>NC_083103.1:20582901-20906621 GCF_949774975.1 Lagenorhynchus albirostris | reverse complement strand
AACCTCAACCATTTCTCTCTCCCTCTCTTTTTTTTTTTTTTTGAAATAGTTAAGGATACTTAAAACCATGAGTAAAATGGACCTTTATCATGCATTTGAGCTAATATTCTCATGAATGCTTAAGTGTGTGTATTTGGGGAGGGTACTGGAGAGAAAGGAGAGAGAGAGGAAGACTCACAGCTAAGTAGGTTTCCATCTTCTGTTGACCATAACCACTTTCACAGGACACCAACACTATACAAGTTTACTCATTATAATAGAGCAAACCAAAAACAACCATACAAACAATCATGGTTGAACTCAGACAAAGTCAAGAACATGGAGCAAGCCCCCCAAATTCCAAACATTTCCCTCACCCAGCCAATATGAGTGACTAGCTACTGCTTCTTTTCTAGCTAAAGCTTTAGCCTATTCTTCTCCTAATGAACAATTAAAATATCCAATAATAGAAATGTCTCCCTTTCTGCCAGCATCCAATACAGAGAAAATCCATGCTTCTTTGAACCCTCCCTAACATCACTTAACACAAGCCCAAATCCTATTACAAATCTAAGGAGTTTCTCTTAGTACACTCTTACACCAAGTTACCTTCTAGGTCCCAATGGTGTGGGCTTTCCCTTGTCGCAAAAAAGAACAATAAGCCCAACTTTGTGCTACTATCTGCATGTTCCTAGTAGTCTTGACTGGTGGGCATCCAATATAAAAGTAGATAAAAATGGTGAAAGACCTATACATGTAACTAAATATGTAGATATATATAGATAGCAAAAATTTACCATCATCATTTTCACCGTTGCTATATTCAGAGTTAACATTTACGGAACACCTGCTGTATTCCAGAAACTATATCAAGTAAGTCTACAGGGATTTTATTTTCATTTAACTTGTACGATAACTCTATGGAGTAAGAATTAACCCATGTTTAAAATATAGAAAGGGAAAACCAGAGACTTTAAGTTTTCCAAGTTCATACAGCATGCTAAATGTAGATCCAAGTTCCTAGGTTATACAAGCATGTAAATTGAAAAGTTGGTGTGAAGACATTTACTAGGACAGGGCGACTCTGTCTCTTTTATAGTTTGGAAAATATAAAATAATGGCATCTTGTGTCTGCCTTTGTCATTCTCTGGCCATAGTTTCCACATGTTAGCCTGTGATATATCAACAGCTCCAACAGAGTGACCAAGGGTTCTGCCTTTTCACTTCTGAATTAGCACTACATCCGCCAAGGAGAGCCGGTTATAATGCCTGCTTGGAAACTGTACTTTACATTTTAATCTACTCACAGTTTGATGTTTGCTTCATATCCTGCCTTGCATGGTTTCTACCCAGTACAGATATGAAGAAAAGGCTATAGATTTATTATAGTTTCTTGAGAGAATGAGGAAATTGTCTAATTCTGTGAGTTGATTACATGGAAGTTGGTTAACTTGCAATAATAATGCAGCCATGAAATGCCATGCAACTGTTGAGAAAAAAAAAAAGTCCAAATAAGTAATAGGAATATTAAGTGAAATAACAAATCAATAAACCAAAAACCAACTAGACATCAACTTCTAAATGACTTCAGTAAATCATGGGACAGTGAATTGAGAAAACAGCCAAAGATCATATTCTATTAGGGAAAATATTTAGATTAGTTCCTAACATTGGCATAAAAACACAATTCTAAATATATTTATTAAAAATCAACTATGTCTTGAAACTTATAGATTTCTGCACAAACAGTGGTTTGCAGAAATTGAAGCTCAGGTGAGATGTGGGAATTAGATTATGTAATTGTACTTGATTCCTCAGACCAGTAGTTCCCAAAGTACCATCCCCAGGCTATAAGCTTCACCATCACCTGAGACTTGTTAGAAATTCAAATTCTTGGGCTTCACCTAAGACCTCTTGAATCAAAAACTCTAAGGTTGGGGTCCAGCAATCTGTGTTTTAACAAATCTTCCAGTTTATTCTGCTATCCACTCGATTTTGAGCACTACTGACCTAAATAATAACATATTAGAGTACTCAGTATGAAATCTCATTTGCATTCTCACAAGACCTTATTTTGCATCATCACTATGTCTGGGATGACTGTAAGTTGCCTGACAACATGAGAGTAGCAGCAGGTATGGATTTCCCTTATGATTGATCAAATTCTCATCAAAATTAAGCTAATTTTTAAATTATTCATTCATTTTATTTATTAATTTTACAAATGAAAGGCGGATGGATAAGATAGAAGACCCCCTGGGTTTAGTAAATTAACACAACTGAGTTAAGTCTTGTCTCTGCCTTATCCCAATTGTGTATATGTGTACTAGCTAAAGATTGCTTAATTGATTGATTTTATTGTTGAGGAAATATTTGTTGAGGATCTACTAGATGTTTGACATTTTTTAGCCAATGTAAATACCATAGGTTCATAGTATAGCAGACATCTCTCTTAACATGCTTCACATCCTCTTAGCCCATTGATCTACTCCAGATATTGCTGTGGCCATCAACTGCATGCTGGTGTTACCTGATGGCATGTCACCTTAGAGTGTCAACGTCTTATACTTCCTTCCCTGGCTCCTTGTTTGTTGAATCGTGCACAGCTCTTCTAGCTCATAAACAGAGCTGGAAGTATGAGGGAATTAATATCCCCTGGGACAGTCCTTGTCCAGCAGGGAAAGGAACTGGTACATGAATATTGTCCTTCTCTGTTTTTTAGATGGACAGTTCTAAGGATCATGAGATGACATGATTTTTCAGAGTTCCCAGCAGGACGTGCCTCAGTGGCTCATAGCAGGAAGCAGCTGAGTCATATACTGTTTAACTGGCTTTCCCTGGATCTGTGTTTCACTCCTGTTCCCTGGAATCACTTCTCAAAATAAACTACCTGCTTTTCGTAGCACCTGCAAAGGCAAAGACCTTGCTTTAATGGAGTGAGAGATCCAAGTCTAGCTCTAGAGAGGAGATTTAGACAATAGACAATGGAACAAAGAACAAACACAATAAATACCATAATTTTGATAGTTTTAAGGGCTTTGTAAAAAATTAAACGTGGTGATGTGATAGAACGTGACTGCTAAGAAGTGGATTTTGTTACCTCAGCGTGCAGTCAGTGGTTCACAAGTTTTAATATACAACAGAATCATCTGGAGGGCTTATAAACTCACAGAATCCTGGGGCCCACCCCAGATTTTCTAAATCAGAATCTACATTTCTAACAAGTCCCCAAGTGATGCTGACGCTGATGGTCTGGGGACTGCAAATTGAAAACCACTGGATTAGAGAGAGGGATTCTAAAACATCATTCAGAACTGAAACATGAAAAGGAGCACACAGTACAAAGACCATGAGGAGAACCCCCGGGAAAGAAATGATAAGCAGTGTAAATGTTCTAGAAAGAGAAAAAAAGATTCACTGGTTTGGGCTTGACTGTAGTAAGGTGGATTGTTGGACAGGAAGTTGAAAAAGGAAGGTAGAGAGAGGATGGGAATGATACAGGATGAGTTTAATAAGGTAAATGGACACCAGATCGGGTAGAACAATATAGACCATATTAAATCCGTTGGATTTTATTCTAAATGGAATGTCAAGACATCAAAGGATTTAAAAGTGTTGTTATCCAACTTGTATTTAAAACCAGTTTTGTGGGATCAATTATACACGAGTGAGAGTCAAGGCAGAGAGGTTTCTTATAGCCACAAAATGGAATTACTATGCCTAATGAGAAACTGCAGATTAGGAAAAATATATGGAATGTGCCAGCAAAGCATAGATTAGATGATAATATAAAGATTAACCATAAAAATGGAAAAAATAAACTAAAAATATACATTTAAGTAATACATGTGTTATTAATCAACTGAGTTTAGGAAAATATGTCATAAAGTAGAATCTGTAAGGACTAAAGTAAGATGTAGTCTGCTTAGTGTTTAAGATCTGGACCCTGACTACCTGGGTGTGACTTCTGACCTGTCTACTGTCTAGAAGTGTGACTCTGGGAAAGCTATTCAATTTTTCTGTGCCTTGATTTTTCTCATCAGTGAAATGGGGCTAATAATAGTAAAAAACTTCCCTCAAGAGAGTTCTTATGGAGGTGGATTCCATGAGTTACTTTATGTAAGTGCTAAGTTCATTCCCTAGAATGTGGTAAATCTTGTAAAAGTATTTGCTACTCTTATTGTTGTTGTTGTTACTGTTGTTGTTAGGGAAGGTTAATAAAATTTGTTTGGGTAGTAACAAAAAGGCCAGCCTCAGGAGTGATATAAGAATATACTGTGTGTAGGGACTTCCTTGGCAGTCCAGTGGTTAAGACTTCACCTTCCAGTGCAGGGCGTGTGGGTTCGATCCCTGGTTGGGGAGCTAAGATCCCACATGCCTCGCAGCCAAAAAACCAAAACATAAAACAGAAGCAATATTGTAACAAATTCAATAAAGACTTTAAAAATGGTCCACATCAAAAAAAAATCTTAAAAAAGAAAAGAATGTACTGTGTTCTTAGAGTCAGGATTGAATAGAAGGTGAAGTGTATTCTTGGGGGCAGAATTGAATGGCAGGTGAAGTGGTTATTGATAGAAGACTAGTAAATCTAGACCTTGAGTGATAGGCAATATGTTCCTGATTTGAGTTTTGGAATGGAACAAATAAAAATAAGTATTTTGTATACGCTAGGTAATTTTAGCTTTAGTATTTAGAATATGGAAATTCACAAGCATCTTTGAGTGCATGTCTTACAAGTCTCAGAAGTCAGTCTTCTGGTACATGTGGTAGTCTTATGATATTTAGATACCACACCTAGGTAAGTAGGTAGGTAGGTAGATAGATAGATAGATAGACAGACAGACAGATAGATAGATATAAAGTGTGTGTGTGAGAGAGCGCATATGGTTGTTTGGTTGTCAGATTTTTGTTTTACCATGTGCAGAATTTTTTGAAACACTGAGATCAGTGCTGAGTAAATAGAAAAACTAAAATAACTGAAAAATAAACCAGATGTCAAATACTTCACAAAATATTAGAAAAATAATTCATATAATTAGGAATATTTTTTGATATATAATAGGAAAAGTCAAGTAGCATAGTTTTTCCTTTCACTGTTAATATATATCAGTATAATTTAAAAAAAGATGGTGGCCAATATAAGATTTTTACTTTGAATAACATTTTCACTTACATGCCTCATGAAATTTTGCCTACTTTAAATTTAGAAACTTATTTGAAGGTAATAAACATCAAATTGTTCATGTATTTTTAATGTGATGAGCACTGTGAAATGAAGAGTATAGGAAATCATTTATAAATATATGAAACAGACTATGGATATATCTTATCTATTTTACTCCCAAATAAAAAATTTCTCAGAGATATATTGCCCTACCATCATGGACGACTTAGACGTATTCAAGGTTTTAAAAATAATCAAAGTAAAAGTCAGCTCTCCTCAATTTGAAAATGTTCGTTCTTTCCTACAACTATTTTTCAGGTATCTTTAAATTTCAAGTAATAATGTCCAAGCACTAAGGGGATTAGAAATGACTAGATCTAGGCACTTAAATTCCTAGGTTACCATTGTTACCATTCTCTCTCTCTCTCCACACACACACTCTCTCTCAATCTCTCTCTCTCTCCCTCTCCATCTCTCTCTCCCCGCTCTATCCCTTCTCTTCCCCTAACCTCACCTCTCCACATATGCAATATGCAGGCACAAAACCTAGTCACTTTTAATTTTTTCATCTTTGTATTTAGCCTACATTCACACATTTCATAAGCAAAAATCTCCTTGCTAGAAGGAAAACAAAGTTTACGTAAATCAAGTTTAGAAACCCAAGAGGAGAAATCCACACCTCCCCCTCTCCCCTCCAATATATGAAATCACAGGAAAAGGCTGTAAACTCGATGGATTATAAGCCCATCTCAAGGTCAGTCACCGGGGCCAGAGTCCCAGGGTGCTGTGAATACCATTATGGGTCAGATAATCACTCCTGTGGCTCAAGGGTTGAGGACTGAGGGTATGTTAACAGTAGGAGGAAATGGATAGATTGACATTAATGAATAGTAGGCATTGTACTGATCATGTAACCCCCTGGAAACTACGACAACTCAATTCAGTTTCATGTATATGTGAGTACATTCTGTTTGTCAGTTTCTCTGCTAGATAATTAAGCAAAAAGAATACCAAGAAGAATTTGTTGTTATATTAATAATAGAAGCTATCATTAGTTGGGTATAAATAAAATATTACAGATGTTTTACAAATATGCTTAACATTAACAAATATGCCTTTGCAAAAGCATACTTACAAGTATTCCCAACTTTATACCTGGGATTTCTGAGCAACAAGAATGTTAAGAAACATGTCCTAGGTCACAACAGTGGTATCAGAACCAGAATGTATCCAGTCACTCTGACCCCCAAATTATGTATTTCCATTACGCTCATTTACTCTTCTCTATGCCATCATGTTACTACTAATAGTCCAGAAAGGAAATACAAAAGACATTAAAACGGAGCGCATTGTGTTGTAATGGAAGTATGAAATAAATAGTGATGTATTCTATTTGGAGGAAGCTGCCTGTCTAGAAAAGCAAGGATCTTTTTTAGATTAGAAAGGAAGATAAAAAAACACAAAATCATTATTCAAAACACGTGAGTCTATTGTTTGTCACAATCACAAAAATTCACAAAGAAAGGAATACAGCAAATATTTAATATGTAAAGTACCTTAGATGGCAGAAAAATAATAAACTATATATGTGAACATGTAGCCTGAGTAAGAATTAGAGCTGAATGCAGGGCTGTAATAAGACAACTCTACTCCCACATGGTTACCAATACCAAGATTTTTTTCCAGCCTATTTTCTTCCTTTAGAATTCAAAAACTGTTCAAGGTTATAAAATAATGGCAAACATGTTACTTTGACATTACATTTATTTCCACATTTTGTAAGCTTCAGAAAAAGTAAGTGAACAAAGGCATAGGATGATGATTTCGAGTTTGTATAAAGAATATAAATCCTAACATAATTTGAAAAAATATATCTAAGGCATATCTTATTTCCATGGATAGAAGCCCATTTTCCTCCTACCACTTAACATTTATCTATTTGTTATACAAATTAAAAAGGAAAGAACCAAGAGGCAAAGTAAATTACTAGTGAGATATATACTTTATTTCTTGTTAGTAGATTAGCTCTGAAACTGAGTTGAAGAATCACAGTATTTTATTAAATAATATTTATAAGTTAATATGGCAATTTAAAAAATCTTGTACTAAAGTGGCTTCTTAAAATATCCATAATTGTTTAAATAGAATTGCTATAACATTGAAGAAACTATGAAACTAATCTTTAACCATAGCAGCTGCTCAGCTTGAATCAAGTTGGGCCAAATTCACAAGATCAAGAAAGGTGAAGATTTCATTGTATTTTCTCATTTTCTTCTATTTTTTCTATGTCATCTTCTACTGAGTTCTCAGAATTTAGAACTTCTCCCCCCATCTCCTCCCTACAGGGTTATGTAAGAGTGGCTAAAGATGAAGATACTATTACTAGACTACTACTATTTCTACATTACTACTATTAACTACATTTATTTTCAAAGTTGTTTCTATGCCTGTGAGATTCACTTGGTCAAGTTCGCCTTCCGTTTTGTTGGACTATCTATATATTGTAAATTGAAAACCATCAAGGGAAGGGCTTGTTCAAAATTATCTTCGTATTCTCCTTTAAATCCAAATATCCAGGGAGTTGGAATATATAAGCTCTTAGCAACTTAGTGTGTCTAGGGTGATTAAAGCTCAATAACAGGAATGAGGACACATGGTTCTGGAGAGAAGCATAAAAATACAGAGAAGAGAGGTACAGAAAATTCTAGAGAGAGGAAGATTGAATAACTTAGACAGCCCTTTCTTGGCCAAGGCCCATGTTGTGTACACATTGATCTTTTGCAGGGTGTGTCTTATTGTTTTGTAAACATGTAGCTGGTGCTAAATAAAATGTTTCATAATGAGGCTGAGATGAGAAGTTTCAGAATATATTGAGTGAGAAGTGACATGTGTATGTTAAATTCACAAGGCAACTGAAAAAGATGACCCAAGCTACTGCCTTAATTTTTACTGACTTCTACATGCTTCTTGCTTTATTTTTATTGACTCATCTACACCTCACCAATAAATTGGCATAAAAGAGCTATAAGTGGTGATTTGTGACTTTCCTATGAGTCTTCCAGCACCCTATGTAATGGTTTTACTATACCAACAAATTCTACTTAGATCTAACATTAAAAGAATGTTTTCTGAAAATAAGACCCTGACCTCATGACAAAGGCATCATAATGGAGGTATATATAGCATAATAGATTAAAGAATTTAACAGTTGACTGACACAAAGGTGGTAATGTAATGAAGAAAGGGAAGGACAGTGATAAACTTTGAACAGTGGGTTTCACAGAGGTCAGCAAATAGAAAACATGTTAAGTGTCAATGTCAGATCTTTACTCTTCAGTTCTTATCCTTCATGTTCACTGGCTCTAATCTATGTTTGCTCTGGTGATAATCATATTAATGTCATTGAACTCAGGATGACAGTCATCTTGACTAAAGTACAGGGCTGCAAGTAAAGTTACTCAGGTCCCACTTATGCTCTTGCTTCCTGATTGGGAAAAGCTGCTCTGCCTCAGTGTTCAAAGATTATTGACATGGAGTAAAATCAAAGACAGTAAAAAGCTAGGAATTAGCAGTAAGAAACAATAAAGAGCAGATGCTACATTTTTATTCCTATCCCAGTATCTACCATTTCAGGGAATCTAAAATGCTGTGTCATTTTCCCCAATAATTCTATTTAGGAATATAGCTGGAGTGGCAATAAAAATATCTATGTGTATTAACTCTGGTTTTGTTCATATTCTTGGGGATAAGCTCTAGACCCTTAGAATTTCCTGAGTGATAGGAATGTCTTTGTTATTCCTGGTAGGCCCCTTGTATCACAACTGTTAGCTTAATGCTAACAGAGATGACTCAATGTGGGAGCTTGCCATGAAAGGAAGACCTACCATGTGATTAGAGGATTGAAGCTCTGGACCATGGGAAATCAGCTTGACCTCCACAGATGGGGAAGGAAGATTGAGTCAATCATGCCAACATAATGAAGTCTATTTTATTTTATTTGTTTTAATTTTTATTTTACATTGGAGTATAGCTGATTAACAATGTTGTGTTAGTTTCAGGTGTGCAGCAAAGTGATTCAGTTATATATATACATGTATCTATTCTTTTTCAAATTCTTTTCCCATTTAGGTTATTACAGAATATTGAGCAAATTTCCCTGTGCTATACAGTAAGTCCTTGTTGGTTATTCATTTTAAATATAGCAGTGTATACATGTCAATTCAAGACTCCCAATCTATCCCTCCCCTCCACCCTTCCCCCCTGGTAACCATCAGTTCCTTCTCTAAGTCTGTGAGTCTATTTCTGCTTTGTAAATAAGTTCATTTGTATCATTTTTTTAGAGTCCACATATAAGAGATATCATGATATTCGTCTTTCTCTCTCAAACTTACTTCACTTAGGATGATAATCTCCAGGTCCATCCATGTTGCTGCAAATGGCATTATTTCATTCTTTTAATGGCTGAGTAATATTCCATTGTATATATGTACCATATGTTTATCCATTCTTCTGTTGATGAACATTTAGGTTGCTTCCATGTCTTGGCTATTATAAACAGTGCTTCAATGAACATTGGGGTGCATGTATCCTTTCAAACCATATTTTTGTCTAGATATATGCCCAGGAGTGGGATTGCTAGATTATATGGTAGCTCTATTTTTAGTTTTTTAAGGAACCTCCATACCGTTCTCCATGGTGGCTGTACCAATTTACATTCCCACCAACAGTGTAGGAAGGTTCTCTTTTCTCCACACCTTCTCCAGCGTTTATGGTTTGTAGACTTTTTGATGATGGCCATTCTGACCAGTGTGAGGTGATATCTCATTGTAGTTTTGACTTGCATTTCTCTAATGATTAGTGATGTTGAACATCTTTTTTTTTTAACATCTTTATTGGAGAATAATTGCTTTACAATGTTGTTAGTTTCTGCTGTATAACAAAATGAATCAGCTATATGTATACACATATCCCAATATCCCTTCCCTCGTGTGTCTCCCTCCCACCCTCCCTATCCCACCCCTCTAGGTGGTCACAAAACACCGAGCTGATCACCCTGTGCTGTGCAGCTGCTTCCCACTAGCTATCTATTTTACATTTGATAGTGTATATATGTCAATGCTACTCTCTCACTTCGTCCCAGCTTACCCTTCCCCCTCCCTGTGTTGTCAGTTCCACTCTCTTCATCTGTGTCTTTATTCCTGTCCTGCCCCTGGGTTCATCAGAACCAATTTTTTTTTTAGATTCCATATATATGTGTTAGCATATGGTATTTGTTTTTCCCTTTCTGACTTACTTCACTCTGTATGACAGACTCTAGGTCCATCCACCTCACTACAAATTACTCAATTTCTTTTTTTTATGACTGAGTAATATTCCGTTTTATATATGTGCCACATCTTCTTTATCCATTCATCTGTGGATGGACACTGGTTGCTTCCATGTCCTGGCTATTGTAAATAGTGCTGCAATGAATATTGTGGTACATGACTCCTTTTGAATTATGGTTTTCTCAGGGCATATGCCCAGTAGTGGGATTACTGGGTCATATGGTAGTTCTATTTTTAGTTTTTTAAGGAACCTCCCTACTGTTCTCCACAGTGGCTGTACCAATTTACATTCCCACCAACAGTGTAGGAGAGTTCTCTTTTCTCCACACCCTCTCCAGCATTTATTGTTTGTAGATTTTTTGATGATGGCCATTTTGACCAGTGTGAGGTGATATCTCATTGTAATTTTGATTTACATTTCTCTAATGATTAGCGATGTTGAACAACTTTTCATGTACCTCTTGGCCATCTGTATATCTTCTTTGGAGGAATATCTATTTAGGTCTTCTGCCCATTTTTGCATTGGGTTGTTTGTTTTTATGGTATTAAGCTGCATGAACAGCTTGCAAATTTTGACGACTATTCCCTTGTCAGTTGCATCATTTGCAAATATTTTCTCCCATTCTGTGGGTTGTCTTTTCATTTTTTTTTATGGTTTCTTTGCTGTGAAAAAGCTTTTGAATTTAATTAGGTCTCATTTGTTTATTTTTATTTCTGTTACTCTGGGAGACAATCGAGAAAGGTATTGCTGTGATTTATGTTAGAGAGCATTCTGCCTATGTTTTCCTCTAAGAATTTTATAGTATCCAGTCTTACATTTAGGTCTTTAATCCATTTTGAGTTTATTTTTGTTTACAGTGTTAAGGAATGTTCTAATTTCATTTTTTTATATGTAGCTGTCCAGTTTTCCCAGAACCATTTATTGAAGAGGCTCTCTTTCCTCCATTGTATAGTCTTGCCTCCTTTGTCATAGATTAATGGACCATAGGTGTGTGGGTTTATTTCTGGGCTTTCTATCCTGTTCCATTGAGCTATATTTCTGTTTTTGTGCCAGTACCATACTGTTTTGATGATTATATCTTTGTAGTATAGTCTGAAGTCAGGGAGCCTGATTCTTCCATCTCCATTTCTTTCTCAAGATTGCTTTGGCTATTCAGGGTCTTTTGTGTCTCTCTACAAATTTTAAGATTTTCTTTTCATTCTAGTTCTGTGAAAAATGCCATGGATAATTTGATAGTGATTGCATTGAATCTGTAGATTGCCTTGGATAGTATAGTCATTTTGACAGTATTGGTTCTTCCAATCCAAGAACATGGTATATCTTTCCATCTGTTTCTGTCATCTTCGATTTCTTTCATCAGCATCTTATAGTTTTCAGAGTACAGGTCTTTGTCTCCTTAGGTAGGTTTATTCCTAGATTTTTTATTAGTACAAAACAGACACTGAACCTTGGGTGAGCTTCTGGGTTGACAATATTCTGCATATTGCCTCATGTTCATGCCTGGAGGATAATGCTTCTCAGAGGACATAGAAGCTTCAGATCTGGAATCCTTCCAGTTCCAGATTCTTCCCTATGCAGCTCTTCCTTTGGCTGGTTCTGATTTGTATCCTTCTACTACAATAAAACTATAACCATAAGTATAATATTTTCCTGAGTTCTCTAAGTTTTTCTAGCAAATTATCAAACATAAGGATGGGCCTGGGAACATCCAAATTTGTAGTCAGCTGGTTGGAAGTGAGGCTGGCCCTGGGGATCCCTGAACTTGCAGCTGATATCTGGAGCCTTGCACAGACTTGGCTGAATGAAGGACTGTACCCTTTACTTCAAGTCTGGCTAACTCTGAGCATTACCACTTACTGAATGTCTGCTATATCCCAGGAGATATATTTAATAAGTTAAAACATATTTACTGTGGTACCCAATCACCAAGATGGCTCCCAATAATCCTTACCTCTTAGTACTTCCTCACTTGTATAGCCCTGTCTCATATTGCACTAGGACTGACCTTTATGTCCAATAGAGAATGACAGAAGTGAAGATGTGTAACTTCTGAGACCTCTGCTTCTCTTTTGGTCTCTTCAATCAGTTACTCTGAGCACAGCCATCTGTCATTGCATGGAGACATTAAAACAGCCTCACGGAGAAACCCACAAGGAAAGGAGCTATATTTGTTGCCCAGTTGCCAAACCAACTTGCTTTAAATGTGACTGAGCCATCTTGGAATTGAATTTTCCCAGCCTCATCAAGCTTTTAGCTGACTACAGTCTGAGCATATCTGAGTGGAACCACATAAGAGACCACGAACAAAGATTGCCCAGCTGAGCCTTTCCTGAATTTCTGACCCACAGGCTCCATGAGAGTAAAACATGTTTGTTTTATACCACTAATTTCAGGGGTAATTCATTATGTAGGATTAGATAAACAAAGTAATCATTTTCTATATTTCAGCTTATTTAATCTGAACATGAGTCTCTTAGATTGTTACTATTGCACACAATTTATTGATATCACCAATAATTTCTCTTGACATATAGCCAATTTCCTGCCCCGATTTTACTTAAGTTCTCAGTAGCGTGTTCAACAGTTGTCCATTCTCTGCCACTGCAATCTTCAGTAACACTACATTTCTCTAGTTTTTTTCACACTTTCAGGCTTTGGGTTTTTGGTTTCCTCTGAGTATTTTTCCTCTTCTATCTGCACTCTAAATGTTTATATGCCAATGCACAAACATTGGCTTTCTCTTATTTATCTTCATTATTTTCCTACTTGTTTTACCCAGCTCCATGATTGTAAATATGGTGATGTTGCCTATTTATTCAACTCATACTTTTGTTCTATCTATCCACGGTTTATATATTCTTATGCCTTCTTACATTTTTATTTGACTATCTAATGGGTTTTTCAAGGATAATTTGGTCAAAATAAAAGTATTTGCTAATATCTCCCACGTCTACTCCAATAGGAATATCTTCCTCTCCCAGTCTCCCTCATTCTGCTTAATGCCCTACTAACCACACAGTTAATCTGGCTAAAAGAATCCTACAAATAATCCTTAATTCCTCTTTTCCTTACAACCCACATCCAGTCTATCATCAAATACTTGCTGTCTCTGTCCCAAAATATATCTCAAGTCCTACCATCACAATTCACTATCTTCTTAGAACCAAGACGCTATGATCTCTCATTGAAAATAGTACAATGGAGTCCTAATTGCTTTCCTCGCTTTTATACTTTCCTGAGTTTAGTCCATTCTTTATACAGCAGTCAGAGGGCTGCTAAAGTAAAGACATAAATTAGATCAAATCATAATTATCTTAACATATTCTTATGCTTTCTCATAGCACCCCTAGGAAGTTCCAAATTTCGTACCATAATTTTTAAGGCCCTATGTGATTTGGCCTCAAATATCCTTTCTGACTTAATCTCAGCTTCACTATACTCTGGTTACATTGTTACCCTGGTAACATTGACTTTGTAACAGTTCTCAAATGTGCCAAGGTTATTCCTACCGTAAGACTTTTATCATTCTTATTCTTTCTATATAACCCATTTTCTTAAGATCACCATTTGACTGGCTTATTATTCAGATCTCAAGTAAATATCATTGCTCTTGCAAGGTATTTCCTGATCACCCTATTTCAGATGGCCTTGTTCCTCTCTTACTCACTAGTTATCTGTTTACATGATATTTAGTAGTAATATGCACTTGATACAATTTGAAATTAACTAATTAATTGGTTTATCCCGACCCCCACCCCAATCAGTGTGTTAGCTCCCTGATACCAGGAGACATGTGTCTTGATTACCATAGTATTTTCTGTGCTTGAGGGTAATACATATCTTAACAATCATTAACATTTTTATATTACTTAATATTTTTCAGAATAAATCCACGAATTCAAGGGCTTAAGTAACTTGTCCAAAATCATATACATAGTAAGTATGATTCCAAGCATGTCTGCTGGACTGCAAAAAAAGTCCCGGCTTTTTAAACATCACCACGTTAACAGGAAAAGCATTTCCAGTGTTAGTGGCAGTTCCATTGTTAATGGCAGAAGTGTCATTTGCTGGATGTGTTCATTGGCAGTCACTACCCATTCCACTTCTTTTTATGCTCTCTCCTAAATCAGGGTAGTTAAGAGCAGAATTTTCAGTAAAGTAGACCTAGGCTCAAAGGATAGGTTTGCTCTTAATAGCTGTGTAACCTTAGGCAAATTCTTTGACTACAGCCTTATTTTCCTCAGGAATAAAATTGATTTTAATCATATCTCTCTGATAGGGTAGAGAGAATGAAATGGAAAAATGTAATTTGTGTCACACAATGCCAGCCACACAATAAACATTTAAGTGCCTGATGCCTTCCTCATCATGGTTGATATAAATCTCTCTTTTTATTATTTAAATCACTTCCTTGCACTCTTTCTGATCTTAACTGTGATAGATAAAATTATTATAAATTACTATAAATCCTGGCAGAAATGAAGACCTAGAACTTTCCCTCGTCCTTTGGACAGATATCTCTCTAGCCAGCAGCACACAGCTATGCTTCCAACATTCTCCTTTACCACAGGCTCCAAGAGTACCAGGAGTAGATGTAGTTCATCATCTGCTAATATGCAGCCTCTGGAAATAGTAAAAACATTTTCCTTCATGGTATTTAATGTGCTAATAATTGGTGAATGAATAGATGGATCAGTTAATAACCTATAACTTGGTAATATTAGTAAAATGTTATTTTCTCATTATATATCTTTAGTCAAAGAATTACACCCCTGAACCTCTTCACATCCCCCCTTCAACCCCCAAGAAACACTTCCTTCTGTAACAAGCCTCAGCGCCACCATCTATCCCTCCATTTTTCTGCAAAGCCATTTGATTTTTTTACCCCAGCCAAATTCCACAAATGTCAGGGTTAAAATCAAAGTGCATTTTTCTTACCATTTGTCTGTTTGGTTTTTACAAACTGTAAATTGTTGTTTGGTCATCAAGGTGACTGACAGTCCACGTTGCACTGAAGTGTAGTATCTGGGGTTATTTTTTTTTAACCGACAATATATTACTTTTTGGTATCAGCAAGTCCCAATTGATTTTAGGCGTATATTAAATGCCCTGATGGTTGTAATATGGTGATTTATCACCAGAGTCAGCAACAATTTTGCTTTGCACTGGATTTAAGCAAAGGGTGGAGAGAGAATTCCACCTCCCTAAGTGGAGGGTTGAAAGTCTCAGGCAGCAGACACTAAGTGTTAACATTTCATAAAGGTTCTAGCTGTTTGACGGTCAAGGGAGTCGTGGGAAAAATTGAGTTATTGAAAGCAAAGGACACAATTGTGTGTGATTAAGCCAAGGTCTATACTGTCCATGTTGCATGTTTCCTTCATTGCTCTGAATTTTTCCTGTGAGCACAGTGAGAGAGAAACACATTCGTAAAGTGTCTCCTGCTCAGTCACGGAATATGTTGTAATTTATTTTATACTGTCTTAAACAAAGAAAACCTAGACAATTGGGGGAACAAAATAATTTCAAAAGTACTATACTCAGAACTTGTGTGTCTTGATCGGAACATTTTTGTTGTTGTTGTTCATTGACAGAAAGTCCAACCCTAAATGCCTTATGTAAACACAATAATTGATTGGCCTCTGTTCTGCAGAAACACACCCATAAATACAGCATATTGAAAGAAGGAGGAGATTGTGGATTTTTTTCAGGTTATTTCATCATCGTTAAAGTGATGAGAATTTTGTCTCTCTATGGTGGTGATGGAGGCATGCCTAATTTGTTAATGTTTGTTTTTGATTCCTCTGTATAAAAATATGGCATGCTTAATTTGAGGGTGTGACACCTGTAGATGACAGATCTTGACTTTTTCTCCTTCATATTCTAGGGCTGTTGTTACAAAATACCATGAATTGGGAGATTTAACAAGGTAATGTATTGTCTCACAGTTCTGGAAGTTAGAAATCCAAAATCAAGGTGTTGGCAGGGTTGGTTCCTTCTGAGAGCTGTGAGGAAAGTATTTGTTCCAGGTTTCTTTCTGTGTCTCTTTATATCATCTCCCCTCTATGTGTGTCTGCGTACAGAATGTCCTCTTCTTATGAGGACCCTGGTCATAGTGCATTAGGGCCCACTCTGATGGTCTCATCTTAGCTCGATTACCCCTGCAAAGGCCTTACTACAAATAAAGTCACATTCTGAGTTACCAGGGGTTAGGACTTAAACATATGAATTTTGAGGGGGACACAATCCAACTCATAACACCCTCACGACCCCAGCAACAAGGCAAGACTGTGATCTCACTCGGAGACCATAATCTCTCAGGTACTTGGAACTGCTGGCCTCAAACACAGCTTGATTTAGAAACCCAACTGGTGACACCAGGATCTCTCAGTTTCTTTCCTCTGAGTTGGTTCCATTCTTCTGCTCAACCTCTGGCTTATAAGAACTTTAGGCCTTTGGTAAATCTGATAATGTTTTGAAGAGTCAAATATCAAAAATGCCTGTTCTCTCTGAGATAGTAGGTAGTCCAGGATTGGGAAGAGGAGTTGGAACTGATAAACTTGACTAGCAAACAAAATTCCCAGCATTGTTTTGGATTTGTCTTGACTTGTAGAATGTGTTTGTCTTTCAAAACATATCACTTTGAATAGAGCGTGTGTGGAATTCTGTTGCTGGTTATTTGCTAGCTTAGGTGATTTGTTGCTATATTTCTATATCCTGATAGTAAAATCAGTTTTACCAGCAGCCCATATGTAGTGTATGGAGAAGCAGTGTATGGAGAAGGGCTCCTTCCTCAGAGAAAATCTAGGAACGATTATGAAAAACAGGATTAATGGTTTAATTGAGGGAAAAAAAGAAAAAGAAAGAAGAAACTAAACTGGAGATGATAATCACTAGTACCCCACAGAGGGACAAGGGCATATCCATTTTACCTAATTTATTTAAAGTTTTGGGATACTTTTGACAATCCAAATCTAGTGACAAAAAAAGAATGGAGAAAAATAAATTAGGTGATTTTGATAAATTTTTATCTCAAATGTATGTTCGCTTTGAAGTATCTACTTTTAGATTCTGTAGAGACTTAGTCAAATGTGATTACATTTCAGTAGTTTTAAAAGCCTTTTCTCTAGCAGTGTTTCAGTATAATTTAATTCCTTCTTTGAGGAGCTTTTATTTTCCTAAGGTATGTTATGAGAAAAGACTGTAGATAAGAAATACCAGGGCTCCCCTGGTGGCGCAGTGGTTGAGAGTCCGCCTGCCGATGCAGGGGACACAGGTTCGTGCCCGGGTCCGGGAAGATCCCACATGCCACGGAGCGGCTGGTCCCGTGAGCCATGGCCGCTGAGCCTGCGCGTCCGGAGCCTGTGCTCCACAACGGGAGAGGCCACAACAGTGAGAAGCCCGCGTACTGCAAAAAAAAAAAAAAAAAAAAGAAAGAAAGAAATACCAGCTGCTGTAGGAATGCTTAAAAACACAGTCACAGCAATTTGGGAAAGAAAATGGAATATTTATTTTCTGAAGTTAATTATTTGTATTATAATCATGAATATTTGTATATTGACGGTGAGAGGTAAATTTTATTATTTTATTAATCTGTGTATCTCCAATTCCTCAGATTAGGCTCACTGATATATTTTCTTTAAGAGTAAAAAAACATAAAAATGACAGATTTTGACTTATGCTCTCTATTCATTGCCTCATCTTCAGATAAGAGTACTGATCTCAGAGAAAGGCCACAACCACCAGAATGCAGGATGGTAAAAGAAAATGCTGTTTAGAGGCAAGATATATTGGGCACAGTGGTTAATAAAACCAAAAAACACATGCACAATGTGAGATTCTAAGACTACTTGGAGGAAATTTGTGTGGAAAGACCAAGTCTTTGTTTTAATAATGCTAAATAACATTCAAATCAGGTAATTAGTATAAATCTACTAATAAGTTCATTCAGATCAGAGTTCACTGATCTCATGATTTAAACTGTAATCTCTTCGTGTTACTATGATTTGTATTAATTCATTGTAATTATTATTTTTATTGATATTCAAATTGTCACATCTGTGGGAAATTGTTTTCCCCATGGTAGCTTCTTCAAGTTTGCCTGAAACCTCTTGATTTGACCCTTATTATCTTTGAAAAAGCCCTGTTATCTGGTGTAACAAAGCTCATCTTGTGTATATCCTATCCTATCCCACAGCCCAAATGAGCTATTTCTTCTAGGAACCCTTCAACTTTTAATGGGAAATGCTATTTAGAGGCCATGATCTGTCTTCAAGGAATATACTTTACTTCTATGGGCTAAAAATATTTTACTGTAATTATCAGTTCATGTAAAGGATACTCTTTTGCTTAATAGAGATTTTGTCATACTAATAGATGATATATTTCTAGCATGGTAACAATTACAAGTCTGATTTATCAAAATAAAATTTGTTAATAAGGAGGACCTATTTTTTTAGAACTTCGCTAAAGCATCAAACTTGAAGAAAATTCTCAAGGTTCATTTACTGGGGAAGCCTGAACTAGGACAGAATTAGACCTTGTAATTTTGGCTTATCTGGGGCAAAATAGCTTTTTCTCCCTGTGAAGCAGTGATCAGGAACAAAGAGCCATCCAATTCACTTCTAACAGACTTCATCTGCAGTACCTATAATGTAAGAATATCCTCTTTCTTTGAGATCCCTGTTGTTTATCAATTTTCTGGGCTCCCATAAAGTGACATACATTGTTACTTGTAATCTGGGATTCCATGAGTCATAGATCATGCTTCTTCATTCATAGCAGCGAGTCAAAGTGTCAGTTTTGTTTCCATGACTTTTCTCTGTGGCCAAGAATCTGCCCCTAAAGCATGGATTTGACCAAGTACGTTTGTTTAGAGTTGTTTTAGAGTTTTTATTAGTTTTTTTTAAATAGAATTATTAATTTAATGGGATTTGGGGACCAGCTGTACTTATACAAACGTGAAAGTGTTTTAAATTTGAAGCTATGTAGCTATCTCCATATATCTATAGCATCTGTATGTATGCCAATATAGAATTGATTTGTTGACAGATATTATGCAAAAGTATATTTGATATAAAAAGGTATTGTACAAAAGTCCTGTGTACAGGACCTTATAAAGAGACATGATTGTGCTCCTATCTAATCTAAAATATATACACATTCTTACTAATAACATTTTAAATATATTATCAACCAAAGAAGGTTGAGCTACTCTTTTAGGGACAAAATATTCTTCTACAATATGTGCCTGATAAACAGAGCAGCTCTCATAATAATGTTGAGCTAATTATTAATCTGGAAAGTGCCTGACATACCAAGTCATGTCAAGCATCCCTGTTTTTATAAGATAAGGGAACAAATATTCAGTGTGATCCAGTGGCTTTCTCACAAAACTCACAGAGTTCAAGTGTAAAAAGATATTTTAACAGCTTAGCGGTTATGACTCTAGGTCCTTAATGTAAAATAATTTACATCAAAAACTTAGCATAGACAAGCTACGAACATCAGAGAAAAATGACTCGGGATAAGAATGGTTCTAAGCACTATTTACACTCTTTACAATAAACACAATGATAAGTAGCACTTACTCTTAGGAATTCTATAGCTTATTACTTTTAAAATCAGAACTGTTTATTAAAACATGATTTCCAGATCATAGCAAAATATAAACACTAACAAGGAGTTTTGTGATATAAGAAAGCTATAGTATCTCAGAAAGTACACATCTTTGTTTTTCATTAATATATTATATGTATGAATAGATTGATATTTCTTTTTGTGATTTAAAAAATCCCCAATTATTATTTTATTCTTTTTCTGTACTAGCAGAGCCTAACACAAGGACTTGTTACAGATAGTTTTTCTGAGAGGAGATCTCAGGATACAAGAGCAAGGAATTGGGGAGCATCAGAGAGGGAAGCCAGGAAACAAAATAGGGGCCTATTATCAAGGTCACTGCTGTAGACAGTAAGGACTCAATATCATCAGAGCCTCTGGGAAACATACAGAATGCCAGAATGCTCTGTTCACAGGATGAGAGGTGGGGATGTACATCCATTAGGTCTGTTCCATTGCTGTAAGTTTGTCCTCAGGGGCACTAATTTTTCAGTGCTCTGGGTTGTATTTGTGTCCAGGTACAACAGGCTCTTGTAGCTTCTGCTTCTATTGAGAATGTGATGTGGAGCTTCCAAAGGCATCTGCCACAAATACTACCCTTATAATTATTTGAAATAGAGGAATTACCAGCCTTCCTCCCTTTTATGAATAACCCCATACTATTGTACCAGCTTTGTTGAGAACGTTGAACACATTTTATTTATTCTTTCCAACTCATTTATTCAGGTACTTTATACAAGAAAGTTAAAAAAAAAAAACACTTCCTTTCAGACATCTACTTTTACTGAATATCCTACAATTTGTGTTTCGTTATATTTGTTTACATTCTGATATCAGATAATTTTGCTTTTTTCCGATAACAATAGCAACAAAACATATACATTAACTTATTAGTCGTCTGGCACCATTATTTACAGCCTCTTCAGTTTTTCCAAAAAGAAACATGTATAATAATTCAACTCAAATATATGCCAATGTAGGTACTTTCTTTTAAACCTGTTGACTGATGATCATACTCTAATATATAGATCACCATTTTTTATGTTCCAGAGTTTTATAATTTCTATCTTAACTATATATTATCAGGTATCCTATTCTGATTTATTAATTAATACAACTTAACATTAATTGAAGATCTTAAAAGTAAAAAAGATGCTAGAATTATAATTGAAGCTGGTACATTTCAGAGAGACTGAAGGTGGTTTGAAAAATTTATCTGAAAGCTAACATTTAATTTTTTTTTAATTATGAAGATGGTTTAAGGAGAAAAAGTAACCCTTGTAATTTGGCATGATAAGTTTATAAGAATAAACCTTTTTGGAAACACATCAATGATTGTAATTTAATTTTGTTGAACATATAATTTTACTTGCTTATATATTTAAATATTTTGTAGCTAAAGTAATTATTCATTTAATAAACAAAGATAGTTTAAAATTTAGAAAGTCCAAATTATATATGTTTTTTGTTTGAAAAAGAGCTTCATAGAACCCTAGTATACTAAGTGGCATATAATATATAAACTACAAAGCAAACGATTTCAATAGACACCTGATACACTGAGACACAAAATTGTGCCTATTGCTGTGTTGGGTGGTTTAGAACTCAGCCCTTGAGTCTTTGTCTGCCTCTGCCCACATCCCTTCTTCCTCAGTGCTGTAATACCTCTACTTTTGGAAATCTATTTATTTAATATGGAGTCAGCTGACCATGGCTCCTTCATTTCACATGGGTTATCTTGTGACTCAAACCAGGCTGAAAACAGATCTCCCTGTAAATTTTCTGTTTGAACGTATAGTAAAGACTGGATTTTTTATAATTGATAAACCGATATAGATCTAGATGTGGCTGGGGTCATTTAAAGCCATCTGGTCTACTCTGTAGAGAAAGGCCACTCTTGATAAGGAGATAGTGAGAAACAGAAATCCAACAGCATCACAGAGGACCTGGATACTTTAGAAAAGGCAAATCCAAAGTTTTCCATATTTTTATTCCAAATGGTTTGTGAATAAGATACAAAGGCAGTTGCTCAATTGCAAAACATAAGGAAACATAAAAGTAAGAACAGTGTACTTGCTGGCCATTCTAGCTATGGTTGTTTAATTCTTGGCTGGTGGACTGTTACGGGGCCATCCAATCAATGCCGTAAAATGTGAAAGTTGCCAACTCCCTTTAGACTTTTCAAGACTTCTAGTAAACATATACACTAAGTGCTTTGCCAGTAAAAGTTGATATCATTTTCTGCTTTAGGAAAAATGGTGGTTGAATAACTACATGATGAAGGTAAATTTTATTCAAAAATATTTCTCTCAGGAGAACTAAATGCAATAATAGAATAACAGTATAATTATTGAGACATATTTTTACATTTACAGACAACTTTAAAGTTTAAAAATTTTAATAAAGACCTGCAAAACATGTCATGAAAAAAGGGATCTGTGAGTAGGTTAGGGGAGGGAAAATTGTGTGAAATATCTGTATAAAATAGCACAATCTGCAGCTAATTACTATCATAAATCCAGCATTGAACAATATGTTATACTGCAATGAACAATGGACACCTGTGTAAGCCATGTATGTATGTATGTGTGTGTGTGTGTGTGTATATATGTGGCCATATATGTGTATGTATATATATATTTATATGTATATATAGGCATATTTAATTGATAACATGGTTTATTTTCCTCGAATTTACTTGTTTCTTTTTACCAGTTTCTCATTTATCCATTTCATTATCCATTAGCAGTAATGTGTGTATGTGTTGTTTTCTTCAATAAGTTTTACTTTGTTTAAAATAAAGAAGGCATGCATCATAGAGCTAAATTTTGAAATAATGAGGAGAGAATAGATATAACCATATAAAAATATGAGAGTTTGTATTATTTTTTGAATCTAGATTTTCATAACTCAGATGTGCACATATATCCCATATTGTATTGTAGACTAAATACTTAAATTAATGTGATGCAGACAATATCCAGTCTCTCCTCTAACACTAATGAATCTATTACTTTGGGTAAGTCAACTAACTATTCCTAGCCTCAAATTTCTCATCTGTTACATGGTGGGGAAAACAAGGTGGAAGGAGGATATGGTTCAACCAGATTAAGGGCTGCCAGTGTTTTTCAAGCCAAATGCCCTTTTCATTATTGTGCTTATGATTTGAAAGATATAGCTGTCACATTACATTGATTAGGAGATAGTTTTCATTTTAATTACTTACAAATGTATTTTACTAATTGTTGACACATTCAGAACTTGGGATAAGAAGGGAATAGCCAGTCATAACATCCTGCAAAGACATTTATGGTTATATTTATCCTGTTAGGCCTTTTGATTATGGTAATTTATTATATCCATTAGACTTCCTGAAATATTGAAAATAACTCCTGAATCCCCATTACAACCTTTTGGACTCTAAGCAGTTCAGTGAACCCAGGCTAAAAATAAATGATTCTAAGTTTCCTTCTAGCTCTAATAGTCCATATTTTCTTGCCTTTAGGTTTCTAATATAGCCTAATATATAAATTATGCTTTATATATGCTAATATAGCCCATATATAGGTATGGTTAGCTGAGGGCATATGTAGGAAATACAGCTGATTTGCACTCTAGGTAGACGCAGTGCTCAGTAATAGCTCTACAGTGAATTATTCATCATGCCTTCAAACTTTTATGCTTTTCTTCATTCAGCAAAACACATGAAGTTCCTTAGTTGTTCTCATTTCATTCTAATTCTGACCAGAGGTCAGAATTCAAACTTGGCTGCCTCAAAGTTGAGTATTACAAATCCTCTCTCCATGGAATATTGAAGAATATAATAAGAAAAACTGAAGAAAATAATTTCAAAACACCTCCACAGACACAGACAAATCACCTCTCTACCCCCAGGCACATACACACAGGCACATACATACACACTCTTATTCTTAGGGCATCAAGTAAAAAGGAAGGCTATGCCCAGGCAAAGAGGAAGCATTTTATTTTTTCACTCCAGTCTAAGACATGTCTACCAAGCTTTAAGTTTTTTTACTTTGTAAGTGACCTCATCTACTGATTACTGACATTCTTGTAAGGAAACATTACATCTTTTCAGAACAGTGATCTAGCGCTATGGTTCCAAGGAAGCCTATGCAGTATCCGTCATCAGTATGTAACCCAAAGCATAGAACATGAGATAATACTAGATACTATGTACCACCATGTGTTGAGCTCAAGTTAAGGTCTGTCAAACTCACTCTATTTCCTTGTTAATTCTTCACTTGTATAAACTGAGGAGAGGTAAATAAGGTCGGGGTCCACCTACAAATATGGTCACATTTTCACATGATCTTTAGATGTTTTTTGTGGTGCTCTTATTAATTTCACATCAATAAATATTGAAATGGCATAGCCTGGACTAGAATTGCTTAGAATACCTACTGTACTTTAAAAACAATTTTAATTTAATCTTTCTCCTTGCTGGAATAAAAAGAGAAGAGACATATCAACAGACAAATATTTTATATGGTGACTTCCTCTATATTCAATGATAAATCTTAAGTTGGTATTCAGTTTTTATTCTTCTTAATATTTTCTATCATGATCCCTATGTATTTCCATTTTTCCTGGGAGCTCTGGTTTTGTCACTTAGAAGAAGATGGATTTTTTTTGTTGTTGTTACTCAGAGATCAGTCATATTTACTTCAATAGCTATAGATAGTTTTTCTTCAAGAAGAGCTTACTAGATGGGGAAAGCAAAAACTAATGGTCATTGCTCATTCTCCTGGGCTCATTACTCAAGTAGCCATTTATTTTAAGAGGAAAATAACATTTTCTGAGTGTAATTTACATATCCAACAATGATCTGCCTTACATTTTGTTAAACTATAGAAAAGTACTACCTGCTTATCATTATTAAACCTGCCAGGAACTGCAGCGATGTTCTATTGATTATAAGTCACAAACTCCTGGCATTTTAGCTCCTTGAAACCTTTAGAGGCTACTAAATACACTTAAGGCTAGTGAACTACAATTTCCCACACCAAAGCACTTGATCTAAGAGATACCCTTATTCCCTCAAGTCTTTAGAGACTCACTAATAAGAAAAGCACAGTTGTTGTCCTGCTGAGGTCCTTCTATATCTGATGATGGCAGGGCTGCATGGATATCAGTGAATTTTCTCTTCTACTTCCCTCATGGAGGAAGACTTTGCCTTTGACATGGCATGAAAGGACACATGAAAATGTGGAAAGTTATCATTTGTATTTCCTAGAGACAAGAGTCCATTCAGTCCTCAGCTCCCCTGATTGTCATGACAAAGAAAAACATACTCTTAGAATAGAGAAAAACATAAAATCATAAAAACATGCCCAATCAGCTTATGCAAAAAATAACTGTTCACTTGTATATACTTATTTAGATGTTGTCCATATTGATACAGATTATACCAATTGATGCTACTTGTGGGTAAAAAAATTCCTATATGTAAGATGAGTGGACAAGAGGACCAGAATCATATTACCATATCTTTTCTAGAAGCCATGTCTGTTATAATTTACTGTAATATAAGCTTATTTTTTCATTGCCAAGATAATATAAAATTATTCATTAATTCAACTAACATTTATTAAGTACTGAGTATGAGGTGCTATTCTAAGTTCTTGTGATTTCCATCAGTGAATAAATGAGAGATGAAATCTCCTGTCCACGTGGAACTTACTTTCTAGTGAGGAGAGATGAATGATAGGCAAATTAATGTTTAAATATATGGAGTATATCATATCTATCATGCTCTATGGACTTCACAAAATATTGGTAAACTTCCATGCTTCTAGCCTATTCTTAAATATATTTTTTGAAATGGATGCAAGCCCAAAGCTCTGATGTCAGCTAACATGTCTCTAAGGACTTCTGTGCCGTGGCAAGTAACTACTCTCAAGTACATTGCATGATTCATTAATTTTGGAAATCAGTTGCTTAATGCCAGTATCTACAGATATCCCATGAGTATGTATTTCTATGTTCCTGATTGGGCTACTATTCCGCAATTATTTGGGGTATAATCAAAAATACTAGTATGTGCAATGTGAAAAACACAGTAATAGTGACATGTAAGTATAATGAGAAATTATAACCAAGTGGAAAAGACTCACAAATTGATACATAATCACCTTAAGGAAGCTACACAATTAATCTTTTACTCAATTGCAATATAACCTAAATTAAGTAGTCTCATTTCATCTATAAGAACGCTCTACAAATTCAGCCTAAAAGAGGCTAAACTAATGAAAAGCTTTAATGAAAAGCTTTTCTAAAAAGCTTTATTTTTCTTTCTTTAAAATATACTTATTTAATGTTAATGACTGCCAAAAATTATGATTGTCAACATATTTAATATAGTTTTTAAACTGACTGAATTATTTATTTTGAACACATTTCATTTAAAAGTAATGTGTTAGGACTGGGAAAATAAAAATGAACAGCACTGTCCCAGTAAGCAGTGAATAGATAAAAAGTGCTAAGTGCCATGTTATGGTACAAAATGCTAAGGAAGTAAATAGTGGGAGGGGTCATTTCTGGTTGTCTGCTGAAGGTGGCATTTGAGATTAGATGTATGATATTGATAGGAATTATCTCTAAAAACTGTTTTAGTTTTCTTGCCTTATAACAAACTATCCCAAACACAGTAACTTAAAACCATACACATTTTTTTAATGGGTCAGGAATTTGGGCAAGGTGTATCTGGGCCCTCCGCTCATTGTCTCACTTGCATACGATCAGGATGTTGGCGTTCTCCTCTGGAGGCTCGACTGGGAAAGGATCTAGTTCCAAGCTCATTTAGGCTGTTGGAAGAATTCATATCCTTGTGGTTGAATGCCTGAGGGCCCAAGTTTTTCCTGGTGGTTGGATAGAGACTGCTCTCAGATCTTAGGGGCTGCCTAAAATTCCTGGAGACTACCTGTAGCTCCTTGCTATGTAGAGTTCTACATCACAGCTGCTCACATTAAATCTACTAAAGCACATTTTATACAACATAACATAATCACAGGGATGACATCCCATCTCTTTTGACATATTCTATTCATTAGAAGCAAGTCACTAGGTCCAGGCTCCACTAAAGGCAGGAGATTGCACAGAGGTATAGGCACCAGGAAGTGGGAAATTGTGGGCCGCATTAGTATCTATTTATCACAGTAACAAACATCCCCCTGCCCCCAATTTCACTAACTTACAAATATTTAGTCTTGCTTGTGTTACGTGTTGGTAGCTGCCACAGCTGTTTTGATGCTATTGAAATGTCTTAATATCCCAGGACCCAGGCTAACGGGCAGCCCTTCTTTGGAAGATACCCTTTGTACAGTGGAAAGAGAAGAGCGAGATACCTGATAGAAACGTTTGATTCCTCTTTGAAACAACTGCTCAGATGTCATATATAAGCCCACTCTTATACCATTCATCAGAAAACATCACATAACAATAGGAAGGGACATACAATACTCTTGACAGTAGAGGGAGGAACAACTATTTGAAACCATAGGACAATCTACTAAACTTTGAAATGAAGATATTGGGGGAGGTTTCAGGACAGTCATAGAATTGGTAATCCATGGGGCATATATAAAAGGTCTGAATGTTTCCATTTGGAAGAAATCTGTAAGTATATATTTTAAATTGTCATTTTGAGTCTTTGCATTTTTACCATTTTTACATTCTTACATAATAAGTGACTCTCCCCAGCCCCCTTTCAAACACTAAATTTAAAAAAGAATATACCTACTGATGAAGACACTTTCAATTTTTTGGATGAAAGTGCTGCCTACTGGACCAATAGCAAATCTTAGGTGGCATTGCCTTCTTTGTTTAATAGCATTCGCCTAGGCAATCGTTTTCATATTTGTTATTTTTTAGAGTTTTATGTAAAATTAATATAAAGAGATCAATGCAAATTTTGGTAAATTTTATACAATCAAAACAAAAATTGATTTACCTGGAAATGCTGAATACAATTAACCTTGGACTTATGCTGGCTGTGTGGGTGTTCGATTGTGAAGGACAATAACAAAACTTTAAAATGTAAAGAATAGGTTTAAAAGCAAGGTTTAAGCAATGATTTCATTTGTAATTTTTTAGGTCTTGAGGACCTTCACACATTCGCAATTTATAATCTGCTTGATTAATTTTTGTAGCTTAAAATTTAGTGGTAAATGACAATAATGACAAATAATGACAAAAATTTAGTGGTAAATAAAATAATAATGACAAATAATGACAAAAATTTAGTGGTAAATGACAATAAGTGTTCCATACAAAATGTCAGGTAATGTTAATTGACAAAAGAAACTAAGAAATGAAGAGAGATACAGAAGGTTGGAGGTAGCTGGAATTTTGCATAAGGATAGACAGAGAAGGACTTACTGAAATATATGACACTTGAGTAAAGACCTGAATGAGGTGCCGGAGGAAGCTATTAGTTATCTAAAGGCAGAGGATGCAACGCAGAGGCTCCAGTGAATGCAAAATTAAATATGCTAGACGGTGAGATGCCAGGAGAAAATCAGCAGGTACTCGTAGACCTAAATGGTATAAAATGTATTGAAGCTCTTTGAGATGGAATAAGTAAAAGCTATTCATTTGGAAAATGTATCTGGCAGTACCATAGGGAATGTTGTCAAAGTAGAAAAGGTAGAATTAAAAAACAAAAAACACTAATAGGACTTTATGGCAATCTAGGCAATAGATGATAAGTTGTAGCAGACACTGTGAGTGCTAAGGAGGTCTACTCCCTTTTTTTCTCCTGGGATAACCAACTTCTTAGGGGGTTTCCCTCTCTCCATCCTGTAACTGAAGAAAAGATGCCTTATCCCTAACTTAAGGCTTAAATTCTGATTGGTTAAGCCTTCTGCGAGTAACCACTTTAGTAACAGAAATGTGAACTAGTTCTGGCAAATGTGATTAAGAAAAATTTCCTGAGGATTTCAGGTTCATGTTTCTGCACTGATAAAATATACAGAAAGAGGGCTTCCCTGGTGGCGCAGTGGTTGAGAGTCCACCTGCCGATGCAGGGGACACGGGTTCGTGCCCCGGTCTGGGAGGATCCCACATGCCGCGGAGCGGCTGGGCCCGTGAGCCATGGCCGCTGAGCCTGCGCGGCCGGAGCCTGTGCTCCGCAACGGGAGAGGCCACAACAGTGAGAGGCCCGCGTACCGCAAAAAAAAAAAAAAAAAAAAAAAGATACAGAAAGAAGTTCCCTTGCCTCTAATCTTTTTCTGAATAGTCTTGTATCTTGGGATACAGGACCATTTTCCATTTATGATGGGAGCAAACCATAGGGACAAAATTTTAATACGTGTTGAATTGTGAAAATAAAAACTTTAAGAAACTGCACATTTGTTGATGTTCCTGAGATGTTGAATTCAACAACCCTGGAATTGCCAGAGTTCAGGACTTCACTTAAATGACATTATAATACTTTCTTACTGTTAAAACCACTGGATTTGAAATCTTTGCCTTACAGCTTAAAATCTAACTGAAACATAAGGAAAGTAATAAGACCATAATGTAGAGTAGGAGTGGGGGAAAATGGACATAAGCAGTAAGATACCTTAAATTTATTGGAAAGTTTCCATCTACCAGACATTATTTTGAGCATTTGGCAGTTATTAATTCATTTAATCCTCACAAACACCCTGAGAAATAAGCTAAATTTCCTCCAAAAACGCATGCTTTATTTTCTTTGGCATTAAGTTACTGTTGGAAAATGGCTATTTTCCATGGATAGAGGAGCTACATTTCCCAGGATCCCTTGTAAGCAGGGCTTGTGATGTGTGCGTGTGAATCAACTCAATGTGAATGGAATAGATGTGGGACCTTCCCAGGACTGACCTATACAAACCTTCTCCATGATACTGCCCCATGACCGTTTACATTTCCGGGTGGCTGACCTTAGAAATCAATTTTGGAAATGGCAAAGCCACCAATATCCTGTATTTCTGAATGGCTGCATGGGGGAAAACATTCTTGGTAACCTGCTAACACACTCTTACTACCAGCTGAGTAAAATACTTTTTATGAGTGTAAGAAATGAACTTTTACTGAGCAAGGAATGATGTTCCACTGTGATAGAGTCTTTCTGTATTTTTGTTCTATATGATATAACCATTCTCTAACTAGAAATTGGAAACTGAAATAGGTGTGTGTGTGTTTGTGTATTGTGTGAATGTTTGTGTGTATGTGAGAATGCACAATCCTAGTTGGATTTTGGTACTGAAGTAATATTAGAATAAAATAATTGGAGACATTTCTTCTTTTTATTTGCTCTGGAACACTAAGTGACTTTGAAATTACTTTCTTAATAGTTAGTAAAAATCTGTGAAATATATTGTTGATTAACATTATTTGTCTTTAACAATTGTTCTATATAAATTTTATATCTCCAAATTTATATTGGGAGATTCATTTTGTTACTTTATTTTTTCATGGTGATTAGTTGTTGCACTGAGAATTAATTGTTTAGATCTGAGCATATCAGTCTCACACAATATCTCACTTTCTGTCTATGGTTAGTTTACCTATTATCTTTGAAAGTATACATGTATTTTTGTTTCTCCTATTTCTTTTATGATTTAGTTATTTTATTTTCCTTTTCTCTAAACAAGTATTTAAGGTTATTAACTCTATTACTTTTTGTTTCTTTATTCAGAAATTTTCACTTTTATATTTATTAAAATCAGCTTCTAATTCTGTAAGGTTTATTTTTGTTCTATTTTAACATCTTGAATTTGATAATTATTATTTTAATAATGTGGAAATATACAATTCATACTTTCTTTTACAACTCTTATCTCTATGTAATTTGTTTTGACGTAGCTTTTCATTATCCTTAGTTTAGTTTGGATTTCATTTTGATATGATAGTTTTTTAACATATTCAAGATTTTAAAACAGAATTTTATTTGTTTCCTGGTAAAAGTATGTTGTTGTTGTTGTTATTTTGTATTAACCTCTAGTTTTATTATATTTTTCTCTATACTGTTTCTTCAGTATGGGAATCATTGAGGTTCTCTTTAAAGCACAAAGCAAAATGAGTTTGAGGATTATTCTTTCGATACTTGAAAAGAAGGTATATCCTCTGTTTTCAAAACAATTTTATGTATACTAATCATTTTTACTGTAATATAAAACTTTGTATAAAGGTCTTTATTTACATGATCTTATATGATGTGAGCAATAGTTCCATGAAAATTATGTATTTTTATCCTCAACTACAAATAGAGAGATCAAGGCTCAGAATTAAGTTGCTCAAGGAGGAGATAAATGCCTTATGGTAAATTTCATGTTTTCTATTCCTATTTTGTACCACCTTCCTCAAATTGCAAATTTCCACACCCAAGTCTCCTGTTTCTCTTTCAAAGGGATTTACAGTAACTGTTAGTCTGTGAAGTACCTTTGCTCATTATGGTTGCTTGTGTTTTCTAATCATCATGCTCAAATTCTAATCCAATTTGATTAGCCTAAATGTTGGATTATAATCAACTGTTTGTAGCACAGGTTACCCTTTACCTAAAGTAAGGGAGAGACTGGACTATTACTTAAATTATCACAAGAACTGATGTTTGTAATACCCATTACTAAATTACTTAAGTTAGATAGAATTCTGCTGCTCTATAGATTGGAATAAATTTATTGCAAGTAGTGTCTTCTATTCATCACAGGAATTGGTTATTAAAAATACTCATTTTTGTCTACTGGGAACCAATGCAAAATTGTTCATTTTATTGTGGTTCCCAGCTATCAGTTCATTGTTTGGATCACTCGTCTTATAAATGCTAATGAGTGCTAAAGTAGTTTGAATGTTTCCTTTGGGAACGTTAACGTGCTATGTTTTATTTTCTACTTAACTTTGGCCTCTCTAATTCTGTCCCATTATTCCATACAGGATGATGTGGTATTGGAAAGAGAACTAGTTAGATAGAACTGAAAAATCTATCACATATGTAGGTAAACTACTTCTCTGAAACTTAGTTTCCCAATCTTTTAAAATCATGATAATAATATCCCTCTATAGGTGTGGGAGCTACCTTGTATACATTAGACACAATAAAATTTAGACACTGTCTCCTTTGTAAATCAAGCCATCTCTGTCAGGTAGCCCATTCTAACTGAATAGCCCAAGCTTTTCTCTACTGCATTTCAGTCCTGATTTCAGCCTGAGATAGAAAACAACCTTCCCTATTTAGGGTGCAGTGCTAAGCAGGTTTTACTAAGCCTGCCAGGGGATGAAAACCATTTCCTCTCACCCAGGAGTAAAGCTTCACATTTTGTGCCAAATGGCTATGATTAGATGATTCATATCTTGACATAAATGAAGAATGCCTTGATTAAGATCCCCAAATGCAAATCACCCCTGAAATAAATGATGCAGCACTCAAAGGTATATACATATAATATTCCGAAGTTAGTTATAGCTAATCTGACCACAGACTTGCTGGCAGAGCCAGAATTTTTGCTAGCATTTGCAAGATTGTCCTTCAAGAGAAACTTAGGCACACATCAAATAGCCTAAGGTGTTATAAAAATACCAATATCCAGTTACTCTAATATGCTCCCAGATTTGAAAACCACTGACATACAGTATATCATTTATTATCAGCAAAATTCAGTGAGGGCATTCTTTTTTTTGTTTTTTATTTTATTTTTTAAATTTTTTATTGGGGTATAGTTGATTTACAATGTTGTGTTGGTTTCAGGTGTACAGCAAAGTAAATCTGTTATACATATACATATATTCACTCTTTTTTAGATTATTTTCCCATATAGGGCATTACAGAGTATTGTATAAAGTCCCTGTGCTATACAGTAAGTCCTTATTAGTTATGTATTTTAGATACAGTAGTGTGTATATGTCAATCTCAATCTTCCAATTTATCCTTCCCCACTCCCCCTTACCCCCTGGTAACCTTACAAGGGTATTCTTATTATACCCACTTTTCAGATGAGGAAAACAAAGGTCAGAGGAGAGAGGCTTCCTTAAAGTCACATAATTATAGTGGTTTCAGAAAGTTGAGATCTAAATAGTTTTCTTACTCCAGAACCTCTCAAGAGGAGACTGTCTTCCATACTTTAGGATTATATTGAGAAACCCTGTCTTTGAAGTAATTTAGAAAGTGTATTACCTCTGAAAATTAAATACAAAATAAACCAATGTACAAAGACACTTTTAAAAGCAAAGCAAAAAAAAAAAAGTGACTTCAAAGCTGGCAAGAGTTGAGCTTGGGTAGAAGTACTAGTATAATAAAAGAAGAAGAAGAAGAATGGGGATTTTTTTTTCCAGCTAAAGAAAGTGTTATAGACTGAATGTGTTTTTCTCCCAAATTTTGTTAAATTCTAATTCCCAGCATGATAGAATTTGGAGGTGGGGCCTGTTGACTGAAAAAAATGCACAATGTAAAAGTTGAGAATTATATTTTATTTGGCAGACAAGCCCAAGATGCAGCCTCTCAGATAACTCTGAGGGACTGCTCTGAAGAGGTAAGGGAGGAGCTAGGATATATAGCAGTTGTTGCAACAAAGACCAGGTAGTCAGAACATCAAAATATTACTATTAATTAAAGAAAACCAGACATCTCAAGTTAATAAATTTAGTCCTTTCCTGTACATGGGAAGATGCAAATGTGTGCACTCATTGAAATCACTCCTTTGATATACAACTCAGCCAGCTATCTGGGGCCATATCCTGTGCTTTATCATCCTGAGTTGACTCAGGTTTCACTGTTGGGGTGGCAGTAATGTGATGGTTTGATGGCTGCAACATCCTTTGTTTACTGATATGGCAGGCAACATTTTTTCATGGACAGGCCTTTGTGAGCTGGGTTATAGGGTGGAACCTTTGTGAATGAGACTAGTGCTTTTATAAAAGAGACACAGAGAACTCCTTTATCCCTTCGGCCATGCATGGACACAGAAAACATGGACGTCTATGAACTACAAAGTGGGCCTTCACCATACACCAGATTTGCTGATGCCTTGATCTTGTATTTCTCAGCCTCCAGAACTATAGGAGATAAATTTCTGTTGTTTATAAGCCACCCAGTCTATGGAATTTGGGCTGTGGTAGCAGCCCAAACAGATTAAGACAGAAACACAGAAAAAAAGTCACAAAGATGAACTTTGTGCCTATTTCAAAACATTCAGGGAAAAGTCCACTAGCCTTCCAAATCGAAATACAGGAAATATTCATAGGAGATATAGGAATAAGTTACTAGTTTATTTTAGCCTTTTCAGTGATATAACTAACACAAGAAAACTACAGTCTTCTGATTTTAACATTTTTCTTCATATGTAAAATGTAATATATATCAAATGGTAGTTTCTATCCAATAGGATTAGTCACTTAAGGTGGTATATAATACATGTTCACTTTGCCAATTGTATTGTTCATTGTCAGTGTATAAGTTGGCTTTCTGGCTTGTATATCAGGATTTTTTACTTTTATGAGTTTGGCATATCTGTTCTACTGAATCCCTTGAGACTACTCAAATCTCATTTTAATAATATCTGTTAAAATATTTTGAAGTCTCCTCTTACTTTTAGGTAGTAAAATTAATATTAGTATGGCGTAGTGCCATTATTTTCCTTTTTCTGTCATTGCATAATTCTGAATAGACTGAATAATGATTCAGTTCTCATTAACCTAATATAATTAAAGTATTCCTTTTTTTTTTTTAACTACCAAAATGACAAAGATTTTAATTAAAGCAGACTCATTGCCAATGAAGATTCAGTGAAATAGACCTTCAAGCTTTTGGTGGCAGTGTAAATTGCGAGAGTCTCTTGAAATGAGTTTGGCTCAGGTATCACAAAACTTTAGTTTCTGTTCTCTAACCCCATAATCCTTCTAAGATACAATATTACTTTTTGCCCCTTGAGTTTAAACACTGTAATCAGAGAGCTGGGTGAGATAGCTATAGCTATGGGTAAAGGTAGGTATAGATACAGATGATATAGATATAGGTACAGATATAGTTATAGATAGTTACATCATAGTTATGATATAGATATAGGTACAGATATAGTTATAGATAGTTATAGATAGTTACATCTATGTAGATATACATAGATCTAATCTTAGATATATCAAATTCACTGATCTCCAGGTCACATTTTTGGGTGCCTAAGGGAATCCATTTGAGCAAAATTGGTCTAGAAACCAAATGAAAGAATTAAAGAATAAAATATACCTAAAATGGTATATTTCACACCATGCTGTGATTTTCCCAAATAAAGAGTAAGATCGAAGAGAAGCAATCAGAAAACAAATAGAGGACAGTGAAGTCCAACTTTCAACTGGAGACTACTTTTCTACTTGTAAGGAAATAAGAGTTAACGTAGAATATGCGTTACTTATGCAATGGGAAAGAAATTCCTCTGTTAATTCCTTTTTTTCCTAGTCTGCCCCTGAAATTTGCAGATAAAGAAATAATTGTCAGTGACCATTATGCTCCATGAAGTTATTTACACAAGGTTCTATAGCTGTTGAGTAGAGGGGGCAGGACTGGAATGCAGAGGTCCTGATTATTATCTGATGGAATCTTTTGAAGTTCAAACTTTTTGTTTCTTGTATATATGCCTTAGTACGACTTGTTTGCACTTTGTACATTGCAAAACAAGTTACATTTCTTGTTTTTTAACAGAATTGTGTTCACTGGGGACATTTAGGTACAATGATTCAGTAATAGGGCATTGTACTATAGATCATGTTATAGTTTTCATGTCTCTAGCAACAGACCTCACAGCTGAAAAGCTAATCATTTTGTATAATTATTCAACACCAGGGCATCTCTGCCAGAATCATCTAAAGTAACTGATTAATTACAGGGATACCTGAAAACCGAAATTGAATGAAAACACAAGGGGATGGGTCAAACTTTGCTGACAGGGGCATAAGTACTTAATACTGGTGTGAATGGGATTTTTGCCAAGGAACCTACAGAGAAGATTTGATTCCAGAGTTATAAACTGGTGATTAAAAGCAGAAATGACAAATAATTTCAAATGACATTTCTATAATAGGAGAGTAACTTTCTTGATGGAAGCAATATGCAACTTTTTGGTCATGTCACACACAAAAGTATGTTTTCACTCTAAATTTTACTAACCTTGTCAGTAATATTCAAGGTTTAATTATTGAAACATCCACTGCATATGTAGAGGTTGCTAGTTTTAACCCCCTTGAACCACTTAAACTTTCATATGAAAAGAAATCCTTCATGCACATAAAAACAGGAAGATAGAGAAAAACTAATATTTCAGTTTCTATTTAATTGGTATTTTTTTAAATTTTCTGATCAAAGTTTTATAGTAATAAGGCATGGAATTTGAAGTTCAGACTATCTCAGAGGCTTCCTATTGTTTTGAATTTGGTGTGATATCATGAAAATGAAAATAATTAATCTTATGTATATGATTCTAATCTCCTTATTCATTTCCATTTTTCTCCATTAAGTCAGTTCTTTTTAATTACCCTTTGGCCTTATATGAGGAAACTCTGCCGAGTACACAGGCATAGAACTCATAGGCATTAGCCTTATTATGGGTTCTTTTCCCAAGTGCAAAAAATACAGTGATTGAAGAATATCTTGAGGATATTGCATTTATTTTATATAGTTCACAAAAAATATTAGAGTTATTATATAAGAACAATTCCTCAAAATATGTTTTGGGTTTTTTTGTCTCTTTTTTTTTTTAACATCTTTATTGGAGTATAATTGCTTTACAATGGTGTGTTAGTTTCTGCTTTATAACAAAGTGAATCAGCTATACATATATATATACATATATCCCCATATCTCCTCCCTCTTGCATCTCACTCCCACCCTCCCCATCCCACTGCTCTAGGTGGTCACAAAGCACTGAGCTGATCTCCCTGTGCTATGTGGCTGCTTCCCACTATCTATCTGTTTTACATTTGGTAGTGTATATATGTCCATGCCACTCTCTCGCTTCATCCCAGCTTACCCTTCCCCCTCCCCGTATCCTCAAGTCCATTCTCTATGGCTGCGTCTTTATTCCTGGCTTGCCCCTAGGTTCTTCAGAAACCTTTTTATAGATTCCATATATATGTGTTAGCATATGGTATTAGTTTTTCTCTTTCTGACTTACTTCACTCTGTATGACAGACTCCAGGTCCATCCACCTCACTACAAATAACTCAATTTCATTTCTTTTTATGGTTGAGTAATATTCCACTGTATATACGTCCCACATCTTCTTTATCCATTTATCTGTCAATGGACACTTAGGCTGCTTCCATGTCCTGGCTATTGTACATAGAGCGGCAATGAACATTGTGATACATGACTTTTTGTAAAATATGGTTTTCTCAGGGTATATGCCCAGTAGTGGGATTTCTGGGTCGTATGGTAGTTCTATTTTTAGTTTTTTAAGGAACCTCCATACTGTTCTCCATAGTGGCTGTATCAATTTACATTCCCACAAACAGTGCAAGAGGATTCCATTTTCTGCACTCCCTCTCTAGCATTTATTGTTTGTAGATTATTTGATGATGATCATTCTGAATGGTGTGAGGTGATACCTCATTGTAATTTTATTTGCATTTCTCTAATAATTACTGGTGTTGAGCAACCTTTCATGTGTTTGTTGGCAATCTGTATACCTTCTTTGGAGAAATGTCTATTTAGGTCTTCTGCCCATTTTTGGATTGGGTTGTTTGTTTTTTTGACATTGAGCTGCATGAGCTGCTTGTAAATTTTGGAGATTAATCCTTTGTCAGTTGCTTCATTTGCAAATATTTTCTCCCATTCTGAAGGTTGTCTTTTCATCTTATTTACGGGTCCCACTTGTTTATTTTTGTTTTTATTTCCATTTCCCTAGGAGGTGGTTCAAAAAGAATCTTGCTGTGATTTATGTCATAGAGTGTTCTGCCTATGTTTTCTTCTAAGAGTTTTATAGTGTCTGGCCTTAAATTTAGGTCTTTAATCTATTTTGAGTTTATTTTTGTATATGGTGTTAGGGAGTGTTCTAGTTTCATTCTTTTACAGGTAGCTGTCCAGTTTTCCCATCACCACTTACTGAAGAGGCTGTCTTTTCTGCATTGTATATTCTTGCACCCTTTATCAAAAATAAGGTGACCATATGTGCTTGGGTTTATGTCTGGGCTTTCTGTCCTGTTCCACTGACCTATATTTCTTTTTTTGTGCCTGTACCATACTGTCTTGATTACTGTAGCTTTGTAGTATAGTCTGAAGTCAGGGACCCTGATTCCTCCAGCTCCATTTTTCTTTCTCAAGATTGCTTTGGCTATTCAGGATCTTTTGTGTTTCCATACCAATTGTGAAATTTTTTTTCTAGTTCTGTGAAAAATGCCATTGGTAGTTTGATAGGGATTGTGTTGAATCTGTAGTTTGCTTTGGGTAGGATAGTCATTTTCACAATGTTGATTCTTCCAATCCAGGAACATGGTATATCTCTCCATCTGTTTGTAATCATCTTTAATTTCTTTCATCAGTGTCTTATAGTTTTCTAAATACAGATCTTTTGTCTCCTTAGGTAGGTTTATTCCGAGGTATTTTATTCTTTTTGTTGCAAAGGTAAATGGGAGAGTTTCCTTAATTTCTCCTTCAGATATTTCATCACTGGTGTGTAGGAATGCAAGAGATTTCTGTGGAATAGTTTTGTATCCTGCTACTTTACCAAATTCATTGATTAGCTCTAGTAGTTTTCTGGTAGCATCTTTAGGGTCCTCTATGTATAGTATCATTGTCATCGGCAAACAGTGACAGCTTTACTTCTGCTTTTCTGATTTGGGTTCCTTCTGTTTCTTTTTATTCTCTGATTGCTATGGCTAAAACTTCCAAAACTATGTTGAATAATAGTGGTGAGTGTGGAAAACCTTGTCCTGTTCCTGATCTTAGTGGAAATGGTTTATGTTTTTCACCATTGAGAACGATGTTGGCTGTGGGTTTGTCATATATGGCCTTTATTATGTTGAGGTAAGTGCCCTCTATACCTACTTTCTGGAGGTTTTTTATCATAAATGGATGTTCAATTTTGTCGAAAGCTTTTTCTGCATCTATTGAGATGATCATATGCTTTTTATTCTTCAATTTGTTAATATGGTCTATCACATCGATTGAGTCACTTATACTAAAGAATACTTGTATTCCTGGGATAAACTCCACTTGATCATGCTGTATGATCCTTTTAATGTGCTGTTGGATTCTGTTTGCTGGTATTTTGTTGAGGATTTTTTCATCTATATTCATCAGTGATATTGGGCTGTAGTGTTCTTTCTTTGTGACATCTTTGTCTGGTTTTGGTACCAGGGTGATGGTGGCCTCGTAGAATGATTTTGGGAGTGTTCCTCCCTCTGCTGTATTTTGGAAGAGTTTGAGAAGGACAGGTGTTAGCTCTACTCTAAATGTTTGATAGAATTTGCTTATAAAGCCATCTGGTCCTGGGCTTTTGTTTGTTGGAAGATTTTTAATCGCAGTCTCCATTTCAGTGCTTGTGATTGGTCTGTTTATATTTTCTATTTCTTCCTGATTCAGTCTTGGAAGGTTGTGCTTTTCTAAGAATCTGTCCATTTCTTCCAGGTTGTCCCTTTAATTGGCATATAGTTGCATGTAGTAATTTCTCATGATTCTTTGTATTTCTGCAGTGTCAGTTGTTACTTCTCCTTTTTCATTTCTAATTCTATTGATTTGAGTCTTCCCCTTTTTTTTCTTGATGAGTCTGGCTAATGGTTGATCAATTTTGTTTATCTTCTCAAAGGACCAGGTTTTAGTTTTATTGATCTTTGCTATTGTTTCTTTCATTTCTTTTTCATTTATTTCTGATCTGATCTTTATGATTTCTTTCCTTCTGCTAATTTTGGGATTTTTTTGTTCTTCTTTTTCTAAGTGCTTTAAGTGTAAGTTTAGGTTGTTTATTTGAGATGTGTCTTGTTTCTTGAGGTAGGAGTGTATTGCTATAAACTTCCCTCGTAGAAATACTTTTGCTGCATCCCATAGGTTTTGGGTTGTCGTGTTTTCATTGTCATTTGTTTCTAAGTATATTGATTTCCTCTTTGATTTCTTCAGTGATCTTGTGGTTATTAAGTAGTGTATTGTTTAGCCTCCATGTGCTTGTATTTTTACAGATTTTTCCTGTAATTGATATCTAGACTCATAGCATTGTGGTTGGAAAAGTTATCTGATACAATTTCAATTTTCTTAAATTTACCAAGGCTTGATTTGTGACCCAAGATATGATCTCTCCTAGAGGATGTTCCATGAGCACTTGAGAAGAAAGTGTAGTCTGTTGTTTTTGGATGGAATGTCATATAAATATCAATTAAGTCCATCTTGTTTAATGTATCATTTAAGGCTTGTGTTTATTTATTTTCATTTTAGATGATCGGTCCATTGGCAATAATGAGGTATTAAAGTACCCTACTATGATTGTGTTACTGTGATTTCCCCTTTTATTGCTGTTAGCATTTGCCTTTTGCTTACCTAGGAGCATGTATTGACATGCTCCTATGTTGGGTACATAAATATTTACAATTGCTATACCTTCTTCTTGGATTGATCCCTTGATCATTATGTAGCATCCTTCTTTGTCTCTTGTAACATTGTTTATTTTAAAGTCTACTTTGTCTGATATGAGAATTGCTACTCCAGCTTTCTTTTGATTTCCATTTGCATGGAATATCTTTTTCTATCCCCAAACTTTCAGTCTGTATGTGTGCCTATGTCTGAAGTGGGTCTCTTGTATACAGCATATATATGGGTCTTGTTTTTGTTTCCATTCAGCCAGTCTTTGTCTTTTGGCTGGAGCATTTAATCCATTTATGTTTAAGGTAATTATCGATATGTGTGTTCGTATTACCATTTTCTTAATTGTTTTGGGTTTGTTTTTGTAGGTCTTTTCCTTCTCTTGTTTTTCCTGCCTAGAGAAGTTCCTTTAGCATTTGTTGTAAAGCTGGTTCCATGTTGCTGAATTCTCCTTTCTTTTGCTTGTCTGTAAAGGTTTTAGTTTCTCCATCAAATCTGAATGAGATCCTTGCTGAATAGAGTAATCTTGGTTGTATGTTTTTTCCTTTCATCACTTTAAGTATGTCCTGACACTCCCTTCTGGCTTGCAGAGTTTCTGCTGAAAGACCAGCTGTTAACCTTATGGGGATTCCCTTGTATGTTATTTGTTGTTTTTCCCTTGCTGCTTTTAATATTTTTTCTTTGTATTTAATTTTTAATAGTTTGATTAATATGTGTCTTGGAGTTTTTCTCCTTGGATTTATCCTGTATGAGGCTCTCTGTGCTTCCTGGACTTGGTTAACTATTTCCTTTCCCATATTAGGGATATTTTCAACTATAACCTCTTCAAATATTTTCTCAGTCCCTTTCTTTTCCTCTTATTCTTCTGAGACCCCTGTAATGCGAATGTTGGTACATTTAATGTTGTCCCAGAGGTTTCTGAGACTGTCCTCAATTCTTTTCATTCCTTTTTCTTTATTCTGCTCTGCAGTAGTTATTTCCACTATTTTATCTTCCATGTCACTTACCTGTTTTTTTGCCTCAATTATTCTGCTATTGATTCCTTCTAGAGTATTTTTAATTTCATTTATTGTGTTGCTCATCATTGTTTGTTTGCTTTTTAGTTCTTCTAGGTCCTTGTTAAACGTTTCTTTTATTTTCTCCATTCTATTTCCAAGATTTTGGATCATCTTTACTATCATGACTCTGAATTCTTTTTCAGGTAGACTGCCTATTTCTTCTTCATTTGTTTGGTCTGGTGGGTTTTTACCTTGCTCCTTCAGCTGCTGTGTGTTTTTCTGTCTTCTCATTTTGCTTATCTTATTGTGTTTGGGGTCTCCTTTTTGCAGGCTCCTGGTTCATAGCTCCCATTGTTTTTGGTGTCTGCCCCCAGTTGCCAAGTTTGCTTCAGTGGGTTGTGTAGGAGTCCTGGTATAGGGGACTGGTGCCTGTTTTCTGGTGTATGAGGCTGGTTCTTGTCTTTTTGGTTGGCAGGACAATGTCCGGTAGTGTGTTTTGGTGTGTCTGTGACCTTATTATAATTTTAGGCAGCCTCTCTGATAATAGGTGGGTTTGTGTTCCTGTAGTTGTTTGGCATAGAGTGTCCAGCACTGTAGCTTGCTGGTCATTGAGTGGAGCTGGATCTTAGCCTTGTGATGAAGATCTCTGGGAGAGCTTTTGCCATTTGATATTATGTGGAGCCGGGAGGTCTCTGGTGGACCAATGTCCTGAACTTGGCTCTCCCACCTCAGCAGCACAGGTCTGACACCTGGCCGGAGCACCAAGACCATGTCAGCCACATGGCTCAGAAGAATATGGAGAAAAAATAAAGAAAGAAAGAAAAAAATAAAACTAATGTTATTAAAATTAAAAAAAATTAAATTTATAAAAAAAGTAAAAGAAGAAAGATAGAAGAGTGCAACCAAACCAAAAAACAAATCCACCAATGATAACAAGCTCTAAAAACTATACTAAATAAAAACAAAAAAACAAAATACAGACAGACCAGACCTTAGGACAAATGGTAAAAGCAAAGCTATACAGACAAAATCACACAAAGAAGCATACACTCACCAAAAGAGAAAAAGGAAAAAAATTATATATCTCTATTTAAAATAAAAGGAGGAAGAGAGCAACCAAATCAATAAACATATCTAGCAATGATAATAAACTCTAATTACTAAATTAAGATAAACATAAAACCAGAAAGAAATTAGATGCAGAAAGCAAACCCCAAGTCTACAGTTGCTCTCAGAGTCCACCGCCTCAATTTGGGATGATTTGTTATCTATTCAGGTATTCCATAGATGCAGGGTACATCCAGTTGATTGTGGGGATTTAATCAGGTGCTCCTGATGGTGCTGGGAGAAATTTCCCTCTTTCTTTTTGTTCCCGCAGCCCCTGGTGTTCAGCTTTGGATTTGTCTCCACCTCTGCATGTAGGACACCTGAGGGCGTCTGTTCTTCACTGAGACAGGACGAGGTTAAAGTAGCAGCTGAATAGGGGGCTCTGGCTCACTCAGGCCGGCGGGAGGGAGGGGTACAGAATGCAGAGCGAGTCTGCGGTGGCAGAGCCCAGCCTGACGTTGCACCAGCCTGAGGTGTGCCGTTTGTTCTCCCAGGAAGTTGTCCCTGGATCACGGGACCCTGGCAGTGGCGGGCTGCATGGGCTCCCGGGAGGGGAGGTGCGGATAGTGACCTGTGCGTGCACACAGGCTTTTTGGTGGCTGCAGCAGCAGCCTTAACCTTTCATGCCCGTCTCTTGTGTCCACGCTATAGCTGCTGCTCTTGCCCTTCTCTGGAGCTCGTTTAGGCGGCGCTCTGAATCCCCCCTCCTCGTGCACCCTGAAACAACGGTCTCTTGCCTCTTAGGCAGGTCCAGACTTTTTCCTGGACTCCTTTCCAGCTAGCCGTGGCACACCAGCCCCCTTAGGCTGTGTTCATGCAGCCAACCCCAGCCCTATTCCTGGGATCTGACCTCCAAAGCCTGAGCCTCAGCTCCCAGCCCCCACTCGCCCAGGCAGGTGAGCAGACAAGCCTCTAAGGCTGGTTAGTGCTGGTCGGCACCGATCCTCTGTGTGGGAATCTCTCTGCTTTGCCCCCTGCACTCCTGTTGCTGCACTCTCCTCTGTGGCTCCGAAGCTTCCCCCCTCCGCCACCCACAGCCTCCGCCCATGAAGGGGCTTCCTAGTGTGTGGAAACATTTCCTCCTTCACAGCCTCCTCCCCAAGGTGCAGGTCCCATCCTGATTCTTTTGTCTCTGTTTTTTATTGTTTCTTTTGCCCTACCCAGGTACGTGGGGAGTTTCTTGCCTTTTGGGAGGTCTGAGATCTTCTGCCAGCATTCAGTAGGTGTTCTGTGTGAGTTGTTCCATGTGTAGATGTATTTCTGATGCATTTGTGGGGAGGAAGGTGATCTCCACATCTTACTCCTCCGCCATCTTGAAGGTCTCCCTGTTTTTGTTTTTTGTTTGTTTGTTTTTGTTTTCTAACCATGGTCTTGTTAGTTGCCTCTTTTATTAATTGTATACATTCCAAAATGTGTGAAGATGAAAAGCTCTTTATAATTTTATTTCAATCCACTCATTTGAAAATGAAGAGACATTGGTTCTTTTCAACAGTAATTTACAGTAAAACCTTAAATAAGAACTCAAGACAACTTTGCCCCCAAAACTCATGTGCTTCTCCAGGGCAGTACTATAGGGAACCTACAATAAACAACCTGCAATATTTTCAGAGGGAAAAAAAAGGTGAAAATGTGACCACTTTTGTAAAGTTTGGAGAGGACAGTCTAGAATCTTCTGAACATCAATGATGAACATCAATGACCTTAATTTTTGGAACCTCAAGAGAGGCCAAAAAAATCAGATTAATATTAATTTATTCTTTATAAGACAGTGTAATAATTGAAAATATAACATCAAATTCAGCATAAGGTATTTTTAACAAACTATTAACAGAATTTTGGAAATGAGGGTTCTAGAGATGTCTAAAGTTTTATCATATGTTTTGTTGTCTTATTTTTCTTTTCCACCTGTCTGTGAACCCTTATAGACAGGAGTGATGTTCTATTCATATTCATTTTGAAGCACCTAGTATAATACCTCAGACTTGGTGGTAAAGAATGTATGTTTGATTTGATAGATGAATCATTTTTGTAAAAAAAAGCAAATTAATAAAAAGTAAATTAATGAAAAGCAAATTAATCCAGAACACAGAATGTATACTGTAAATACAACTTCATGGTTACAGTGGATGACATTTATAGATTTCTCCAACATATATTTATGGAGGACACACTGTGTAACAGGCACTGTTTTTTACACTGAGGTTACAATGGAGTGATGATCAACGCAAACTCAAATCCTTGCTTTCATTAATTTTACATTGTATTGGAGGAGAGATAAAAATCAAAGAGTCAAAAAATAAATTAAAACTCAGATAATGATAAATACTGGAAGGAATTTAACACACAATAATGTGCTAGAGTGTGACTTAAACCAACCTATTGCCTATCATGCGGAATCACACATTCTGTACCTTGGGTCCTTTGATTTTTAGGGAAATTGGTTAGTAAAGATACCTCTTCCTTATCTTCTCATTAGTAAAAAGTTACAAATAATAAATAATAGATTAATGTTATATACAAATTATGTTAAAATTACAAAGGACAGTTTGAATTTTAATAATGTAAAGTGATGCATCCTCTCCCAAATATGTCATCCAAATGTCAGTAAAGAAAACTGGACACTAAAATCAATTAGGGGATGTTATGCCAATTAAGTGGGAGCCACAGAGGAAAACAAACTTTCTTCTTATTGTGTTATCATTATCAATATGGGCCCTCCTTTTCTCTGATATAAATTTCCTGGAGGATGTTTCTGCCTAAGATCCTTAGCAATACTTCCTTTTCCCAATATTTATAAGGTTAAATGAACATCCTTCACGTTTCTCCTCTTGACATGTTAATCTATTATTATACCCCTCACACACCACCTTGCCAAGAGCCTATTTTGCTTCACTTAAGGTTTATTAGTCAGAAATAGAGCAAAGGGTACAAATTAGGTCTTGCAAGTTCCAGCTGTCAGAAAAATCAGCCAGCTGTGATTGATTAATAGAAGAATGTATCTGATTTTGCAGTGCAAAACCCAATTGCAGTTGTTTAGTATGATTCTGTCAGCAAAACCTTCTCAGCTGACAATCTTTGTAGAAAAGCCATCTGTTTTTGAGGATTACAAATACTTTATCAAAATATTTATGACATGTTTCCTCTGAAAGATAACTTATCCCTTTCAATAGATTAATGCCTTAAGGGTAACTGCAAAGCTAAGTAGAGAGAAAAACTTAACTTTAAAATTTATCTCAGTCAAAAACAAATCCATGCCAATTTTTCCCTACTGTCACTAGGTTATTAACTTAATATCAACTCGAGTTGGTTTCACTTTTATTCACAGATTTAAAGTCGATTGTATGAAGAAATAGCTTACATTTAAATGGCTAATTTGAGGTTAAAATACATCTCTCTTTTATCAATAATGTGTGCCTATATAAAATATATGAAATTAATGCTCAATTCTAAATGAGTATTTGTAAATTAGAAAATATGTTTCTTAATTTGCTGGAGAATATATTTGTAGATTTATAAACAGAATGAGTTCTTTTCCTTTCTAATGAAAATTATATAAAATACCTTTATCTTTTTTAAAAAGTTTGCAACGTGGTTAAGAGGGAAGAAATTTTGCCTCAATCTAAAGTTTTATTTCACTTTTGTTTGTTTTTGCCATGAAAAACATTGTTTGTGAGATGAATGCAGTAAGGAAAGAATACTTTGAAAGAATTATAACAAAAGATATAAGTATTATATTCTGAATCTTTGTCTAATCTTATGAAAAGTGAACTTCTAAATACTTCAATATAATTAAATGGACTTTGTCTCAGTAATCACTTTTTTTCCAGAACTCACGTTGAATTTTGACTTTTCCTTTGTATATAGTATCTGTAAAAAAAAAAAAAAAAAAAAAGAAGAATCAAACTTTATTTGTTTTGATTGATTTTCCCTAATATACTGTTATTTTACTTGAGGAAAAAAACCCCATAAACTAAGAAGCAATGTTCTTTGTTGTGGGTCACATTTCTGCCTAAGAAATTGGAAGTGGTTTCAGTTTAGGTGTTTGTTATTTTTACTTATTTTTTCATTATTTGTCTCACAGGTTAGATCTGAAAATATACTGAATTTTCTACTTCTATGAAATCACCTTGGGGATCAACATTTTTTTATTACAAAAGTGGAATATTGTTTAAACAATATTCATTAAGACACATTTTACCAGAGATAATATGAAGTCAGATGTATTTTTAAAATACTATATCAGGGTTTACAACTTGCTAAGACAATACTGTGTTTAGCAAGAAACAGAAGACTATATTGTTGAGTTTAAGTAGTTTACAGTCTAGTGATAAGGCCTGGCATGGATAATTATGGATCCCGTGAATTGAATTTTGGATTTAGATAGACCTGGTTTGAATGTCAGCCCTGCTACACATTGGACTATGATTTAGAAACAACTTCCCTAACTTCTCTGAAATTTAGCATAACCTGGAGATGATTAGCATCAACACTAACTTGTCACTGCTGGAGTTCAAGGAGAAAATGGAGATTGTATGTGAAAAGAAAGCAGCACAGTGATTGGCACATAGCAACTCAATCAATATGACTTCCCTATTCTCATAGAGCAAGAAATACATGGTGTTATCAAGGAGTTGCAAAGAAATATAAAAGCACAGAGTGAGGAGAGGTTAATTAAATTATAGAAATCTATGAAGTTATAATTTGAACTAAATAAATGTTAAATGCATTTGCAGTGCTGAAAACATGAGAGAAGATGGATTTATAAGCAATTCCAGTCCAATTTTGTTTGACCTCAATAAATATCTTATTCCTTTTAGTTTTATTAAAAAGTGCTACTATTATATTCTTAATAGAGTCCTAGTTTCAGACAAAAGAGAAAGGCCTACTAAGTAAATGAAATTTAAATCTAATAGGAATAAATACAATTGAGATTAATTGAGAATTGCACTGAATATTGTTCCATGTGTTTGAAGTTAAATTCAATATAATGCACTGTGGGCTATATTTTCCTCTGACATTACAAGATCTGAAAAATTTACTCAAAAAAGTTGGGTGGGAATAAAAGAAAAATCAAATTGGTGTCATTTTTCTTCATATAAAAATGAGTTTATTAAAATGTGTTTTAAAATTTATATGGCATGATATATGCTGATAGGAAAAGAGTGAGTAAAAGGACTTGCCAGCTGATAGCTAAAACAAAAGCAAAAACAAAAAGTTGACCTTAATAAACTCTAAATAGCCAAACTATCGGATTCCCTTTTACCATCATTAAGGCACATGTTTACTGATTCTGTGCCTTGGTTCCCTCATCAAGGCTTCCCATGATATTCTTCATCTTAACCTGACTTTTTCCAGATAAAAATAGTGGTGGTGGCCAAAAGGAACACCCAATGCCTACCCTCATATGACAATTACAGGAAGCCCTATTTGTGTTCATCCTTATTCTTTTTTTAAAAAAATAATTAATTAATTAATTAATTATTGGGTGCATTGGGTCTTCGTTGCTGTGCACGGGCTTTCTCTAGTTGTGGTGAGGGGGGGCTACTCTTCATTGCAGTGCATGGGCTTCTCATTGCTGTGACTTCTATTGTGCGCCTAGAGCCTGTGCACACGGGCTCTAGGCGCACAGACTTCAGTAGTTGTGGCACGCAGGCTCAGTAGTTGTGGCTCGAGGGATCCAGAGTGCAAGCTCAGTAGTTGTGGCATGTGGGATCTTCCCAGACCAGGGCTCAAACCCATGTCTCCTGAATTGGCAGGCAGATTCTTAACCACCGTTCTACCAGGGAAATCCCATTCTTATTCTTTATGCACATGTTCCCCATGTGTGCTTTAGAAATTTTATCACCGTAAAATCAGCTGATCTTTTTCTTTAATGTCATTTCTTGTTGTGCCATATGTAGTCACTGGGAAAACAAAAAATCATTAAAAAATAGATTTCTTATTAATAAATGAGAAAAGAGAATCAGTAACTCCACAGAGGGCAAAGATAATATGTTAATATCTTGTGTCATGATAAAATGTATGACATACATGTTATGGTGATTGGGGGAAGATAAGGCGACCTATGTCTTAGCTATCATGAGAAAGTGATTTAAGTTTCCTTGTACTGACTCTCAGTAATTTCAGAAAGTTACAGGTACAAGTTAAGATCTCATATTCTCTGAATATTAGAGTGGAGAGACTATCAACATTTCTGGAAAGTGATGCTTACTTAAAATATTTATTTTTTATAGTCATTAATATTCATGTGGATTATTAAAATGCAAAAAATTAAAAAGAAAATTAAAGACACCCATCAATTCACCATCTATAGAAAGGCAAATTTTATAATTGTTCTCTTTCAGTTTTTTATATACATACACACGCATGCACATGCATCTAATCAAGCACATATATACAAGTGTCAATTTATTCCTGCACACATACAAACATCATTTGTATCATATTGATCACTTGGCATCTACAGTTTTATGTCTTTTCACTTAGTATACTGTGATCATTTTTAAAATATATTTGAAAATAATAATGTTAGTTAAGTAATTCAACAAGTATTTTTTTTTCCATAACCATTATGTACCAGACACATTTATAGATCACTAGACTACATCAGTGAGGCAAAAGAGAGACACCTGACAATACCACCCACAAAAGAAGATAAAGATCCCTGCTCTCATGGAGCTTGTTTTCTTAGAAGCAGAAAATAGGCAATAAAGAATATAAATAAATAAGTTGATTAAATTATATACTTAAAAAGATAATTAGGTCTATGAACATCATAAAGAAAAAAACTGGAAAGAGAGAGTTGGATCTTAAACTTTTTAAACAGCGCTGGCAGACCATGCCTCATTAAGAAAGTGAGATTTGAGAGACTTGGTGGAGGTGAGAAAGTGAGCCCAGGGAAAAGTGGAAAGTGGAAGAGTAATTCAGGGAGAGAATAACCTGTGCGTGGGCCTTGAGGAGTGAGTGCGCCAGACGTGTTCCAGTGGTGCCATGGTGGCTCCTGGGGCTGCAGAGGAGGGAGAGGAGAGTAGTGTCAGGAAGTGGGGTGGCAGCCCTGTACCGCCTTGTGAAGACTCTGCTTTTACTCTGAGTGAAATCTTAAGATTTTAAGTGGAGATGGCTTCGTGGATGTGTGACCAGTGTAGTCACACAAAGGCCCATGCTCAGAAGTGCTCTATACTAGGTTTTAATGTGGCCACTCTTCTGAACTTATAATAATTTTAGTTTTGAATTTGTGTTTTGTAAGTGACATCCTATGGGACAGTGGAGGATACTTCAGGGATGGGGTGCTTCGAGCGTTAATTCACTTGTAATCCCACTTTTTGTCCCCTCCCCAGCTCCCCAGGATGGGTTTTAAGCTCCTTCCGCTGGCCCCTGGCACTGCAGGGCTTGCCTAGCCTCCCTCACTCTGCCCAACAGGGGACTGATGCTGACCTCTGCAGGGCTAGTGACCTGGTAGCGCTGGTGAAGGGAAACCCCCATTCTGCTGTCATTCTATGTCTCTTGGGGGGCTGGGGCATGATGAAGGGAAGATGGGGTCAGACACAAACCCCACTGTGTATCTGGGTGGGGTAAGGCTGCAGCCTTCCCTGTACTGGGGTGGCAGACAATTAATGGGGGACTCTAGCTCTCTCCCCCACCACTACCCTATCCAGGCATCTAGCATGTCCAGATGGAAAATGAAACCTCTTGGGGGTCACCCATGCCCATCTGCTATGGGGTTGGGATGGAGGGCCTTAAAAGTGTTATAAAATATAAAGAAGGATCTTTTTTTTAATTTTATTAAAAATTTTTTTTTTGCCTGTGTTTGATCTTTGTTGCTGTGCGTGGGCTTTCTCTAGTTGTGGCGAGCGGGGGCCACTCTTTGTTGTGGTGTGCGCAGGCTTCTTACTGAGGTGGTTTCTCTTGTTGTGGAGCATCGGCCCCAGAGTGCACGGGCTTCAGTAGTTGCATTGCGTGGGCTCAGTAGTTGTGGCATGTGGGCTCAGTAGTTGTGGTTCTCAGGTGCTAGAGCACAGGCTCAGTAGCTGTGGCACACGGGCTTAGCTGCTCCGCGGCATATGGGATCTTCCCAGACCAGGGATCGAACCCGTGTCCCCGGCATTGGCAGGAGGATTCTTAACCACTGCACTACCAGGGAAGTCCCGAGAAGTATCTTTTCAATCCTGGATTAGGGAAGGTATTTTTTAATAAATACAAAAACAAGAATTCTTGGGACTTTTCTGGAGGTCCAGTGGTTAAGACTCCGTGCTTCCACTGCAGGGGGTGTGGATTTGATCCCTGATTGGGGAACTAAGGTCCCACATACCATGTGGTGTGGCCAAAAAAACCAAAACCAAAACCAAAACAAAACATGAATTCTTAAATATTGGATGAAATTGATGAATTCATAGAAAAGTATAAAATTCCAATGTTGATGCAAGAGGAAATAGAGAATTTAAATAGATGAAAATTAAATAACCCTGAAATATTAAATAAATCATTATCAAAACCTTCTCAGCCAGATTCAGTACAAAATCATAAGATTTACAGCTCATAATATGTATGCATGTTATAAAAACCATACTGCTAAATGAGACAGTTAAGAAACAGAATTAGGTATATGACCTTTATATAAAATTAAAATTCAGTTGCTTTTAATGCAGCAATATAGGTTTTAAAACAATACAAATAGAAGATACACTAAACACATTGAATGATTGCCTATGTTCAGAAAAAGTAATTGTAGTAGGAATCTGAATTAAAGAAAAGAGTAAATTAGTAGATAAATAAATAGAAAGGCCTTAAACAGATCAATCATGATAACTTAGCATGAATTAGGAGAATTGTTAACTCAATCCTCTGTACCTAGGCTTCAATTTTTAAAATTATATACGGATAATAAGCAAATTAAAAGATTCCTGATCTCATTAGTAGGTGGATAAATGCAAATTAAAATAGGAATAAGATATATTTTTACTGAGCAGATTGGCCATTCACATACACATGAAAATATAATTCTACAGGTTGCAAATGTTTGTGCAAATAACTCATGTAATATCCATGGGAGTATAAATGAGTTCAAATATGTGAAGAATTAATTTAGCAATATTAAAATATGTATCTATTTCATCCTTGCAATTCCACTTTACATGGATTATCTCAGTTAATAGAGTTTCCTTGGTAGAAGACTATTATTCTCTGTGCAAAAAGCTAATCTATATGAAATCATATATGCCAGCTTTATTCAAAATTGCCAAAAATTGGATTGGAAACAGACAAGATGTATTTTAATAGGTGAATGGATAATCAAATAGTTTGAAACTTTTCAAAAACAATTAAATAGGGGGAAAAATTAGACAGGCTTCAGACTCATGGACACATACATATTCACACAATGGAATACCATTCAGCAATGAAAAGAAACGAGCTATCGGACAATGAAAAGACATGCAGGAACATTAAATGAATATTACTAAATGAAAGAAGCCAGTCTTTTTTTATTTTAATTTTTGAATTTTATTTTATTTATTTTTTTATACAGCAGGTTCTTATTAGTCATCCATTTTATACACATCAGTGTATACATGTCAATCCCAATCGCCCAATTCAGCACACCACCATCCCCAGCCCCCCGCGGCTTTCCCCCCTTGGCGTCCATACGTTTGTTCTCTACACCTGTGTCTCAACTTCTGCCCTGCAAACCGGTTCATCTGTACCATTTTTCTAGGTTCCACATATATGCGTTAATATACGATATTTGTTTTTCTCTTTCTCACTTAGTTCACTCTGTATGACAGTCTCTACATCCATCCACATCTCAACAAATGACCCAATCTCATTCCTTTTTATGGCTGAGTAATATTCCATTGTATATATGTACCACATCTTGTTTATCCATTCATCTGTTGATGGGCATTTAGGTTGCTTCCATGACCTGGCTATTGTAAATAGTGCTACAATGAACATTGGGGTGCCTAGGCTCCATATCAAATGATTCTAACTGTATAATGTTCTATAAAAGGCAAAACTATAAAGACAGTGAAAAGATCACTAGTTTCCAGGGTTAGAGGGTAGAGGATGAATAAAGTACAGAGGATGTTTAGGGCAGTACAATTATCTTGTTTAATACTGTAATGGTGGTTACATGACATTATACAATGATCAAAACCCGTAGAAGTGTACAATATTAAGAGTGAACCCTAATGGAATCTATGGACTTTAGTAATAATATGCCAATAATGCTTAAAAATAAGCATATAATTATTTTAGAAAAGATATGAGAAATGCAGAGTATTTAATAGTTATGGTTCAAACAAAAGGGAGAAAAACAGGATGAGTAGGAAAGATTTGTAATGGAACAGAGGAAGATTGTGGCTGAGTAGTTGGGCATGTAATCAATGAACAAATAAAGGAACATATAATAAATTAACTGCACAAAATAGACAATCTCAAAGAGGAGATAAAGGAGCTCAAGGAAAAGATGAAGTCAATATAAAGAGATGAAACATGAGCTGTCAAGGCACAAGAAATACCTGGGAGAAAAAAATAAGACTAATAGAAAAATAGGTTGAAATTGGAATAAGCACAAGGCAGAGCAAGTATAAGGCAAGCAAAGGTAGCATCTTATATAAATGAGACCTCTGGAGGAAAAAAAAAAGAAATACAACAACTGTTTTAAGAAATAACACAAGAAGAAAAATAAAAGAGGACTTCAGTACATAAATTGAAAAGATACAGTTTGTCTGAGGAAATATTGATTCAGAATGGATGACATTGAGATATATCTCCAAATTTCAAAACTGTTAAATACTTGTTTACAATGTCATACAATGTATAAGACAGTAGAACAGTACTTACAAATGTTTCAGTGGGAAAAACAGAATATAAAAAAGAACAATAAAGTTGATATTCAAGGAGTCAGGGAAAATTGTTCACACGGGTACTGTCTTAGGAACTTACTAAATGTGGCCAACCCAGAACAGACCTTAATAATACACTACCTGCCTTGACGCCTGATTACTGAAATTTTTCTAGTTCACTCTGTCCCTTCTTGTCATCGTCTTCATCAATTCTGTATCTTTTGATACTCAAGTTTACCCTTTTTCTTGAGCTAGCTTTGATGGTATCTATTTTATGCATTTAAATAATCTCTCATGTCATAAGTTATTTTCTCTATTTCCTTCCCTAAAACATACCCAGATGTGTTAGCCTCCATCACTCCTTCCACTGCCCCGCCCCACCCATTAGCTTACATCTTTATAGGGATAAGAAGTCAATGCTTTTCTGAGGCAATTAATTCAACTTGGTGTTTCTATGATCAAGTTCTTACTTATTTAAAGCTGTTTCGTGCTCACCGCAAATTCTGGGATCTCAGCTACTCTGGCATTAGGCTGGGAGAAGTGTAAGGGTACATGTATATGTTTGGGGGAGGAGAGTGCAGATATCCTCAAAGCAAACTGATTAACATTAAAAAAAACAATTTTCCAAACTGATGAAATGAAAAATCTAAGTAAACACTGTGGATATTGCCAAAATGATTCTTGCTGTTTTACTGAGCTCAGCCTTCCTCATTAGCACATCTAAAAATATCTGGAAAAGTATATGATTACCATCTTGATGATAGGACTTTATTAAAAATATCTAGAACTTTAAAAGAGCTAAAGGAAAATGTTGAAATGAAAACAGGGTTTTGGTCAGGAATGAGATTATTAGTCATTCATCTGCAATGCAAATAGTTCTTCCGTTTGTGTAATACCCAGCAGATAGATAGCACATTTACTGCTGATTGCCTCTGCCTTTCACTTTTACCAAACACTGATAATTTAAGGAAAGTAAGAAAGCTAAAATAGCTTCCTTTTAAGGCAAGATAAGAAGACCTTGCATGACTTTATAATTTAAGTAGAATTATTACAACTTTTCAAGAGTCTCCAACAGTTTGCAAACCAGAGGAACTTTTACTGCTCTTTTTTCCTCTTCCATTCTTTCAAGCCATTTTATTCAGTAGTGTAATAAGATCTTATATTAAAAATTCAATTGCTTTTCTTTTTCTACTTGGTAGAAAGAGCCATAAATGGCCCTAAGCTGAAACTATTCTTGCAGACTTGATTCTATTTAGTGATGTTTTTGCTGTGATGTCCCTGACCAATAACAAGAGTCAATCTTAGGAGAGTAAAAGGTCTTAGTTTTATAAACCTCCTTATAAGCCATTCCTTATTTTGCACTGGAGTTTGCACTTAAAAATGAATTAGACAAAGCAATTTGTTTTCACACTTGCTTCAGATAAATTTATTCAAAGCTAGAATAGATGATCCAAAGTTCAAAGCCAACCTGCCCAAGTTTATCTTTAAAATCCAGGAGTTCATAAACCTCGAGCTATTTATTTTTATGTTTTTGAAGGAATATTTTGATCATGGTCCTAGTTTAGACACATTTTCTCTCTTGGAAAAAGTCTAGAAGTATAGGAACAGTCTCCATTTTTCCACCTTCCTGAAACTGCTTGATTTATAATTTTCCTTAAAGGAAAGTTATCTTACCTTTTTTTCCATTAAAACTATATTTCTCAAGCTACAGGTTGCAGCTCAGAATTATATCATGGAATCAATGTATTCAGTGGACTAAGTATCCAAAATAATAATAATAAGTTAAAATACAGTAAATACACAATAGGTACAATATAATAGAACACTATTAAAGTATTCATTACATACAGTGATAGTAAGTGTTGTTACAGTAGTTTTGCTTTCTCTCTGTGTGTGTGTGTGTGTGTGTGTGTGTGTGTGTGTGTGTGTGTGTGTATGTGTGTGTTGGGTCATGATGCAAAATATATTTCTTACTATGTTTCTATCCCAGTCCGTTTAATACATTACCCAAACTAACTAGCTTAATGCAACAGTAATCTTATTATCTCTCAGAATTACTATGTTCAGGAATTCAAATAGAATATAAATTATCTCTGCCCTACAATGTCTGTGACCTCGGCTGGAAGACTTGAAGGCTGAAATCGGCTCTCACTTAAAGGCTCATTCACTCTCGTGTCTGCCACTTGATGCTTCAATGTCCTGACAGCCTAGTTTGGGCTATCAGCCAGAACACCTGTATGTGTCCTCTCCATGTGACAGAGGTTTCCTCACAAGCTGGTAACGGTTCCAGTGGCAACCCTTGCAGTAGAGTGAGAAACAGAAGCAGCATTGCTTTCACTGGTCTAACCTCAGAAATCACGAAGTAATGCAGTGTCACTTCCATTACATTCTATTAGTGAACACAGTAATAAAGTTCCACTGAGATTCAAGGGGACTGAACACAGACTCCACCTCTCCATCAAAGATTGTCAGTGTCACTCTATAAAAAGAGCATCAGGATCAGAATATATATTTGTATGGCCATGGTTGGAAAATAAAATTTCCTGCCACAGTGTTATAGTCAAAAAAATTGAAAATTACTTGGTCCTTGGTAACAGCCTTCAGGATAGTAGATGTTGAATATTTTATGAGACATGGCGAGACTTACAACGAAGGAAACTCCATCAAAATTCATGGCCATTAACGTAGAAGACAGAGAGGAAAGCAGTTTAAACTTAGAGAGCAGGAGGGATATGATAAGTATAATAGAATCTCAAGTCCTAGGAGATACTGATATATGGTCAAAATAAACCTGGAGTCTTTATTTTTCTTCTTTTTTTAAATGGTGTACTTCACATAACTGGGCAATGGGAAGAGTTCCAAATTTTCAATTAATTAATTAATTTTTATGCAGTTTACATTAATTGACTGCTTATTCAACTCCGGGCATTACTCTATGCACTTGAGTGGACATTTAGCCAAACAAAACAAAATAGCTGCCCCCGGTGAACATACAGCTTAATCAGGAGAAATACTTATAAATATACCATTTCAATGTGCTGTATTGCAAGCTGAAGTAGGGATCATTGCAGGGTGTTGTGGAGGTTCAGAGAAAAAGGTGACTGGTTGTGATTGATGGGTTGGTAAAGGCTTCGCAGAAGAGCTGCTTTTCAAATTGCATCTTGATATGTTCCTAATGATGTCATTTTATACAATGATTATAGGTTGTTACCTCAGTCCGATGGAAGTATAGTATTCACAGAACACGTCAGAGTTGAAATAAAACTACCAAGTTAGACGTAGGAATGGGTTAATTCTCATATTGGTTAAGACTCAGGTTCAGGGCTTCCCTGGTGGCTCAGTGGTTGAGAGTCCGCCTGCCGATGCAGGGGACACGGGTTCGTGCCCCGGTCCGGGAAGATCCCACATGCCGCGGAGCGGCTGGGCCCGTGAGCCATGGCCGCTGAGCCTGCGCGGCCGGAGCCTGTGCTCCGCAACGGGAGGAGGCCACAACAGTGAGAGGCCCGCGTACCGCAAAAAAAAAAAAAAGTCAGGTTCAAATTCTGGCTGTACCATGGGTGACATTGGACCTTGGGTAAATTACTAGACCTTTCTATGCTGCAGGTTTTATGCCTGAAAAATAACAACTCCTACGTCATAATACTGTCATGAGGATTAAAGGAAATAGTATTTGTGAAATGATTATGATAGGGTCTAATGCCTTAAGGATTCAAGAAACATCTGCCCATAGTACCAACACTATTTTCATTATTAATATTATTGTATAGGTGGGAGGATATTTTGTGTAGTTTATCAGAACTAAGCTTGTTTAGCAGTAGTTAAGCTAAAGAAGTAGTCATTTCATATATCATCATCATTAAAATACAAATGGAATAAGAGCAAGAAAGTCGACCACTTTGACTTGCTGTGTGCTTCACTCTCACTATAGTACTTAGCACAGTAAATATTGTGTTTTCCATTTTTATTGCTTCTTTATTTAAGATTTCTGTATGCCTCTAACAATGAGGTTTCAACCAGAGAAGCAGAACCAGTAAGAGATATATATTAAGAAATGTGTTACAAATAATGGCTATAATTAGGGGCAGGTAGTCAAGTCTGAATTCCTGCTGGTAAGACAGGCCTTCAGGAAGAACTTGGAAGTTTCAGCAGGGCTAAAGTGGCTATCTACAGTCAGAGTTCTTTTTATTCCCCATTTTTTTAAGTGAAATACACTTGAAATATACTTGACATATAACATTGCATAAATTTAAGGTGTACAGCATGTTAACATGATAGACATATATTGTAATATGATTGCTATATAGCCATAAGTAGCACCATTATTCACAATAGCCAAGATATGAAACAACCTAAGTGCCCCATAACAGATGAATGGATAGAGAAGATGTGTGTTTTACACACACACACACACACACACACACACACACACACACACACACACACAGGAATGTTATTTGGCCATGGGAAAGGATAACATCCTGCCTTTTGCCACAACATGGATGGACTTGAACACATTATGCTAAGTGAGATAAATCAGTCAGAGAAAGACATACAGAGCTGTTACACAGGGAGCATTAGCTCTGCTCCTATGGACTTTGAACTGTGAATCAGAGCCACCCAGATTATCTAGGACAATCTCCCTTACTTAAGTGAAGTTTTGTAATGGTGTGACCTTAATCATATCTACAAAATACATTCAAGTAGATACCTAGATTAGTATTTGATTGAATAACTGAAGACTGTAGCCTAGCCAAACTGACCCATCAAAAGACCATCACAGTGCCTAATTGCTTATTTTCTCTGTTAAGTATATGACTCAATTCCCGCCACCTATAACATTCCCTGGGCTGTAGCAGAAACTCAAAAGTATTTGTGAAATTAATAGAGAAATACACAACTATCATGCTATGTGGCATCCCATAAGCCTTGCAGAGGACTTTGAAACATAGCCTATAAGCAAATGCAAACCAGAAAGTATTTTTAGGTCAAATGATAATTTTAGGAAGTGTTTTCTTGGAGAAAAAAATCTTGTTAGCAGTATGCGACACTCATTAATAATGAGAGATGATCTCTAGGAAGAACCACTAAGAAGATGTTGTATTTATGTAGTTGAGAGAAATGGATCCACAAACTAGGCAACAGAGCAAATGGGAATATAGGACATATCTGATAGAATTATGAAAGAGATGGTAATAACTTGTTTGCTACAGAAAAAGGAAAAAGATAAGAGAATCTTTAGTCAATAACTGTTGCTTGTGATGGGAGGGTCATGCACTAGGAATATACAAGTTATACTTTCTTCAAGTGAAAGGACAAATGAAATAATTCTCCACTTTCAGAACCTTAAGGAGGTGCTGTTGGACAGAAATAGAACAGATATATTACTTGGTGAGTCAGTTATAAGCCAACATGTAGTTTTAGTGTCAAATGTAGGAGTGCAGTTAATAGGAAACACATCAGTGTACATGTTGGTAGCTTATTTTACATGTATGGATGTCAAAACTTAGCATAATCAGTCACACTGGTAAATGATCACTTTGTTAAGGTATTGCATGACCTTTTAAGAATATTGAGTTATTGCTGTTTCCATGTTGTTCTCTTCTGATGGTTTATTAATTGCTGCAGCTGTTTGTTATGAATAATTTAGTTAATAATTAACTGCACTGGTGCCCTGGGATTGTTAAAGCTAAAGATGCAGTTAAAAGCAATCAGAACAATAAAAGAATAATTACTAGAATCTGAGAATCTCATGATGTGCTTTAATAACATTCCATTTTTCTTAGGACTCTTTGGTGTCTTTCTATATCTATTTCTTTTTTCATTAGTAACCAATATGTCAGTTTCTTTAAGAATCAGAGAATAAAAATATACACTCTGTGAAAGCTTGTTTAGTTGCTACTTATATATACACGGATATACATCAGCTATATTGTCTTGTTACACCTGTGTTCTTTCCAAATGTTATTAAAATTACTAATGCAAAAAAAAAAAAACCTGTCAACACCATTATACACAGGCTTCTTACAAAAGAAGCAACTCATAAATAATCTTCATGTTGTACTAACTTAAAAATACATGTTTCAAACTGTACTATATTGCAGGATGCCATATCTGTGGTAAATTATAAGGTGGTCAAATAAGGATTAAATAAAGTTTTATAGATTTTTTTTATTGCAAGATTTCTCATAGTCTATAATATACCAATGTAGATCCTGAGATCTCAGAGTAAAGGAAATAGTATGGAAAATTTACTGACTTTATTTGACTAAATTACCTTTATATATTTTGATATTCTGAATAGTTGCGGGATAAGCAAGGTTATCCCTAGAAGATTGTCTTCTCGTTCAAGATGGCTTACTAAACACATGTATTCATTGTTCCTCCCTTTTATTGAAACGTTATGATTTGAAATGATCTAATAAGCATAATATATATCAGATACTGTGCTGAAAATTTTGGAAGGACATCATGAACAGAAGAGAATGATAGTCAGGATTTTTCTAGATAATATATGTTAAGGTCACATTAAAGAAAATTTCCAAAGGAGCTAGAAAGTAGATATCTTATGGAGGTCAAAGAAAGGGCCATTTTGGAAAAATTATATATCTATTTTCCCAGGAGGTAGTCAAAATAGTTGAAAGATCAGGTTTATATATACAAGGCATGGTGTGGACATTACGGTAGTCAATTAAGAATTAATTAAAAGTCTCCTGTTTCTAAAGCAATTAAAACAACATAAAGTATTTGTCTTCAAGCTAAAATTGTGATAGAATTTATCAGGGCTCAGTCAGAAAAACAGAAACCACTCTGTGTACTATGTGTATAAAGGCTTTAAAATAGAGGAAGGGGCTTACAAGATTTTAGAAGAGCTAGGGGCGTGAAGGTCATGCAAGGTGCTTCCAAAAGTTAGTATTTGATACTGAAGATTTCAACTTGCACCATCACAGTGAATGGTTCTTATAAAGCTTGCCTGGGACTTATAGCAATTCTCAAGAATCTCTGAGAAGCTCCCAGATCTTACTCTGCCACATGACTGAGTGATTCTCAAGGTCTTGCTGGGATGCTGATGGGCCTGTCCTCCAGGTGTCTGACTGCCACCACCTCTGGAGAATAATGGAATTTGTTTCATTCCAGCTGCCTTTTCAGTCTTGCACAAGTTCCTCTCATTGGCAAACTCTGACTGGGGAGCACATAGGAATGGGGGTTCTGTGAAATACTGTTCTAAAGCATAGAAGGTAGCAATGTCCTGCCAGATTAGCACAGACAACTAAGCAAAGTGATTGTCCCAATAAAATTCGGATTGTTGATGTGGGAGATTCATAGAGTGGACGCCAGCAATTAAGTTACATAAAATAACCCAGAGACACTCCAGAAGAACCAAGAGAAAACCGTATTAAGGTAGAAGCAACTACACTCCAGGAAAAGCCTGTTTCCGTATTTCTCTTCTGCACCCCAAATCCTTGCCACCACCTCTGGTGCCAGACTCCTCGAATCAGAACCTAAAGTCACTCCAGGAAGGTTAGTGGTTAGCTGTTGGACTAAAGAAATACAATCCAGCTATCAGTACTGTATTAGGGATCTACAGAGAAACAGAACCCCCAATAGAATATGTGTGTGTGTGTGATTGACCCTTGAACAACCCAGGTTTGAACTGTGCAGGTCCACTTACATGAGGATTTCAGTAGTAAATACTATAGTACTGCAGGATCCACACTTGGTTGGGATGCAGAACCATGGATATGGAGGAATCCTGGATAGAAAGGAAACATGTATATGGAATGCCAACTATAAATGACATGAGGATTTTCCGCTGTGCGGAGGCCTGGCACTCCTAACCTCCCCATTGTTCAAGGGTCAGTTGTGTGTGTGTGTGTGTGTGTGTGTGTGTGTGTGTGTATTTATTAATTATGAGGAACTAGCTCACTCAACTGTGGACGCTGAGAAGTCCCATGATCTGCCATCTACAAGCTGGAGATGCAGGAAAGCCAATGGTGTAATGCAGTCTGAAGTCAAGGGCCTGAGAACCAGGGGAGCTGATGGGATAAATTCCAGTTCACAAGCAGAAGAAGAGATGAGATATTCCAGCTCAAGTGGTGAGGTAGAAAAGGGGGAAAATTCTTCCTTCTCTGCCTTTTATTCTATTCAGGCTCTCAACAGATTGGATGATACCCCCCCACATTAGGGACGGAAATTTATTTTACTGAGTCTACTGATTCAGATGCTAATCCCATCCAAAAACACCCTCGCAGGCACACTAAGAAATAATGTTTAATCTGGGTACCCTGTGGCCAATCAAGCTGGCAGATAAAATTAACCATCACAAATACTAATGAATTAGAAACAAGAATGATAAAATATTTTAGGGAAAAAGACCATGGAAGAAATTCCTTAAAAAAGAGAAATAACATGCCTTGAGGAAACAGTTAATACCTGTAAAGAAAGCATAAAACGTTTTAAGATTAACTGCAAATAGTATCTTTATACAAATTAGCAAGAATATTATACATATAAAAGCAAATTTCGTATAAGAAAAAATTTTAATTACTATTTAATAATATTACTCACAAAATAAAATTAACACCAAATAATTTTAAAACTAAGGAAAAGCAAGTTACGTGTATATAAACAAATCACATACTGGCATAGCACATTTCAACTGTAACTCTGCTAAGAAGTAGTGAAACAAACTTTTTAAAAAGTTATTAAAAAAAAATCGTTTTCCAAAATTCACCCAATTACTTAACGAGTTCAAAAACAAGTGGTCTGCTCCTAGAATCCATGATCCATGGTGTGCGTCATTTGTTTAATTTTTCAAGAAGATAGTAAATTGGAAAAAAATAAGGGAGAGTAGTGGCAAGAACCTGTTATCACATTATAATAATAATAATTAATATCCTGGCATGAGAGGTGACAGTAGAAGTATTGCATGACCAGATAGTACAATAATAATTATATCTTTTGAACATATCAAGAAAGAGTAAATGCATTTGGTTCATTATCTATCATCTATCTAATCTACGTGCAAATTTTTTGTCAATTAGGGTCAGATTGTTAAAAAATTTGCAAATTCAAAGTGATTAGTTCTAGTAAAATGGTGATTGAAATGGATAGATAAATGTATACTTATCAAATTTTATTTTTCAATTAAATTAAACCTATGTAAAATATAACAAGTTTATAAACTACTTGTCTGGAATTGACAAAATATAAAAGTCTCAGGTTTAGCATCAATTTTACTATATAAATTAAGACAGTAACCCATGGGCTTCCCTGGTGGTGCAGTGGTTGAGAGTCCGCCTACCGATGCAGAGGATGCGGGTTCGTGCCCCGCTCCGGGAAGATCCCACATGCCGCGGAGCGGCTGAGCCCGTGAGCCATGGTCGCTGAGCCTGCGCGTCCGGAGCCTGTGCTCCGCAATGGGAGAGGCCGCAACAGTGAGAGGCCCGCGTACCAAAAAAAAAAAAAGACAGTAACCGAGAAGGACAATATTTATTATCTTATTTGATTTCCTATTGCACTGTTTTATTTTGCCAGGGTCCATGCTATTAACAAAATCCAGAGGCACGGTTCCTATACAGAGTTTGTCCACTACACTTGGCACTCACCATTGGTACTTGCCATCTACCTGTACAAGGATTAAATCATGTGTGCTGCAGCTGCTGATTTTCAGCACCCCCCTGAAAGGAGTTCAGTGTAGAGAGCTGAAATGAGGCACTCAGGACTCTGGAAGAAAACTGGCAGAACAGGTCTTCAGATAGTTAGATATTTTCAGGAGCCAATTATATGAGCCCAATTCTTGTGTCTCCTCATACCTAGAAAAACACTAAAATCCTTCATGGTGACATCTGCTCCTCGTGACTAGCAGAAACCTTCTGCAAAAACGATATGTGCTCGATTGCATGTACTGCCCCTTCACCAAAATCACATATATGCTGAACTTCCCCCCCACCTCTTTGGAGCAGTTTCTCAGAGCTATCGGAGGTGCTGTCTCCCTGGCTGCAGTCTTCATTTTGCCCCAAATAAAACTTAACTTGCAACTCTCACGTTGTGCAAATTTTTTTAGGTCAACAAGTTTTAGCAACTCATAAATAATATAACCAGAGATAGGAGAGAGGAAAGTGGTATTAGTTAGTCCTTCAGTTTACAATTTTATTAGAACTTCCTTCTTGTCAAAGAATGACCAAAAAAAAGGAGTAACGTTTCTGAAACAATAGTTCAGAAACAAAGGCAGTATGAATGACAGCAATGACAACAATGCTGGACCATCCTTGAAGGAAAAAAAGCAATAGCTAAGCAATAGTTAATATTATAAATGTCAAAATTTTCTCCAAGAAGTTCATTTTTTTACTGACTTCAGGGGAAAAGAGTTTTCATGTCATTTCTTTTCAATTTTTTAAAAATGTAAAGTTGGCTTCTGTGCAAGATCCACAAATAACAAAATGCTGTTCCTTCTTTCTGCATAGTTACACTTGCTTGTCACCATTATGCACAAGAGCCTGTTTGCAGGGGAGATGGTGGCTGTCTTCTCATTTGCATTTTTTTTGGTCATCAGTGGCAGCACAGCCTATTCTTTCTGAAGGCCACTTTTGGCTAGGGTAATCTTTCTTTCAGATAGAACTGTCTCCTGCTGCCCACTGAAACCTTTCCTCCGGGCTGAGCTAAATGAGCATAGGGGTTATGTATATTTATTTTTAGTAATGACTTAAAAGTAATGACTTTTGTTTGCAAGGTGATTTGCATATTATTGTGCTCTACTATCACATTTGCATCTATTTCCTCTGCCATAGCTCGTATGTCCTATATAGATAGATATTGCTTATTTAACTGATTTTAGGGATAGAACATGAATTCTCTGTGGTAGCAATCATGGATATTGTCTATATCACACAGCACTGTATTCTCAGCCTCTAGTGATTCATTCATTTAGCTATGTGATTATTCACTCAGTTCTTACCAAGTAAAATATTAGGTGTTGTAGATATACCTTAAATGAAAAGAAACAAAATACCTTCCCTCATGGTTCTAATATTCAAGTAGAAAAAATAGATTTTTAATAAATATATTTACAAGTTTAAAATGAATAAAATATGTGCTAATATTCTAAGAGTTGAAGGTTCTGGTTATGCCAAATTCATCATAAAATGAGCATTAGAACAATGACAGATAACATTAAAGCCCATATTCTCTAAATGATTCTAATAAGAGAGCAGACTATAGGATATACTTGACACAGGATTCAGAATTCCAAATTATTTAATGAAAATTATTAAATATGTTCTTATAAGGATACATGCAGTATTCCCCCCCCCCCAAACTTGTGTGTGTGTGCTGGTGGGGTGTATTATGCAAACCAGAGTAGGACTCTAGTTAAAGTCTTTGATCATGGACTCTGATATGAATATTTATTCTAAGAGACTTGCCGGGTTTCTTTACATTATGTCCTTAACCTCTCTAAAACCCACTTTCCTCGTCTGTAACATGGGTTTGATAAAAGTAATTCTGATAATTACATGACATAAAGTTTTGCTTATTTGGCATATAATAAAATTAACTGTGAATATTTATTATATTATAGGGGTGACTAATATTTTTGTTAGCACATCTGTGCCATGTACTAACCCATTTTCCCTCAAGAATATCACTGCATTACTAACCTTTTCAAATGCTTCTTTGTAGTAGTTTATGAAAGCAAGTTGGTTGGCATCACTTTTCCACAGCTTCGGTGACATCATTTTTTTCAGGTTAATTTGTGTTATCTCAACCAATTCATTTCAGGTATAGTAATACATGCGTCAATGGGTTGGATAATCCACATTATGCTGGAGAATGATCTGAGTTGACCAAATCCTCCCTCTCTTTCTTCTTGACACACAGGCAAACTGTGTTATCTTCCTGACACTTAAGTAGGGCCATGCGACTGGGTTCTGACACCAGTACTATGTAGCAGAAGTGATGTATGCTACCCCTAGACCTGGAACATAGAAAAAGCCCACCACACTAATTATTTCACAGTATATACAAACATTGAAACCTTATGTTGTACACCTGAAACTAACATAACATTATATGTTAATTATATCTCAATTTTTTAAAAAACCCACACAATCCATCTGTCTTCCCTTGATTCCTGGCTGGATTCAGCAGGTGAAGTCAGGTCTACTGGGTCCTGGAATATGCCTAGAAGGAAAGATCTGAGCCGTTGTGTAACTACAGGCTTGGAGTCCCTTCCCCCTCTTGCACTGAAATGGGCCAGGAGTGTTTTCTTTCTGCTAAACCATTGAAATTTTGAAGTTACCTGAATTTGGGGGTTGTTTATAACTGTAATAGCCTACCCTATATCACTTCCCCTAGACAGAGAGAGAGGGAAAGAGAGAGATTATAAGCAAGGGGAGACTCTGATTTTTTCCCATTGTTGTCACAATAATTTCTGTGGGTCTATTCCTGGCAGTATATGTAACAATAAGATGTAAAATTTCACCACTGTAGAGAAATCACCCATAATAAGGAAGAGAAGACCACAAAGAGAAAAAAGGAACCAGAGACAGATATTTTAATTTGTTAAATTAGGAACACTGACTCTCTGAGAGATGGCATAATAAAGATTTGATATTTATGTTCAAGCAAGAGATTTAGATATAGATATAGACATAGACATAGATGTAGATGTAGACATGGACATAGACATAGATATAGACATTTCAAACATATAATTTTCTCCTGATATTTTTAATTGGTGTTACAGTTTTAATAAACTCCTTTCCCCTTGACATGCACAGACATTTTTTTTTCCCCAAGTACTTCTTGTTATTTTATTATTGGTAAATAATGGAAGAAAAAATGGTCCTCATTTTTATATCTTTTTTTTTTTTACATTATCATTCTTGCAGTACTTTTTCTTTTTTGGCTAATTTTGTTGTTGTTCAGTGTCCTGTCATGCACAGACTTTTAACCTATCAATAAAACAGTACTGGAGATCACATCATCTTGTAATTTTGGGGCTAAAGAATTTTGTATCTCACTTTCTTGGCTTGGATATGTCAGGATTTCCTGATGGATCCTGTATGGGAGATGTGTAAGACTTTTGACAATCTAGCCTTGAGCATAAAACACAACTAATACGTGAAGATAGGGAAGTATATTGGGTTGATTAAATTATAATGCTGTACAGCTATGTATACAGGCAAATAATAGGTAGGAGATAAGAAGTGAACTATTCCAAAATAAATATTCCACAGTCTTCTATTATTTTGATATGAAAGTGAATGTCAGCTGAGTCTTTTCTTTTTTGCATGTTGTATGTTTTATAGATAAATACTTAGTTACAAGGGGACATATTGAGAGAGACTCTAATCCTACACATAAATGATAAATTGTTCACTCACTAATTTTCATAATTTTATAGTTGAGATAAGATTGTTTAGACATCTTTACCTTAAAATTAGCAAGAAGTAATCTGTAGTGGAAATTTAAAAAATACACCAGCGATCTAATTCTAATAATATCAGAACCTAATCAAATACTTTCACAATTTGAAGGAGATGTTTAATTTGAAGCCATTCCAGCTGAGGTTCTGAATGTAATTTGAGCCATAAGAATCTCCCTAGGTTTTTATACTGAAGGCAACTTAAATACTGAGAATCTATATTTTAAAATATAATGTATAATAAAGTTAAATGAAAGTCCTAGGAACAATTTTTATATAATTTAGCAAATTTTATGCTCTCTCAACAGAAAGAAGGAAGTTCACTTTCAGTTTTCTACATGTACTACCTTTCTTTAATCAAAGGAACATTATAATGTTCAGGTGAGAACCCCCAAAATAATAAGTAGAAAAAGAGAAACTCTGAACTTAGTGCTCTCAAAAAAATAACGCCAATTCCCAGGGAACGTAGCCTGATATAAACTGCCTCTCTGCTAAACCGTATTACCCGTGCTGAGCTCAGCTGTCCGCATCACTGCTCCCTTTAAGAATTCTTGCATTTCAAAAAGAAATAAATAACTGTATGAATTATTTCATACACCAGCAAAACCCAAGTAAATATATTTTACACTTCTATTTTCTGATTTCAGAAATGTGTCTTCTCATATGCTTGCTTTCTTCATTCCATAGAATAAAACTAGTCGTGTGTATGTATTTTTTTTTTTTTTTTTTTTTTGCTTATAAGATGTGAATTTATTGTCATCCAAGTTTTTATAAGGGCTTTCTGTCCTGGATGATGGGAATTTAACTGAGCAGTAATTATGGACTGGAATGCCTATGGAGTAACAGAATCTGCTCAGCATTCATGAGATTGAATAGAGCCATAATATTCTAAAATGAATGGATTATTTCATTGACTTACATTCCAATTTATGGTCCAGAGACTCTTATAACACCAAGCATAAACACTTTGATCATTACTAAGTATAAATACTTTGATAAAAACTAGATAGGAAAACATTGAGCACTTTCATGAACTATTGCGCAGATTTGTTTGGGAGTTTTGGTATATCCAACTGCCTCAAAAATAAATCTAAACCTTTACCTCAGAGAAAGAAAATAAAGTAAAATAAAATGTCTATGTAGAGTTCACTCCCTGCCTTATATTACATATTTCTAGTCATTTGTGTATACAAAAAATGGTATTCAGTCTCAGAAACCTTACCTATTTACACTTGTAAATCAAGATAGTGCATTTGAGTTCAGTTAATCAATCAATAATGTAAAAATAGGTAATGTTTATAAAGGTCCAACAAATAAACCTGCCTTCACCTTGCTTCATGTGAAGTCGGTTAGAATCAGAGTGGTTAGCAATACAAAATGATGTGCATTATGATTTCTTCTTCTCCAGCCTTTGCTGAAAGCTGATCTGGTTGACCAAATTGGATGGAATCTTTTTGTTTTAATGGAGTCTTCCCACCTTCATCAATCTCTGATGTAGTCTCAGGGTATATAGAACAGTCCACTTGTTGACACATTTGTGTTTGGTGAAATTAAGCACTAAGGACTATCTAGGCTAAGCAATACCTCTGCTCACCCTATCCTACCACTTTTCTTCTTGATGTACCCAACCCTTGGGGCTTACTATAGTACTAGTAGTTAGTTCTCTCACTTTGGTCACTAAGCTCTAGCCATACTGCACTTACTTCAAACCCTGCCAACTCTACTCCCCATTTTAGGGCCTTTGTACATCCCTGATTTTTCATCTTCCTAAAATGTGAGCCCCTCCCTCATGGTTTGTTCCTACTCAGTCCTTGAGTAGCAGCTACAGTATCATATTCTCAGATAAAATGTCCTTTGAACGCACCCCTAGCACCTATATTCTTTTCTTACTTCCTCTTGTTTATTTCTTTCATAGCAATCAATATGATTTGTAATTATTTATTTAGAATTATGTCTATTTTTTGCTCTTTATATAAAAATACTGCATTTTGTTGAGTGCCTACTATGTATCCAACACTGTAAATTGTTTATATAACTATGCACATTCAATCCTTGTGTAAAAGCTTTATAAAGAAATTATTATTAACCCTTCTTTGAAGATAAGGAAAATAAGTTTAGACAGCACCTGCTCAAAATCTCATAGCTAATAAATAACTGATTGCAGAATTGAACACAAACTGTCTACAAATTTCACAAGGAAGGATGGAATCTGTTTTATTCCCTATTTTATTAATAACCCCTACCATGATGTCTAATTTATATTTGGTACTTGATAAATAAATGAAAGAATGGGAAATTTCATGGTTTTTTAATATCAGGAATCTTCTAAGTAGTGGCTACCCCTTGCCGATTACTAGAGGTATGCCACCAGATAAAAGATTTTCTCTCACTCTATATTTTATCAAAGAGATATTTGACTTTCTCGTAAATGACTTACTTTGGTAAATAGTCTAATCTTCAGATAAATTATCAGAAAATTCTTCAGATCAAGTGAAGTTACATTTATTAGACTTGCTATAGTAATGGAGAACATCATCTTGAGAGTCTTAGTGGCTTCAGGGAGGAGAGTAAGGGGAAGTTATTTATGGAGTTTTGGGTCTACACTGGGTGATTCTAAGGTGTGTCTTACAAGGTGGGGAACTGATTGATTCTGAGGAAAGTTTATGACATAAGTGTGGTTTAGTCCTTATAGTAGTCCCCCTTTATCAACAAGGAATTCGTTTCAAGACCCCCAGTAGATGCCTGAACATGTGCATAGAACTGAACCCTATATATACCAAGTTTTTTTCCTGTACTTACATAACCTATGATAGTTTAATTTATAAATTAGGCATAGTAAGAGGTTAACAAGAATTAATAATAAAATAGAACAATTATAGCAATATACTGTAATAAAAGTTATGTGAATGTGGTCTCTCTCAAAATGTCTTACTGTACAAATTTAATGCCTTTTCCATCTTAACTAAGCACTTATCATGCACAGTGTCTGTAACTTTTGCAGTTTGAGGTGCGGCAGCATAACTAACACAGATTTCTTTTTCACCCTTCACAATTTCACAAATAGAAGATTTGTTCTTACCATAGGTCTTAGCAACCTCAGCACGGTTTTTTTTTTCTTTCCTTATTAAGTCGAGAACGTTTACCTTTTCACTTAAAGGAAGCACTTTATGGCTTCCCTTTGACATATCACTAGTTTTGTGCTTTGGGGCTATTACTAAGTAAAATAAGGGTGACTTGAACACAATCACTAAGATACAGTGACAGCAGATCTGATAACTGAGTCACAGCTGCTAAGTGACTAATGGGAGGTACCCTGGACAAACAGATGATTCATGTCCTGGGCAGGATGGGGCAGGACAGTGAGAGATTTCATCATGCTACACAGGAGGGAGCAATTTAAAACATGAATTTTTTATTTCTGGAATTTTCTATTTAACATTTTCAGATTGCAGTTGACCATGGATAACTGCAACCATGGAAAGAAAAGAAATGTGGATAAGGGAGGACCACTGTACTATAAAGCAAAGGTCTAGTCTTGATGCTAAACGTTAGCAGAATATTAGACTTTTTAGTTGATTTATACTTTAATTTTCCAGAAGCAAGTATTTTCTTGAGCAACTAGGTCAATTATTTTTGTTTGTTCTGAGTATTATTTAACATAGGTATGGGGAAATATACCTGGTCTCATATTGTTTAACGCAGGGATATGAAATTATGCCTAGTTTCATTATTATTTAGCTTAGCAATTTCAAAATATATTGGTTTCATCTCTCCCCAGGAAATAGTGATATTATATAAAGACCAAAGGTCAAAGTATGGACAGATGCTATTTTTTTTTCCCAACAAAAACCCAGTGTGGCATTATATTCACATATTTAGGCAAAAACTTATTTACCAGTGTGAGCATTAGGCTGTAGATGTCATACTGCTTCTAATTATATCTGAGGACTGCATGTTTCTAATAACTTTTTAATTTATAAAACCAAATGGAAAAGGACCGCAAAACAAAGGAGGATGCACAGAGAGGTGTGATTCTGAAAACCGTTTCAAGGCAAGGACAATCGAGTTGTCCACTTCCAGTTTTATTGACTATAAGATTTACAAACATGAGGATAAAATGCTTCACAACACACTGTAAACAAAGGTAGTTGGTCTACTTTGAATCTCTTTGCAAAAGAATGTACTATGAATTTTAGTTTAATTCAAAGAATGTACTATGCAATTTACCTCAAATTTTCAGATTTTCTGGAAGTTCAGATTGAGTTTCAAAGAAAAAGACCACCATGAAGTTTTTTGTTCGTTGGTTTCAGGGCTATAACTTTGTTTCTGTCCTGAGAGACATGAGCGAACCATAAAAAAGTCATTGCCCTTAGCTATCTTACAAGATTGCTTTCTGAAGGAATTTATTAGGCAAAGCCACAATTTAATTAGGTAGAAAATAATTGCCATGAATTTACTCTTCATAGGGGAAGTGACTAAAATTTATGTTGTGTGTACAAGAAAACTCAGACTATTACTTATTATGAGTATGACATTCAATTGATAGTTGCTTTAAAAAATACACTAATGCTGCTTTGAAGAAAATATTTTTTTAAAAAAAAACCTATTAAAAGGATCCACCAGAATGTATCAATGTTATAGTGGCTTCAAGCACAAGCAAAAGGCCTTGCTGTCTGTAAGGTGAAGTTTTGAAAAAAGTTTAACTTCTACAGACAGAAACTTGATTTAAGCAGTTTTTCCATGTTACTACAGGTATAAGGTAGAATAAATATAATCTTGCCTGTTAGAAAAGTTTTTTGGAAGTCTTCTGATTACTAATCAGGGAAAATAAATATACATTTTCAGGGCCAATAATCTTCAGATTTAGAATATTTTGGCATTTATTTTTATGACCCCTGGTTATTCCTGTAATTTACTTATTATAATGCATATACCCCTTTAAAATCCAGCCAAGCTTATGTCTCATACTTTTTTGTCTAGTCTGTTTATCCCTTTGGTTATGAAGCTCACAAATGGTAAGTAAAACCATGCTTTTCTTAGAGATAACATTGATGCTGTGATAGAAAACAAAGATTTAGAGCACTGACAGCTTGTAAGACTATTATCTGGAGTTGTTTATAACTCACAAGCCCTGTTCCAGAGCCAATGGAGTCATAGATTTTTCTCTAGCATCACTTGCTGTTCAACCATATAATTCTACCCACTAAATCTCTAAGCATTTGCCAATCAGGCAAATCAAATTTGAATGAGATCATGTTAGGAAAACCTGGGTGTTAGACCAAATGGTAATAAGATTTACACAGAAGTTTCTTCAACTAGGGATCATATTTTAACAACACAAAAGTGAAATAAATCATAGTTTCAAATCATACTGACATTTAAACTAGATGCTGGATCATTACAAAAAAATAAAAACATTATAAATGTGTCACACATTCATAAAAGTGATCTGAGAAAGAAACAGGTGGTTTATTTTAGATATGACTTTTAGAATTTATTTTCTGACATTAGTATTGCTATAACTATCATGGAGTAGTCATTAAATGTAATAGTTCACTTGTGCTGACATTTTTTTCCTGAGGGATGGTTATTGTTAATTTTACTGATAAAAGAGGGGAAAGAATGGAATAACAGGAAGAGCAAAGGGACTGAAATCAAACAGCCTGGCTAATTTGAGTCCTAGCTCTGTTTCTTGCTCCTCTGTGAGCTGGGGCTATGCAGTTGAAGTCTCTGGTCTTCAATTCCTGCATCTGTAAAATGAAGACAATATAAATCACAGAAATTGTATAGACGATTTATTTATTTTTTAGGTTCAGATCATTTCAGACTACAGGGAAGAGGACATGTTAAAACTGTGAGGTGTGTCATGTATTGTTAAATTTTTATCATTCTTATTATCCTACCACTACTTTTACCAAAGTAAATCTGTAAGATCCCCCAAATCTTAATTTTAAAAAATACAGTGTCTGACACATGACTATATGACTGAGCATCTTAGTTTCATTATTTCCATTTGTTTCTTTACAAATGCAGGCCAATATATATATATATATATAGCCTGCCATTCCAGTAAACAAGGAATGTTGTCCTCCATCAAACCAGCAGCCACTCAGCCACTGGATATTGGCCCTTAGATAGTTAAGATGCACATCTAAGGAATAATTTCAGTGAACCCAGAATCTTGCATCTTCCCACATATAGAAAATCATTAACTTGAGATGTCTGCTTTTTGTGATTAGCAGTAATCTTTTGATGTTCCACAACCTGTTTTTTTTTTCCTAACAAAACTCCTACGTATCCTAGCTCCTTCCTTACATCTTTAGACAAGTTCCTCAGAGCTGTCTCAGAGGCTGTCTCCTGGGCTATAGTCCTCAATAAGGTTCCTGAATAAAACATAACTTGCAGCTTTTAGGTTGTACATTTTTCTTCTGTTCACACACACAAAGAAGACCAAAAAAATCCTAAACAACCCTGATTAGATACTATCAAATCTCCTGTGACTGGACATCAGTGAGAAAGATCTAGAAGCAGCATGCTGGTCATAGAAATAATTAAAGATATGAATGATATCTCTTGATTGCCTATGATTTGAGATATGTGTGGATTTGCAGCTGATTCCAGGAGGTCAAAAGAGATTGTTGATTGGTCAAAATGTCATACTCTAGAGAGAAAGCAATTATGGTGCCTGAGGCATCAGAGTAAAGAGACAAGAAAAAAAAGAATTTCGAATGAACAATCTTGTCTTAATAGCTGAGCAGGAGGTACTTAATAAATACTCTTGGTAGGACACAATAAATAATTACTAAATAAAAACATGAATGGGTTGTTATTAAAATCTATGGAAAGATATTCTGAAAATATACACTATAGTTAAATGAACAATTTTCAAATTGTTTTAGATAAACTGTATAGGAAGATGAAGGAGAAGAAAGCATCAAAGAAGAAGAAACACTAAAGGCTGCTCATTTGCCAGGTTATGTTCTAAGAATATTATGTGCATTTTAGTAATTAATCCTATAAAAAGTCATATGAACAAAGTATTATTGTTCTGACTTTACATGTAAGAAAAGTGATCCAAAGAGTTTAAGTAATTTGCTCAAAGTCAGACAGTTATTAAATGGTAGAACAGGGATTTGAATTCAAACAGCCTGACCCCAGTCTATTGTAAAAATATAAATTTTCAAAAGGTTAAAAAACATGATTCTCATGAATCTGTAAACTGAACACAGGTCAAAGTTTAAATTCAACTCATTAATTAGTGAGAGGACCAATAAGATGTTATGACCTGTTCAAAGATTATTTTGTGTATATATCTGTGAGCGTGTGTGTGTATACACACATATATATTATATATGTATATATAACATGTTATATAATATATTTGTATATAATGTTTGGATAAAGTCCAATTCAAATAAACTGAAATTATTTGCATATTTTTAGACAAAATCAAGTTAACACATGACTTAACTAAATCTGTGATCTTTAATTAGTAGTAAACAGTTGAAGTAAGAACATTAGTTAGGATGATCCTTGGTTGGATTTTTCCTCAATACAATATTGAAAGGATATGCTGCCCACCACTCTCTTTTATATTAAAGGTTCAGATCATTTTTCTCATCTACTATAGCAATATAATGCCTGCATATGTATTTCCTTTTAGATCCATACTCACTGGGTTAAGAAATTAATTCCTGTGTTATAATTATTTTCGATTTATAGATAAGGAAACTAATATTCAGAACGATGAAATAGTTTCAGATCCATATGTTTGAGAGAGGATACAAACTGAAGGTTCTTCTATGAACTTCCATATAATTTCCTATATACTTTCCATATAATTTCCTATATACTTTCCATATAACATCATATTTCAGCACATTTTAATGCTTTCCATATAGCATAATTCAGCACATTTTAATTATATTTTTCTTCATGAAGTTGTTTCCTTTCATACATTATGTTAGCAAAACAAAACAAAAAAAAACAAAAATACCATTTCTTTGAAGTGTTCTTAGCCATGGGGAAAATGAAAGATGGAACAGCCTAGCCCCTGACTCTGAAGAACTCAATGTGCTGTATGCAGTCATTCCACAAAGCCTGTTTCTTTGAGATTAAGTACATAGAAACATAATACATTATTTAAATGATACTTTCTATCTAACCGATACTTAATGAGTATACATTTGTGAAAATTACTGTGCAGATGCTCCTAGGAATACAATGATCAAGAGGCAACATTCTTTGCTGTTAGTGGAATTTGTAGTCTACTGATTTGACATTTTAGTATTTTTCTCAAGCATTTCTGTGATTACTGTTCTTGTCATTCAGGTCATTCAACCCTTACTTGGAAAGCGAAAATAAGTTTCTAAATAGTTTCCTTGTCTTAAACTCATCCTCTGCAATATGATGATATTTGGCATTGGCTTTGTGTTCTAAGATACAAGTACCATGCAATATAAACTAAGGTCTATTAATGGTGAGTACAAATTGATATGGAAAAAGATAAGCATAGAAGACTTATTATGCTAGTGAAGTTAGGGAAGAAACATAGATGCAAGGGACATTGAAAATAAGTTTGAAGGCAGAGTAGATGTTTGCCAGGCAGAGAATTCAGGAAAGGGCATTTCTGATATTGCAGTTAAGGACCAAAGTAGATATACATGGTAGCCATAGAGGTGTGCTGCTCAGAAAACTCTTCCCTAGAGAACTTGTAACAAGTGGAGCTGTTAGTAGAGCTTCCACATGCATCCCGCATGATCTCTGCTCTAGTGTCTGAGCTGAGGACATGCTCTTCCAAGACAGCCGAAGCGAAGGATTGCATATGGGCAAGGTACTAGGAGCTAGTCAATTTCGCTCAACATAGGTCTCTTCTTCAGGCAAGTTGTGAACTAGCTGAGACTTTCTCCCTTTCCCTGAGTTGTACAATAGTCTGGGGAATTCTTCCAAAATCCTGCCATTTCCTCTTCTTTCATGGCATCATAGTGTGAAGAATTTCCTTTCCTATTCCTGCTCTCCTTTACCTGTCATAGCCATTAAGCCCAATAAAGCTCTTGGTCTTCTAACTCTGTTTTGCTATGTGCTTCCCAGAGGACCCAAACTAATACAGTGTATTAAGGTAAAGAACTCTGTAAAAAAGCACATATTTTAAGTGCTTTCCTGTAATTGGAGTGAAAATATCTACACGCTTCTAAGAAGTTGCTTGGGTATAATATTTGTTTCAACATTTTTGTCTCTCGAATCTCTTCTCTGAGACAGAACAATTTTTAAGCAAAGGGGATACCTAAGCATGATACCTATGCTTGTGGAGTGCCTAGTGTAATGAATGCGACATTTGAGAGACATTGTTTGTGCTTTAGAAGTTGCTCCTGCCCTTGAAAAGTCTCCTGTGAATGGGTATGGTAGTCCCCCAAATCAGGTCACTGAGGCAAGAGAGATGTGTTGTTTGGACCCAGGCACCATCTCACCAGGAGTCGATCCCATCTGCAAAGTAAGAGAAAATTATTATTAACAGTTATTCGTCTGCTCATCATCAAAGATAATAATATAGGATATTGTTACAGTAAAAGTAAAATGGGTTGAAGGTCCAAGACCTTAGAATATGGGGAAAAGGTTAAAATTGTATACAAACACAATAATATTAAACAATTCTTGCTTTTAGCATTGGGAGCAATTCAACTCATCAGAATTTTTTTATTACATCATCAATGTATTATTTAATCAAACTATGATTAAGCATTGAGATTTAAGCAAAAATATGATTAATTTGCTCTCTCACTGTTACAGTTTATAGTGAGCTTTTTAATATAGTGAAAGCTTCTGATGAATACATTAACATTGGATGAATTTATAAATAAAACCACATAGACTCCTAGAATATTAATGTCACGCCTGTAATAGAAAGCCAAAAATAATTACTAGAGAACATCTTTCAGAAACATGTGCAATGTTGTATGCATTTCTAATAAATTACTTACGGTCCATTACGGGATGATATGCCTTTGAACACTATTTAATCCATCAGCAGACGACTGTGTAATGAAATTACTTGAAGCAAACTTTAAAAACTGTCCTTACATTTTCCTCTGCCCTCCAAGATGCATTATATCTATGGATTGAAAAAAAAAAAAAGTTGACTCATACCAAATCCTTTTTCCTTTAGTTTAAAATGATTATTCTAAAGAAATTTATAACGTAATTGACTTATCATTTGAAGCTTCTCTCCTTCTTCCTGCAAATGGTAAAATGATCCATTTGATAACAATGAAAGCCAATTATGTAGAATATAGATTTCGGTAAATCTATTAAAGATTTGTATGTTTATCCCTGAAAATCCAGAAAACCATTATATATAAATTAAATTAATCTATCCAGCTTTCAGACTTAAAACCTCAGACAGCCCAGATTTTGACCACCAGAGGATCTTAAAGCTATTTGAGTCATGAAACTTGGAAATAAATAATATCACATTTTTTATTATGTTATCTTCTCCAAACTATTTTGTTTAATCTTTTTAGACACCAAACAGAAGTAAATTTAAAGCCAAATTGGGCATATGTAAAGGTCAGTATCTGTTTAGATTCCATGTATGTCACAATCATCATTAAATCATGCTTTCTCTTTCCTAAGAAATTGACTTCCATGAATATAGCTGCTGCAGTGGCCACACAAAACATAGGAACATGATTTAATTCAGGGGGGCTGCTCAGAAAGCCAAATGCTGCAACAAAGACCAACAAAAAGTATATAAAACAATGCTTAGTGGACTTAGGGATGAATATTATCTTTGGGCTGTTTAAAAGTAGATGTAAAGAAATATAGTATATTGATTATTGTAATATATATAGAAATGTTCTTGTGGCTCTAAATACCTAAGATAGTCTAGTTGATACATATACAAAGAGGGTATATGATCAATAATCCAGTTTGACATTGACAGACCTACTCTTTACCTTTAAAAGAAACACATTCATTGATGCAGAAGTAATATAATATATAAATATGTAGTTTAAAGAATAAAAATCTTATTTTAACCCACCCCCAAAAGAATGTGCTCTGCACGTTTATTACTTATATGTTTGGTATGTATTTTTACAGATTTTGTCTTCTCTATCTCTGTCTCTCTTTTTCTCCCTCTCTTTCCCCCACTTTTGTAGTATTTAATCTCTATTTTTCCTTTTGTTTTCTAACTTAGATGCTATCAGTTATGTTTGTTTCTTTAACATGATTATTTTGACTTAACAGTATGTCTTAGAAATCATTCTTGTCACTACATATACCCTATTCTTGTACATTTGCACGTGGTATTGTATGTCATGGCTATTCAGTATGTTTGTTTTCCTTCCCTTACTAATAGACCTTTAGGTTTTTTCTACTTCTTCTCTTTTATTTAAAATGTTTAAATCCATATCCTTCTATATGACTCTTGGAGTACATGCTGAGTTTTTTCTATAGAAATAGATTTTGTATTATACAATAACAACAAAATCAACTATTTTGCAAATCAACTTAAATTGCAACTTTTGATAATTCATATAAATACTCATAAGCTGAGAACATTTTTACCCAATTTTTCTTTACTCCCTCAATGTTTAATCATTATTCACCTCACCACATATTCATTAATTTTTATCATCTCATTATTTTTACATTTCACAAAGTGCCTAAAATAGTGCCACACATAGAATAAATGTGATGTTCTGGAAAGAAAGCCTTTAAAGTCAAAGAAGTGTATAGAATCCCGACTTCATGCCATTAAATTGTCACTGGGTTTTAGCATTTCTAACATATATCTGGCCACCTAGAGTGAGACTTTTTTCAGCTCTGCATCCCCAAACCCCAGATTTGTGATGCCATGGCCCAATTGAGTCAGGTCTTCACCTCTAAACCTAGAACTGCATGTGAGAGTTAGGATGTTATTCAACAAATCAGCTTTTACTGTAGCCAAGTGGATAAAGGTAGAGAAGCTGGAGACAGAAAAGGGTGAGGTTGTGGGCAAATGAGTTCACAGATTCCTACAGTATGTCCCAAGTAAAATGGGATATTAATGCCCTTCCTTTAAGATTATTGTAAAGACTAAGACAGAATTACAAAGGAGCCTACCATATATTAGACTATGAGACGCTCAGTATATTTTAGTCCTTTTTGCCCTATCAAGTGATTATTTCATAGGATGGTACTAAGTGCATATGTGTGTGTGTTTGTGTATGTGTTTTTTATTCCCCTTTATTTTCAATAGAGAGTATACTACATACATTACGCTGCAACTTGCTATTTTTCACTTAACATTATATCCTGGAGATTTGTTTCCATTATCTGTACTCAGAAAAATGACTCATGAATTATATTTGATATTATTAACAGTGCTGCAATAAAAGGATATTCAACATCATTAGCCATTAGGTAAATACAAATCAAAACCATAATGAGACACCACTTTACACCCACTAGGATAGCTGTATCGAAAAGACAGACAGTAAGAACTGAAGATATGAAAAAATTGAAACGTTTGTACTTTGCTGAAAGGAAGGTAAAATCATGTTTTAGAAAACAGTTAAACACAGAGTTATCATATGGCGTAGTACTTACACTCCTAGGTATATAGCCAATTTCTGATAATTTTTTTCAATAAACATTCATGGAAATGTAAAAAGTTGAACATCATAAATACACATACAGATTTCCAAGGGAATTGAAAAGATACCCACATAAAAACTTGCACACAGATGTTCACAGCAGCATTATTTATAGTATCCAGTAAGCGCTCAACACTTAATGAATGGATAAAGTGGCATATATTTATACAATGGAATACTATTTGATCATAAAAAGGAATGAAGTACTAATACACTCTACAACATGCATGAGTCTTGAAGACATGCTAAGTGAAAGAAGCCTAAATCTAAAGACATACTGTATGATTTCATTTATATGTAATGTCTCAGGCAAACCCATAGAGACAGAAAGCAGATTAGTGTTTGCCTGGAGCTGGGGGGAAAGGGGAGGAGGAAGGAAAGTGGAATGAATATTGATGGTTATGTTTTTTCTTTTTGATTTGATGAAAACATTCTAGAATTAGAGAATGGTTATGGATGCACAATCTTGTGAATATGCTAAAAAATTAAATCATATACTTTAAAAGGATAAATTTTATGGTATATTATTTATATCTTAATTTTTATAAAGAAATTAAGATTTCTGTTTTGAACATGTTGAGTTTACTCTCTGGATGTAAATGCAAGAAATCAGTTCCATTGATCCATTGGTACCTCTGGTTCATTTCCAGAGGCAATAAAAATAATTTTAGCTGATTCTTGCACCAATTCCTCTTTGGCTGTGGTGGTGTTTAGGCTTTGTACCATGACATCTGCAAAGTTCTCCGGGTGCTGTTAGCCAACGGTCCCTAGAGTCTTACCACTGCTTTTACCAGTACTTCCAGAACTACATCATTCACAACCACCAGTACCACAGTTATGATTAATAGTTTCAAGTAATTTAAATCAACTATGCACCAGGCACTTTACATAAATTAACGATAACCTGCAAAACTCCCTGCAAGTTACCTATTACTACATTTTACAGATGAGGAAGCTAAGACTCAGAGAGTTGAAATAAGGTTTGCAAGGTTATACAGCTTGTGACTTGTAGGGCTACATCACGCTACATGTAATGTAGCGTAGGGACTGTTCTCCTTTGAATAGATTAAACAGTGGTTATCAATCCAGGCATCCCATTAAAATCACTTTGAAAAAGAGTAATAATAGTTAGGTACCTCACCAAACCAATTAAGTCAGAATCTCTGAGGGTGGGGTAGTAATTTAATCTCTCTAGGAGAGTCTAATGTACTAAAACCTATTCTTTAAGAGAGACTTGAGATCTGACAAGTCTATTGAGACTTTCAGAAAATGCATGTTTTAAAATGCCCTTAATTTCTATGATAGAAATTATAATATATTCCACTTAACCAGCATGAAACATATCACTAATATATTCCTTAGTGATGGAAGGGGACTCAAAAGATGATATATCTCTCCTCGTGGGTATCTATGCTGCAAAGAAGCTTTCCTAGCAAAATAAGAAAACTTTCCTATGACTATACAATTGATTTCTTATTGTGGGTCACAGTAGTGTTAATCCTTTAATTCCTTTACTTGTACAGTCATTGCAATATACAAAGGCTCTCACAAATCATACATTAGCTCATTTGATGTGCTCATTAGGAAAAGGAAGAAAGCCACATGTTTAATTGAATTGTTTGATTTCTTTTGTTAATTATTGGAATTAAGTTTATATACAGTCAATTTTGAGAAACTACATATTAGAAGTATCAACAGAAGAGTTTGATAAGCTACAAAGTTTTGATTGAAATAGATGTTTAAATAGACTCAAATGTAAAGGATAAAGGTTAATCTGATCTTTTATTGTACCCATTATATCTGTATCTTCACATACTACATAATAGACTTGAAATATATGGGTTGCAGATTAGGCATCTTTAATCACCATAAAGGGGTGTGGCCATGTCTTCACGCCATGCTTGGAAAAAGAAATCATTGAATAAGTATTTATTGAGTGAATCTATTACTATGTGCACATGTATGTCTATATGCCTATCTATTCTTAATAAAATTATAAATTCCTGGAGAACAGAGAATATCCTTCTATCTTTTTGTATCTACTACTACTACTAGCGTAGATCTGGGTACATCATAAATTGTCTAATAAATATATACAGTTTTCCTTCTAAATGCAATCTAAAATATTATTCGATATTTTACTGGCTTCATTATTCAATGAAACACAATTGGTAAACTATAATATGAAATCAAATTTATTCTCTTTCAAGAAAATATAGAAGTTTTTAAATTTTTTTCATTCTCATTTCTCTCCTCTTCTTTTCCCATAAAATAAATGGTTTGAAAGGTATCTCCAAAATTCAGGAATATATTTTAAGTAATTTGAAAAGGAATATGAGAGTAAAATGTCCATTTTTGGAGAGATCTCCTTGAAATAACTGCAAAATCACTTCTTGACCAATAGCCTTGCTACTCAAATTGTGCTCTGCACATCAGCATCAGTGATATCAGCTGAGTGTTTGTTATAACTGCAGAAACTCAGAGCCCACTGTAGACATACTAAACCAGAATCTTCACTTAAATTTGACAAACACTAACATACACTGTATTCTAACTTCTTCTTTGCTTGATTTTGTGTTTCAAAAAATTGGGGGGCGGTGGTTATATGTGTCCTCTCAGAGTGTTTTCTGCCTAGGTCATACTCCCAAGAAATATACTTTAATATTAAAACATTTGTTTATGCATGAGCTAACAGAGCTTCTAGAAAGTGAACCTGTTGTGACAAATACAAATCATCTGTGTAGGCTGGTGGAGAAAGGCACCATCCTGCTAACAATCTTGGTAGCCATGATTTCTATGATGTGGAGCTTCATAACCTTTCCAGGGAATTTGAAATGTACTTCTCCTGTCTGCTCATCTGATGGCCAAGCAAAAGGCCACCTGCATTCTGTCTAGAGTCATGGAGAACTTTTCTTGAAGCCCAAGTGTTTTCCTCTATTTATTGCCTTGTTTCTTCTATTGATACAACAATGTCCTCCATATTCTTGGTTCTAAAGGAGGGTAAAACAAAAGTAGGACAAAATCAAATATTTAGAGAGACATAACCCTCAGACTTCTTTTTCTTTTTTGTTTCTTTTTAAAATTCTAGTTGCCTTCATTCTTCATTCAGACGCTTAATGTAAAAGTTGTGCTGCAGCAAAGAAACATAATCAGTTGACCAGATATTCTTAAAATCAATATATCAAAACACAATTAATTATGAATTCCTTTCATGTTTTCCTCTTTCTATGTTTTTTTAATGTGGATGTATGTTTTCTTTCTTTTTTATTGAAGTATAGTTGATTTACAATGTTGTGTTAATTTCTGCTGTGCAGCAAAGTGATTCAGCTATACATATATATGTATATGCATTCTTTTTTTACATTCTTTTCCATTATGGTTTATGATAGGATACTGTATATAGTTCTCTGTGCTATACTCTTTCTGTGTTTTAATGTACGATAATTTTCAAGTATTTTTTGTAGTTTGGTATATTGAATGATCTTTGGACTAGAAGTAATTAAGGAACACATGTCCTAATGCCAACCTTGCAATCACTGGACATATGACCCTAAGCAAGTGATCAGTGTCTCTGGGCTCAGATTGTTCTTCTCAGAAATGACGTGCTGACATAGACAGTCTCTGGAACCTTCACATTCATGATTCCATGACATCATATCAGCCTCATTTACATAAAGCTGCTGATAAATCTAATTTAAATCCTCTTGCTTATGATACTACATCAGAAAAAAATAACCTTGTTTTACACAGTATACAATCATGAAAAAATAATAAGAACAGTTAAGATGTCTATCCCATTTGCTGAGAAAGTTTGATCTGTACCAATAAATATTTGCAGGGGAGCAGTAACTAATGCACAAATGCAATACTTCTGTAAATTAATCATCCTTGCCTCTTCACAGCAGCAGACTGTTCAATGCTTTTTTAGGGCCCCAGCTAGTTCTCACTCATAGACTCTGTTTCTGAGAGTACAATTGATTTTTGAAATTGACATTCCCAATCCCAGGACATCTAACTGAGCAAGAGGTTATGAATGTTATAGGGAGGTTTTATTTTCCTCAAAGCCTGCTCTGAATTCAGAATTTTACTGAAGGGGAAGAGAGCAGTGAGGCAATGCCAGTTTCAGCCCAATGGGGAGGAAGGAAATGAATAGGAGGCAAGTAAGAATTCCAAGGGGAGCTATAAACAAATCTGTCCCACTTACATTAAATTTGAAAAATCACATTTAACATCTCCAGAGTGCTTCACTGATCTTGATTTCTCAGTTAATTATTGCCTCCAATTGTAGGGTTGAACACCTACTATAAGTTATGAACTGTATTTGGTAATGAGGATACAAATATGAAAGATATAGTCCTGGATCCTGTGTCACATCTCTGTCTCCAACACTGCTGTCTGAGTCATGGGTTTTCTAAAACATAAATCACTCTGCACTGAACTTTTGTCAACTCTCTCATTGCTAAGAATAGAAGTCCAGGCATAGAAGGCCCTTAACTATATGGTTACTGCTTACTTTTTTCTGTCCCATCTGTGTCTTTACCTACTCTTATACCTGGATTCTACTGAAATCTCTGCATCCCACTCCAAGTTTGACTTCAGTAGATGGACCATACTCTTAAATTTCATTGTCCTTACCTATTATTCCATCTTGCCAAAGTGGCTTTACTGGCTTTCTTCACTTTGTTAGATCCTACTAGGTCTTCAAGTATCAACTGAGCTATCCAGCTTTTTAGGACCCATTCTAATGTCTAGGATTAGTGGTCCATTATTGTATCCATATAGGAAATAGTTCTTTTATCTACTGTAGAATGTTACCATCTATTTACCATTCTAGACCATAAAATTCTTTCAGTCAACCTGTCCAGTGTCTGGCCAGTATATGCTCAAGTAAATTTTCATGTAAGATTAAATTATTACATAAATAACCCTAAGAGGTAGGTGATCATATTACTCTCTCCAACTTATAGTTGAAGAAACATTAAAGATCTTATCCCAAACCAAGAATCAGAAGGTAAAGCAAATTCACTTTTCTGACTAAATTACATACTGTTTTCCACTGGAATGCCTTTTTATCATGCTGAACAAAATCAATGATGGGGAGAAATATCAGGACTACAGAAGCACCAACAGGGGAAAGAGAGGTGAATTTTATGGTTCATGGTGGTCTACCAATACATAGCTTCTTCTCAGGAGAAATGCAAGTGAAGGGGTTTGGGAAGTGGGATGCCCCTAAAAATGAATTTTTAATAAATGAAATTACAAGTCATTTTCTCAAAGGAATAAGAGTGGCAGTACATATTTTGATCAACTTCCATCATTTTGTTGTTGTTGCTGCTTCCAAAAACATGAGATTTGTCCTGGACACTTTGCAGATTAGAAAATAAGTTTGTCTACTGTATCTTTTTCACAGTCCTTTAAAGTTCTTCTTTTTTTAATCTTTAAAAGAAATAAAGCAGCTTAAGTCACAGGTGACTTTGGATAGGGTCATTTGCCATCTGTGTGACTTTCCACATTTGAAATAAATTTTATTTGAGCTGTTTTCTTTTCCTTTTAAAAGCAATTTTACTTCAGTTTTGTCTAGGACATATTAAAGGCCCTTAACTAATAAGAGCTTAGGCAATATCTCATTGGCTTACAATTATCACCAAATATTTTTCCAGCTCTTCATTATTAAAATTTCAAACATACAGAAAAGTTAAAAGAATTTACCACTTAGATTTCACATAAATTTGGTGCTTGTTAACATTTTCCATGTGTGTCTCATGATACTTCACTCCTAAATATTCCAGCATTGTCTCCTAAAAACAAATGCATTGTCTTTATGTAACTCCAGTGTTTTTATCCCACCTAAGAAAACTAACCATAACACCCGAACTTCATCTAAGATATACAGTTTACGTTCCAATTTCCTGAGTTGCCTACAATAAGCATGTTGCAATTGCTTTTTCAGATTTGGATTCTCTTAAAGTTTATTAATTACATCTGATTCTCATCGTTCTTTAGCGTATTTTCATCTCTAACAGTTCTACTTTCTTATATTTCTTTATTTTTCATAATATTGAATATTTTAAGAATCTGGGTCAGTTATTTTATAGAATATTCCCAACATTTGCCGTGTCATTGTTTTCTTATAGTGTCATTTAATTGTTCCTCAATCCCCATGTTTCTTTATAAACAAGGATCTGGAAGTAATGCCTGAATTAGATTCAGGTAAAATGTTTTTGTCAGAACACTTCACAGGTGAGACAATGTACTTCACATTACAGCACACAAAGAAGCACATAATATCAATTGCTCTCCTTAGCAGAGACTGTGTTTGGCTACTTTGTTAAGATTTTGACCAATAGGTATCTTCAGTATAAAGATTAGTTTCCTCTTTGAATTTAGCAAACAGTAGTTGGGGGTGTGTGTGTGTCATACTTTAGCATATGAACATAATCCTCCTAATTTGAATTCACCTAATGCCTTTTGCCCAACAGGTTTGTTTTATATGTTTCTTTCTTTCTTTCTTTCTTTCTTTCTTTCTTTCTTTCTTTCTTTCTTTCTTTCTTTCTTTCTTTCTTTCTTTCTTTCTTTCTTTCATCTTTCTTTCTCTTTCTTTCTTTCTTTATTATATTCTTAATTTTTTAACATCTTTATTGGAGTATAATTGCTTTACAACATTGGGTTAGTTTCTGCTGTATAACAAAGTGAATCAGCTATACGTATACATATATCCCCATATGCCCTCCCTCTTGTGTCTCCATCCCACCCTCCCTATCCCACCCCTCTAAGTGGTCACAAAGCAAGGAGCTAATCTCCCTGTGCTATGCAGCTGCTTCCCACTGGCTAGCTATTTTACATTTGGTAGTGTATATATGTCCATGCCACTCTCTCACTTCATCCCAGCTTACACTTCACCCTCCCCGTGTCCTCAAGTCCATTCTCTACGTCTACGTCTTTATTCTGGTCCTGCCCCTAGGTTCTTCAGAAACTTTTTATTTTTTCTTGGATTTAATATATATGTGTTAACATACAGTATTTGTTTTTCTCCTTCTGACTTTAACTTCACTATGTATGACAGTCTCTAGGTCCATCCACCTCACAACAAATAACTCAATTTCGTTTCTTTTTATGGCTGAGTAATATTCCATTGTATATATGTGCCACATCTTCTTTATCCATTCATCTGTCGATGGACAATTAGGTTGCTTCCATGTCCTGGCTATTGTAAATAGAGCTGCAATGAACATTGTGGTACATGACTCTTTTTGAATTATGCTTTTCTCTGGGTACATGCCCAGTAGTGGGATTGCTGGGTCATATGGTAGTTCTATTTTTAGTTTTTTAAGGAACCTCCATACTGTTCTCCATAGTGCCTTATCAATTTACATTCCCACCAACAGTGCAACAGAGTTCCCTTTTCTCCACACCCTCTCCAGCATTTATTGTTTGTAGATTTTTCGATGCTGGCCATTCTGACGGTTGTGAGGTGATACCTCATTGTAGTTTTGATTTGGATTTCTCTGATGATTAGTGATGTTGAGCATCCTTTCATGTGTTTCTTGGCAACCTATATATCTTCTTTGGAGAAATGTCTATTTAGGTCTTCCACCCATTTATGGACTGGGTTGTTTATTGTTTTGATATTGAGCTGCATGAGCTGCTTGTAAATTTTGGAGATTAATCCTTTGTCAGTTGCTTCATTTGCAAATATTTTCTCCCATTCTGAGGGCTGTCTTTTCTTCTTCTTTTATGTTTTCCTTTGCTGTGCAAAAGCTTTTAAGTTTCATTAGGTCCCTTTTGCTTATTTTTGTTTTTATTTCCATTTCTCTAGGAGGTGGGTCAAAAGGATCTTGCTGTGGTTTACGTCAGAGTGTTCTGCCTGTGTTTTCCTTGAAGATTTTTATAGTGTCTGGCCTTACATGTCGGTCTTTAATCCATTTTGAGTTTATTTTTGTGTATGGTGTTAAGGAGTGTTCTAATTTCATTCTTTTGCATGTAGCTGTCCAGTTTTCCCAGCACCACTTATTGAAGAGTTTGTCTTTTCTCCATCATATATTCTTAGCTCCTTTATGAAAAGTAAGGTGACCCTGTGTTCGTGGGTTTATCTCTGGGCTTTCTATCCTGTTCCATTGATCTATATTTCTATTTTTGTGCCAGTACCATACTGTCTTGATTATTGTAACTTTGTAGTAGAGTCTGAAGTCCAGAAGCCTGATTCCCCCAGCTCCGTTTTTCTTTCTCAAGATTGCTTTGGCTATTCGGGATCTTTTGTGTTTCCATACAAATTGTGAAATTTTTTGTTCTAGTTCTGTGAAGAATGCCATTGGTAGTTTGATAGGAATTGCATGAATCTTTAAATTGCTTTAGGTAGTATAGTCATTTTCACAATGTTGATTCTTCCAATCCAAGGACACTGTATATCTCTCCATTGGTTTGTATCATCTTTAATTTCTTTCATCAGTGTCTATAGTTTTCTGCATACAGGTCTTTTGTCTCCTTAAGTAAGTTTATTCCTAGGTATTTTATTCTCTTGTCGCAATGGTAAATGGGAGTGTTTCTTTAATTTCTCTTTCAGATTTTTCATCATTAGTCTATAAGAATGCAAGAGATTTCTGTGCATTAATTTTGTGTCCTTCTACTCTACCACATTCATTGATTAGCTCTAGTAGTTTTCTGGTAGCATATTTAGGGTTCTCTATGTATAGTATCATGTCATCTGCAAACAGTGACAGCTTTACTTCTTTTTTGAATTGGATTCCTTTTATATCTTTTTCTTATCTGATTGTTATGGTTAAAACTTCCAAAACTATGTTGAATAATAGTGGTGAGAGTGAACAACCTTGTCTTGTTCCTGATCTTAGAGGAAATGGTTTCAATTTTTCACCATTGAGAATGATGTTGGCTATGGGTTTGTCATATATGGCCTCTATTATGTTGAGGTAAGTTCCCTCTATGCCTGCTTTCTGCCCGTCTTTTATCATAAATAAGTGTTGAATTTTGTTGAAAACTTTTTCTACATCTATTGAGATGATCATATGATTTTTATTCCTTAATTTGTTAATATGTTTTATCACATTTATTGATTTGCATATATTGAAGAATACCTGCATTCCTGGGATAAACCCCACTTGATCAGGGTGTATGATCCTTTTAATGTGCTGTTGGATTCTGTTTGCTAGTATTTTGTTGAGGATTTTTGCATCTATGTTCATCAGTGATATTGCCCTGTAGTTTTCTTTCTTTGTGACATCTTTGTCTGGTTTTGATATCAGGGTGATGGTGGCCTCAGAATGAGTTTGGGAATGTTCCTCCCTCTGCTATATTTTGCAAGAGTTTGACAAGGACAGGTGTTAGCTGTTCTCTAAACGTTTGAAAGAATTCACCTGTGAAGCCATCTGGTCCTGGGCTTTTGTTTGTTGGAAGATTTTTAATCACAGTCTCAATTTCAGTGTTTGGTCTGTTCATATTTTGTATTTCTTCCTGGTTTAGTCTCGGAAGGTTGTGCTTTTCTAAGAATTTGTCCATTTCTTCCAGGTTGTCCATTTTATTGACATATAGTTGCTTGCAGTAATCTCTCATGATCCTTTGTATTTCTGCAGTGTTAGTTCTTCTCCTTTTTCATTTCTAATTCTATTAATTTGAGTCTTTTCCCTTTTTTTCTTTATGAGTCTGGCTAATGGTTTATCATTTTGTTTATCTTCTCAAAGAACATGCTTTTAGGTTTATTGATCTTTGCTATTGTTTCCTTCATTCCTTTTTCATTTATTTCTGATCTGATCTTTATGATTTCTTTCCTTCTGCTAATTTTGGTTTTTTTTTTTATTATTATTCTTTCTCAATTCCTTTAGGTGTAAGGTTAGGCTGTGTATTTGAGATGTTTCTTGTTTCTTGAGGTAGGATTGTATTAATATAAACTTTCCTCTTAGAACTGCTTTTGCTGAATCTCGTAGGTTTTTGTCATCGTGTTTTCACTGTCATTTGTTTCTACCTATTTTTCGATTTCATCTTTGATTTCTTCAGTGATCTCTTGGTTATTTAGTAGTGTATTATTTAGCCTTCATTTGTTTGTATTTTTTTACAGATTTCTTCCTGTAATTTATATCTCTTCTCATAGTGTTGTGGTCGGAAAAGATACTTGATACGATTTCAATTTTCTTAAATTTAGCAAGGCTTGATTTGTGACCCAATATATGAACCATCGTGGAGAATGTTCCATGAACACTTGAGAAGAAAGTATATTTTGTTGTTTTTGGATGGAGTGTCCTATAAATATCAATTAAGTCCATCTTGTTTAATGTATCATTTAAAGCTTGTGTCTCCTTATTTATTTTCATTTTGGATAATCTGTCCATTGGTGAAAGTGAGGTGTTAAAATCCTCTGATATGACTGTGTTACTGTCGATTTCCTGTTTTATGGCTGTTAGCATTTGCCTTATGTATTGAGGTGCTCCTACGCTGCATGCATAAATACTTACAATTGTTATATCTTCTTCTAGGAATGATCCTTTGATCATTATGTAGTGTCCTTCTTTGTCTCTTGTAATAGTCTTTATTTTAAAGTCTATTTTGTCTGATATGAGAATTGCTACTCCAGCTTTCTTTTGATTTCCATTTGCATGGAATATCTTTTTGCACCCCCTCACTTTCAGTCTGTATGTGTCCCAGGGCTGAAGTGGGTCTCTTGTAGACAGCATGTATTTGAGTCTTGGTTTAGCATCCATTCAGCCCATCTATACCTTTTGGTTGTAGCAGTCAACCCATTTACATTTAAGGTAGTTATTGATATGTATGTTCCTATTACCATTTTCCTAATTGTTTTTGGTTTGTTATTGTAGGTCTTTTCCTTCTTTTGTTTTTCCTGCCTAGAGAAGTTCCTTTTGCCATTGTTGTAAAGCTGGTGTTGTGGTGCTGAATTCTTTCAGCTTTTGCTTGTCTGTAAAGCTTTTAATTTCTCTGTCAAATCTGAATGAGATCCTTGCTGGTAATCTTGGTTGTAGGTTTTTCCCTTTCATCACTTTAAATATGTCCTGCCACTCCCTTTTGGCTTGTAGGGTTTCTGCTGAGAGATCAGCTGTTAACCTTATGGGAATTCCCTTGTGTGTTAACCTTATGGGAATTCCCTTGTTTTTGCCTTGCTGCTTTTAATACTTTTTCTTTGTATTTAATTTTTGAAAGTTTGATTAATATGTGTCCTGGCATTTTTCTCCTTGGATTTATCCTGTATGGGTCTCTCTGAGCTTCCTGGACTTGATTGACTATTTCCTTTCCCATATTAGGGAAGCTTTCAACTATAATCTCTTCAAATATTTTCTCAGTCTCTTTTTTTTTTTTATCTTTTTCTTCTGGGACCCCTATAATTTGAATGTTGGTGTGTTTAATGTTGTCTCAGAGGTCTCTGAGACTCTCCTCAATTCTTTTCTTTCTTTTTTCTTTATTCTGCTCTGTGGTAGTTATTTCCACTATTTTATCCTCCAGGTCACTTATCCATTCTTCTGCCTCAGTTATTCTGCTCTTGATTCCTTCTAGAGTATTTTAAATTTCATTTATTGTGCTGTTCATCATTGTTTGTTTGCTCTTTAGTTCTTCTAGGTCCCTGTTTAATGTTTCTTTTATTTTCTCCATTCTATTTCCAAGATTTTGGATCATCTTTACTATCATTATTCTGAATTCTTTTTCAGGTAGACTGTGTATTTCCTCTTCATTTGTTTGGTGTGGTGGGTTTTTACCTTGCTCCTTCATCTGCTGTTTTTCTCTGTCTTCTCATTTTGCTTAACCTACTGTGTTTGGGGACTCCTTTTCACTGGCTGCAGGTTTGTAGTTCCCGTTTTTTTTGGTGTCTGCCCCCAGTGGCTAAGGTTGGTTCAGTGGCTTGTGTAGGCTTCCTGGTGGAGGGGACTGTTGCCTGTGTTCTGGTGTATGAGGCTGGATCTTGTCTTTCTCGTGGGCAGGTCCACGTCTGGTGGTGTGTTTTGGGGTGTCTGTGACCTTATCATGATTTTAAGCAGTCTCTCTGCTAATGGGTGGGATTGTGTTCCTGTCTTACTAGTTGTTTGGCATAGAGTGCCCAGCACTGGAGCTTGCTGGTCATTGAGTGGAGCTGGGTCTTAGCGTTGAGATGGAGATCTCTTGGAGAGCTTTCACTGTTTGATATTACATGAAGCCTGGGGGTCTCTGTGGACCAATGTCCTGAACTCAACTCTCCCACCTCAGAAGCACAGGCCTGACACCCAACCAGAGCACCAAGACCTTGTTATCCAGGCGGCTCAGATGAAAAGGGAGAAAAAAAGAAACAAATAAAATAAAGTTATTAAAATAAAAAATAAATAACAGTTATTAAAAAACTTAAAAAGTAATAAAGGAAAAAAAAAGGACAGACAGAACCCTGGGACAAATGGTAAAAGCAAAGCTATACAGGCAAAATCCCGCAAAGAAGCATACACATGCACACTCACAAAAAGAGAAAAAGGAAAAAATATATATATATGTATATATATATAAAAAGGAAGAGAACAACCAAATCAATAAACAAATCTACCAGTGATAATAAACTCTAAATACTAAATTAATATAAACATAAAACCAGAAACAAATTAGATGAAGAAAGCAAACCCCAAGTCTACACTTGCTCCCAATGTCCACCGCCTAAATTTTGGGATGATTTGTTGTCTATTCAAGTATTCCAGAGATGCAGGGTACATCAAGTTGATTGTGGAGATTTAATCTGCTGCTCTTGAGGCTGCTGGGAGAAATTTCCCTTTTCTTTGTTCACACACCTCCTGTGGTTCAGCTTTGGATTTGGCCCCACCTCTGCATATAGGTCACCTGAGGGCGACTGTTCTTAGCTCACACAGGACGGGGTTAAAGTAGCAGCTTATTAGGGGGCTCTGGCTCACTCTGGCCAGGCAGAGGGAAGGGTACAGGATGTGGGGCAAGACTGCGGTGCCTGAGGCCAACATGACTTTGCAACAGCCTGAGGTGCACCGTGTGTTCTCTCTGGGAAGTTGTCCCTGGATCACATGACCCTGGCAGTGGCAGGCTGCACAGGCTCCTGGGAGCGGTGTTGTGGGTAGTGACCTGTGCTTGCACACAGGCTTCTTGGTGGCTGCAGCAGCAGCCTTAGTGTTTCATGTCTGTCTCTGGAGTCCATGCTGATAGCCGAGGCTCACTCCAGTCTCTGGAGCTCGTTTAGGTGGTACTCGGAATCCCCTCTCCTCACACACCCCGAAACAGTGGTCTCTTGCCTCTTAGGCAGGTCCAGACTTTTTCCCGGACTCCTTCCCAGCTGGCTGTGGCGCACTAGCCCCCTTCAGGCTGTGTTCACTGAGCCAACCCCATTCCTCTCCCTGGGATCTGACCTCCGAAGCCTAAGCCTCAGCTCCCAGCCCCCACCCATCCCAGCGGGTGAGCAGACAAGCCTCTCAGGCTGGTGAGTGCTGTTTGGCATGGATCCTCTGTGCAGGAATCTCTCCACTTTGCCCTCTGCACCCCTGTTGCTGCGCTCTCCACCACGGCTCCGAAGCTTCCCCCTCGCCAACCCCGTCTCTGCCAGTGAAGGGACTTCCTCTTGTGTGGGAACTTTTCCTCCTACACAGCTCCCTCCCAGAGGTGCAGGTCCTGTCCCTATTCTTTTGTCTCTGTTTTTTCTTTTTTCTTTTGCCCTACCCAGGTACGTGGGGAGTTTCTTGCCTTTTGGGAGGTCTGAGGTCTTCTGCCAGCGTTCAATAGGTGTTCTGTAGGAGTTGTTCCACATGTAGATGTATTTCTGATGTATTTGTGGGGAGGAAGGTGATCTCCAGGTCTTACTCCTCCACCTTCTTGAAGGTCTCCTCTGCCCAACGGTTTTATTGTGCATTGATTGTCTATGCTGCAATCAATTATATCATTGGATTTTGCAAAAAGATGATACTTCTAATTGCATTATTTATTTTGCATATTTATTATGCATAATTAATTTGTGAAAAAGAATTTTCTCTCAACAACCAGTAATGAATTACAGACCTTTGTTAAAAAGACAGAAAAAAAATGGTCAGATCTTCTCTTTTAATTATTACTTTCAGAGTAAAGCATTGACATGATAGTTACCTCCTAAAATGAAAAAAAAAATTTTTTTTTTAAATTTAGGGTTAACTTAAGGGTAGATTTTTTTTTTCTATAGATATAAAGCTGTACTGCCTCTAAACATAGGGGAGTATAGAGGGGATTAGCTGGAAAACATCAGATTCTGATTTAGGTCTGCAGCTTATAAGTCTTTTTATCAAGAGCAACTGCTTAAACTTCTTCAGCCTCGTTATTTATTTACCCATATATTTTCATGGACATCTAATAAATGGTAGTATGTGAATCAGTTCTTTTTTATGGCTAGAATTCTATTTGGATCCTCACAGAATTTATTAGGTTACAGTGCCTTCTAGGTTTTTGTTTGAGGCTGTTTTTGTTTAAAAATATTAATAAAACTTCCATGATGACTTCAGTGCAGACTGAGTCATATTTTTATTAAAAATTAAATTGTGAGTTTTAATTTTCTATTCTTTGGGAAATGTCACATATATTGATGAATTGTTTTTTTAAGGGATTTCTCTCCTGTTTCGGCAGCCTTTGAAAAACAACCTTTTTCCCTGCAAATTATTATGTTTTTGATAGACATTTATCAACCGTGGGAAAGTAACCACATGGTTGTTATTTCTTAAAAACAACACACTCGTAGGAAAGAAGACACATGACTTATGGCAGAAATTTTTTCCAAGGAATTAGGAAAGAGAAATTGTCTATATTTTCAAGTCAGATACACGTGAAGCAAAAAAAGGGATCCCCATGTAGAGTTTTATGAGTTTGCCTTCAAAAAATTTGGCATTCCTTTAAACTATCTCATGGAATTTTTGCTGAAATTCTGTAATACATGAAGTCCACAGTCCACCTTATGTAGATGAAATTTGAACACCTGTTTAGCTATTAACATTAACTAAACTGTCTTAACCTAGAATGGCTTCATTAATGCTTACAGCTGGATCTCCACATTTCCCAGAAAAAAGAAGATCACTAACCTTTTTTGAGAAAAGTGTTCAAAATATCACAATTTCAGCATCAGTTATCCATGTACAGTGCTCTTGATGCTTGTTAATTAAATTTTTCCAATTAACTTTTTGAAAAAAACACTACCCTCTTTTTGCCTAAAGTCTTAATTAATTTGTTCTTTTTATAATGTCATGTGTGAAATGGTCAAACTGCCAGGAAATCAGTCAAAATGGATTTATAAAATTCTAATTATGATAATATTAATTAGTAACTGTACTTTCACTGGCTTCTTGGCAGTCTTCTGGTAAGACTTCCTTCTTTAGTTTTTTTTCTGAAGTATAGACTTCTTCCATCTTAGGAAGAAGGATGAGAGAGATTCAACTTCAATAGAACTTTGTGACTATACTTTGGTCATTGTTTCCCCCACCGAATTTGGTGATCAAGTCTCCCTTTTTTATGTATGAGAGATTGAACGAATTATTTCCAAGGGACAAACATGCAAAATTATTATGACATATATTTTTTTAAATGTTTAATGTATCCTGTGCTTTAGTTTCCTACCCTTGTTGCAACAAATAAATGATGTTTGGGGAATGTAGTCTAAATCATGGAGTATCATGAGCTTCTAGTGGTGTATGTTCAAATCCATCTTTTTCCCTCATGAGAGAAGGATCATCATTTAAAAAAAAAAAAGTCAAGAACTTCCACTTTTCTGAGACAATATTACCCAAAATTCCCCAGGCACAAAATTATATCATGTTTGGATTCCATAAATGTTGGTCAAATTCTATGAGTGAGAGAGTTTAGGGCACATATCTCTCCTTTTGCTTTGACTTGTAATGTATAGGGGTGTCCAGGTCCATCAGCTAAGATCTGTCGTAGCTGCAGTGCAAGTTGGGCTCAGGTGGAGCTACAAAGGATTAGGTGCAACCCTAGTCAATCTGAAAATACACGAGGCTGAATTTCGAATGGTAGATCAGCTTATCTACAAACAGCAATCTTGGGCCAGTGAGTTTATTCTACTTAAGAATTATCAGGTCAGCTGAAAGAACCTGTTGCTCTCAGGTCAGACTGCAACTGCTAAGCATATTAGGTGTAGAGACTCAGGTTTTTCAACTTGGGAATTACCAAATACCAGTAGAGCATAGTGATGTAGGGTATTGATTCTGGACAAATACTACTAGTCGATCAGTTTTTCATCACGTAGACTTTGTGAAATTTGCTTAAGTTCTCTGTATGTTCGTTTCCTCATCTGTACCATGGAGGTAATAACAGCACTCCCTTAAGAGCGTCTTATGAGGATTAAATGAGATAATGTTTTTCAAGTGATTAGCAAATGGGCACGTTCAATGAATGTTAGCTATTGCTATTGCTGCTGCTGCTCTAAGGTCTATCAAAAGTAGAACCTACCTAACCTTAAAGACTACAGTTTGTTAACACCTGAGAATGGTCCCAAGATCAGAAGGTGTCATTTCACTATAACAGTCACTGCACTGTTTTCTGTAAATAATCTCATAACTCCAGGTGAGCTTCTCTTTTGGGGAAGATGCAGGCCTGTTTACAACCATTCTGCTCCTCCTTCTCTGCCCACTGGCTGAACAACCTTTTAATGTTTTGTCTTTCTTGTCCAGGATGCCACAATCCCATTCAGAAACAGAATTTTGTCAGAGTTTCCTGATTCAGGGCAACATGCCTTTCAGTTGATCAGTGAACACCCTTACGAAGCAATCTTGTCAAGATCCCTTGGTGCCTGTGCCTGGAAAGGAATATGAGTTATCATATAAATTGTTTCCTAATAGATTATATGCCCAGCACAATGTTAAAATTACTCTGTTATTTGAGTTAAAGAAAATATTTCTTCTCATATGTGGTATTTGCCTGAATTCCTTTTGTCTTCTCCTTTTGTATTGCCCAGTTGAAATAACTCTTGAATTTTCTCTAGACCATACTCAATATTCAAATACAGTAATGTTTTTCTATCTACACTCACTACTGAGCAATATTTATATATCTTTTCAAAGTCTTTGTAGCAGTGTCCAAATGGAAATGATTGTGGGGATTGAGTCACTTCAATATTTTCAACGGGAGGAAAGAAAATGAAATTACTGGCCAGATGTGCAGACAATTTATCATCTTACCAGAGAGAAGCGAGCTTCTCAAAAGAAGCTAATTTCTGCAATCTCTTCTGCATGTCAAACCAAGTTATTCTCTTGGTATTTGTATCCAACAGAGAACTGGAAGAGAATTACCAAGAGATAAATGGAGAAGAAAGTGGGAAATTGTAATGTATATACTCAAACTAATATTTTTAAATACCAAATTTAGTATGTAACATTTGGGCCTTTAATATGAAGAGGCAAACTTTAAATGTGTGCTAGTCAGTTTTTACAATGAATAGTTTCTTTTTACCAGAAGCATTAGGCTGTAATATTCTCTCTCTCTCTCTCCTTCTTCCTCTCTCACACACACACAAACAATTTCAGCACATGAACTTTTGAATAGGTAATACCTTTAAACATTACAAAATTTTAAAAAATTTAAAAAGGTAAAAAAAATAAAAAACTAAGCCTTTCTCCCACTTTTTTCTTCTTAGACCCTAAGGTCCTCTTCAGAGACAACTATTATGAAGTTTCATGGGTATTCTTCTAGGCTATCTGTGCATAAACATATGCTCACACATTATGTATGATTCCATTACTGATGTCTGATGTGAGTCCACTATTAAAGTTCCCCTTGTATATCAGAACTGTCTATCCATGTCAATGAATATAAATTTCCATTTAAATCAGCAAATACTATATGTGGGAAGACTAAAACATGGGGAAGGAGGAAAGGAGCTGAAGGAATTTCCCCAGGTCTCTTCTTCCTACTTACAGTAGGAGGATCAGAGGAATCTCAGCTCTTGAGAGTAGACACAGACAGAGACACAGACACACACACACACACACACAATTTGCATAGCTTTAAGATCTCCTTAGTCGCAAAGGCTTGGTTTAGGTTGGCCTCAAGTAAAGCCCAGTTTCCCTCTTCTAGTTAGATTCATAATTTATGGAAAATAGCATCTATTACTATTCCTTCCAATGAAGAACACATTAAATGTATTTTGTATATTTTGTTGCTTTGCCCAAGCCTGCTACTTCCATAGCCTTTATTTTTTTCCTTTCCTTGTCCTTGCACCACTGTAAAATGAGATTCCAGTGAATCAAACTGCATCAATAACAAAATCTGATCTTTAGAAATTACAGAGCTTTCCAACGCAGACTTCATGTTTACTTCTTGTTGGCATTACTACCTAAAGCCAAAAATGTCTCACATAAACTTACTGATGTAAATTATTAATAGTGCTAAAAGCAAGACATTCATTTTACAAGCTCTACTAAGGTATAATAGTGGCAAATTGCCATTATTTCATTTACTTAATAATGCATTTATCTAAGATATTTATAGGCGTGCTCTCTTGAAAATATGCATTATTTTAGTGATTAAGTTGTCCTGTCATTTCTAAAAATATAAGGCTTAAATAATTCTTTTCACACTCAAGTGAATGATATACTCAATGATTATGTGTGTGTGTGTGATGATATTCTCCAGTCCTGAAAACCACCTCATTTGCAGAGTGAAATCAATGGACATTCCTGCTCCAATAAATTAACGTTCCCAAAGTGGATGTATCTTAACTCAAACTAGTTTACCAGGATCAAGTGACTCATTTAGCAATACCAACAAGTTCATTTTTAAGTGCAATAAGACAAGGAAAGAAAAAATGGAAGAGAAAGAGAGAACTATTTGTGAATTTATTAGTGAACATCTATTCATAGTTCTTATCAACAACAGACAACAAACACCAATGAAGTCACTATAGTGTATATTTATATTTATAAATCATGTTGTGAAAGGTAAAATTACATTGAAAAAATTCTTTTGTCTTTCTGAATATTATCTCATGCAGGTAAATTGTGAATCAGAAAAAAATTATTGTCAAGCATTCACTTTTACCTAATTTAGTCATTCACCCATCAATAAGAGTTACCATGTGCTGCTATCAACAGAACATTTAAGACAAGGGGTGCTAGTGCTATGGAAAATATAAAGCTTTCCCTATAGAAGATGCTGTTAGATTACAGGGGGAGAAAGTAGATGAAATAATTCCCAGAAGCTGGCAGTTCTGAATTTTCAAAAATGTAAAGGATAAGAAAGCAGTGTACGCACATACACATAAACACCCACTACAAATAGAATAGACACAGAGCTACTGGACAATTTCATTTCTGCTAAATGGAAAATCTGAAATAAATGGCAACACTTGTTGGAAAACTTTTTTTATAATGTGAAGAATTTAATTTGTTCTAAAAGCTTCAATTTTAAAGTACTCAGAGTTGGATTAAAAATAAAATCTTGAGCTCAAGACCAAGTGCGATCAAAGACACTCATATGAAGTATGAATGTCTAGGAAAACTGCGAAAAAAGGGTTTCTAAACACCCTGAATGCTCTGGAGGTTCCAGACCCAAAGCCAAGGAGGAGTACTGCAGCAATCAGAGTTGCTGGATTACTAACATCTGAAAAACTTAAGAATGATGAAAAACCATGAACTACATCTTTAATGATTCATGTATCTCTAACATAATTTCTTATATAAAAGAATTCCACTTTCTTCTTTTTATAGCAGTTTGTTATTTTAATGAAACTATCGGAATATCCAATGCAAATTTTGCAGATAAAGTAACACTTTTAATAAATATTCCTCCCCCCATGCATAAGAAATTTGTAACAGGTTCACTTTGCTCTTCTTTTTGGTTATATAGTGTTTAATAACTCAAATGTCTTGGTATTTAGAGTAGTGTCTAAAGCACAGTATGTAGTCTCTATTCACAGTCTTTGATATTATGTAAAGTACTGAACTAACCCCTGTTTATCATTCATGTTGCAAAGTTCAGTTCATTATCTGTAAAGAATGTTGCATTTGCCTAGGCAGCTCTTTGATGAGAATATATGGGAAACTGAATATGTACCATATGGACCCGAGGTAAGGAGGGCTTTGACTGTTAAGTGGAAACTTCTTGATCAAATTGAAACTAGTATTATATTTATATACAGGATCTCTCTTCTTTACCCATGTATTTCTCTACTCAGAGAATGAATAAATTTTAAAATATTTCAAATATCACAAATTACAATTTCTATAGCCATTTTACTGAGTTTAGAGAAAAATAAATGTCAATCAGCAAACCACATATTTGAAATTCAGAGTCATTTGGACAGGATTATAACTACCTGTTTTAAAGGGAAGAATGAACTGGGACAGGGCCATGATATGGGCAAATGATGTAAACCTATGTATTTCCTTATTAGTGCTGATATTCTTTATAGTGATCACTGAAAAAGAGATCACTTTAAGAGATCACTGAAGGAATCAAAGAAGAAATAAAAAATTACATAGAAACATATGACAATGAAAATACGACGACCCAAAACCTATGAGATGCAGCAAAAGCAGTTCTAAGAGGGAAGTTTATAGAAATTTAATCTCACCTCAAGAAACAAGAAAATCTCAAATAAACAATCTAACCCTACACTTAAAACAACTAGAGAAAAAAGAACAAAGAAAACCGAAAGTCAGTAGTAGAAAAGGAATAAAAATCAGAGCTGAAATGAATAAAATAGAAACTAAGCAAACAATAGCAAAGATCAATAAACTAAAAGCTGGTGCTATGAGAAGATAAACAAAATTGATAAACCCTTAGCCAGACTCATCAAGAAAAAAAGGGAGAGGATGCAAATCAATCAAATTAGAAATGAAAAAGGAGAAGTCACAACTGATACCACAGAAATACAAAGGATTATAAAAGACTACTACAAACAACTATATGCCAATAAAATGGACAACCACAAAGAAATAGATGGAGTCTTAACAGCAAATTATTCAGTTCAAAGTTATTTCTCCCCCAAAAGGCATCCTCTGATATCTGGAAGTTTAAAATGATTGTAAGATGAATGGTACCATGCATGAGTGGAAACCTTAATCCTCCCATTTCTTGAGGGGTATGTCAGTCTTTACTATGTGCAAAATCAGCAGCTCCCAATCATTTTGCCCTCACCTTGGAAATGGGCACAGCATAAAGAAATTGATCTTTTTTCTATTAGTAAAATTTTAAATGACCATCTTGCTTTGATGTATAACCATGCTCTGCCATAGTTAAGTAGATATACACTGAAAGCAGGAAGTGGCCTCCCCTTGGCCTTGTATTTTGGGTCCTAATACTCAGAAATTTCATTCTAAATCCCTATACACTCACTAAAAGGTGAAGTTTTAAAGTGGATGTAATAGGTTTTTTGAGGGAATGCCAGTCATCGCACATGTTTCTGTTTTAAATTTGTGTAGTGTTTCATTTTATGTTCTGATTTTATAGAATTGTATAATGTATGAGATGTCAGTCCTTTGAGATCAGCTAGTCCAACCTCCTCCATACCCAGATGAGAATATTGAGACATCACAGCCATATAACCAATGGTGGTGTCATGATGCCCTCTATCAAATGGAAAACAATGTCAAGCACCAACCCTTCTCACCATACCCACCATAAATCACTGACTTAGGAGTAAATCTGGCAAAGGCCTCTGAATTACTGATTTAGAGAACGATATCTAGCAGGCTCTCTGGATTTTTAAAGTCATGCAGATTTAAATCCTCTGTATAAAAAAATAGCCAAATATATTAAGAGAATATTTTTAAAATATTTCTAAATCCAAATTCCTAAAATCACATATTTAAAATAAATGAAACAACACCTGAAAATAACATATAGTATGTGGTGTTTGGTGAATGAAACTTGCATTTATTATTATTATTAAACATCAATTCCTTGGGTATAACATTCATTTATGTAGGTAATTTTTTTTAAAGGAAATGTTTCTATTTGTTTTCATCACAGATTTTCTTTCTTAATTATATGTAGCTTAGTATTTTATCCATCCTTAATATATTACCCATCCTGACCTGTATTCATACTATCTGAAAACACAGCAGTCAAGTATTTGGATGCATGATCTGAGGTTAAAATGCTTAGTACATGGAAAAAGTAAAGTTCTTTTTTTTAAGGCTTTATGTCTTAAAAAAAACTCACAAATTGTGTTTTACAATATAATAGCTAAAGAGTCCTATTAGTGACACGTGAAGGTTTATAGTAGCTGCTGCTTGCCAGTGATCATTAAGTGAAAAAATCATCCATCAGTGGTATGGAAATCAATCCTGTTCATAAATCATTCTGCTCAATCTTTTACCAAAGGTGAGCTAAATGAACATTTTAGAAACATCTATAAAAATTTAAGACCAAGAACAGGAATGATTTTCTCAATCTATTTAGTAGTCAGTACTGATAGAAGTCTTTTGGGAGAAATTTTGTCAATTTATTATTTCATTTTGCAGAGCATATGATCTAAACAATTATACTTCCCCTTGCATAGGCCATGACTTTTACACAGAGTAAATTTTCTTTCGTTCAACAGGTTACTTTTATGAGTGAGAAAAGTGTTCACCTGGGGAGAAAAATAGCACGTTTCTGTCTCTGTCCTTGGGTTACTCTTCTTCTCCTTATTCATGACGTTTTCCACTCTACCCCCACCCCCATGCTCAGCACCCCAATGCACTCATGCACTTTTAGTTTGCTTAGAAGGCCCTTCTCTGGACCCTGGAAATTTCTGTTTAGCTCTGCCTTGTATCATATTTTATAGAATTTTGGAAATTAAGTTCTTCATGCTTGCCTGGTCTGGATGGTAGAGCATATCTAATTTTGTGGGATAAGAAAGAAAGACAGCCTCCCTAACAGAGTGTCATTTGGAGGACATGGCCCCAGAAAATAAAACAACCCTGTTTAGAAATATTTTCTATTGTTTCCTTAAAAACATTCTTTCCCTCATTTATAGGCTGAAATGTAAAATAAGTGCACTTCAAAATCTGTAACAAGGAAAGAGAAGAGAATGTGGCTACTTTAATTGAAAAGTACTATTCAGCACTTTAAATAATTCACCATTTTCTGCTCTACAAATGGTGATTTTTCTCAACAGTATCAACTACTAATTAATGAGAATTTTATAAGACAAACATTTCCAATATTTTATTACAATGATAAGGTGAATATGTTGATCCTCCTGGAAGAATCATTCACAGGAATTAGAACTGGGGCCAGTTTTAAATGCTACAGGAGAACTGGTTTCAGTTCAAATTAATAAAGAATTTGAAACAGATCTTTCCAAAGATGGAAAGTATTGCTCTGGAAGATAGCAAACCTCAATCACTGAAGATATTCTGGCTCGACTAGATATCTATTTGGAAGGGACTTTTGTCATGAGGATTCAAACCATCAACTATATTGATGCTAGGTGTTTATGACAATATTAACAACTTGAGTAATCATCCAACTAGCTGGTTTATGAAGATGCTTGATGCTTTTCAATTATGCTAAGGTTCTAAACTCTACCATGGAGGCATCAAAGGTGATTTTCAGTCTTCTGAACTCAAATCCTCAACAGCTCTAACTGATCAACCTCTGTACCCCCAACTGTGTCTAACAGTGTCAAAAGCTTAGTTGGTATTTGAATAGCTATTTTCATACCACTCAATTCCAATTCCTTGCCAGTCTTACTAGAGGAAAAGGTTATGAAAATATAAAAGAGGTCATTAAAATATATTTGTTTCATAAAGAGTTTTTCTGTCCTTGTTTTAGAATATTAAGAAGTAGTAGTGATTCTTCATTGAGATCAACCTCAGGCAGCTGCTCAAGCCAAGTTGCCTGTGATTGGTTTCAGGTTTCACCACCTACCAGCTTGTGGCGCCACAGGAAATTAAATGTATTGGGCTGGCCAAAAAGTTTGTTTGGTTAGTGAACACATTATGCAATAAAATTCCTGGTGAAAATGAAAAATGTGTCTTTTCCTTAAAACCAAGTGAACTTTTTGGACAACCCAATACTTGCCCCATCTGTGCTTTTGTTTCTTTTTCTGGAAAGTGGGGGTGATATTTGTAATCTACTTTGTAGAGTTTTGAGAGATTTAAATTGTTAATACTTGCAAAGTGCTTAGACTGGTGACAGACATTTGTCGTTAATAAGTGTTAACTCTTATTTTTAGACTACAGACCAAGTATTTTGCAATCAGAAATTAGATACCTCCTTTATTCCCTACTTTATTCCTACTGAGAAGCTACAAGTCCGTTTCTTTTTGTTTTGTTTCACTTTTCTGCCACAAAACTTCTGGGTTTCCTTCTTAACTATCTTAAAGACATCTCGAACAGAAACTGGATTAGTCCCAACCATTCTTAAACCATTTCAATGGTGATATAATTTGTTTTCATTTCTTTTCAACCAAACAATCAAAACTTATTCCTTACATTTCTTTTCTCCTATCTTCCATATTCTGTATCTCTTTCCTCCCCAGCTAAATCCCCTATGAGCCTCATCATTTCTGTCCACCAGACTTCAGAAGGAAGGATGAGACATCTTTTCACCAATTCTTAGAGAGCAGAAATCACAGGGTCAGCTAGGTTCTTTCCAATTAACACTCCAAATTACATTTGTGAGGTGTGAGCTTCAGTGCTATGTTCTCTGTTGCCAGACCTGGTTAAAAAAAAAAAAAAAAAAAAAAAAAACTTCTGTCAAAAATAGCCTGCATAGATTCACATGACCTTGGGTATCATTGAAGTTGTAAATGCTTTTTAGGGTGTTTAAAAAAGAGTGATAGGTCTTCCCTGGTGGCGCAGTGGTTCAGAGTCCGCCTGCCGACGCAGGGGACATGGGTTCGTGCCCCGGTCTGGGAGGATCCCACATGCCGTGGAGCGGCTGGGCCCGTGAGCCATGGCCGCTGGGCCTGCGCGTCCGGAGCCTGTGCTCCGCAGCGGGAGAGGCCACAACAGTGAGAGGCCCGGGTACCGCAAAAAAAAAAAAAAAAAAAAAGAGTGATAAAACGCTTCTGTGACTAGAGCTGAAACTAGTAAATCATGATTTGATTTGATTTTTTTCATTTTCCTGTTGTGATTTTTTTCTAACTTGGGGAAGGAGGGAGGAAATAGCCCACTCCTAGGACAAGGGAGAAGTGACAACTGTGACTATCATTAATAAATAAATAAATAAAATTCAAGCATGAAGCACCTTTATTTTATGAGAGCAGTTTGGAATCTCAGTTTGAAAGTGAAATGTCTTCCTCACAAATAGGCAAAATGTTTTATGGAGTAATGAAGGGGAGTAGAGTCTCCTGTAGCTGTCGGATTGAATTACATTGCTCTGTTGCTTTACTGCTTTGAGGAAGCAGAAGTCATGTTTCTTATGCATGTCCTTGAAAATTAAGTGTTTTTTTTCCTTTACAATTACTGGAAGGGGGGTGGAAATAGAGAAGAGTATGTATCCAAACATGGAGAAAAAAACAATATGCATGCATTTATTTAAATCTTATATATCTGTGACTAGGTCGTCATATCAACCTGCGTGTAGTTTTCCAAGCATGTCTCACTCTCAGGCCCCTCCGTGTCTTTGCAGGTGCTACTCTCTTACTTGACATTGCCTCTTTTCATTGTGTGCCCTGTGTGTACTTTCTCTTTCTTGGAGACTGCACTCATGTATTTTAACATCTGTGAAGCCTTCCTTGCCTGCCTTCAATAAATATCCTGCAGCACTCCTTTTCCTGGACTTCCATAGATTGTTACATTAATCTCTATCAAACTCATTTACTGCACACTGTAATACTTTCGAATGTATTCAACTCCCCACACTGACACCAAGTTCCATGAGACCAGACCATATCATATTTTCCTTTATCCCTTCATAGGATGTTTAGCACATATTATACATATGAAAGATATAACTTATAGATATGTATATTCAGACATGTCACGTGACCTCTTATATGTATACGCACACACACTTGCATGCAACCATAAAAGGAAGATGCTGAGATAGAGATATTAAAATACAAAAGTATCTTTATATCTAGAGGGATAAGGACAAAAGAAACACATATGAATAATTTTAGGTACATAATACTTGCTTAACTCTACCTTGTAAACATCTATCACAACTCAGAGCAGAATGCTATAGTTCAGAAATTTTGTAGCATCAGGTTGGTATTCTATTTCTTAGAAAATTAAATTTCTTTACATCAAATCAAGGAACTAAACACTTGGTTTTCTACCTCAAACATATATTTCCTCAAGTGCTGGTACTACAGTTTGTTACCACCATCTTTTCATTAACTTCTCTGCCATAAAAACACGTGTCTAACAATCTCCTTAGTAATGAAATCAGTAGACAGTATGACAAAGAAAGAGCAAACTCAATTATTACTACTGATCCATGATTTCTTTCCAAATTCCACTTATTCTATAGCTCACTGATTATTTTACATTTGGTTATATGCTCTGCTCCCTTGAGATGCCTTTATCCTATTTCCTTTGCTTTTAGTAGCTATCAGGACTCTTCATTTATCCCATCAGGTGTATACCTTACATAGAATACATACTGTAAAATTAACCTGGAATGTGTCATATTTCATTCTGAATTAGGAAAAATACCTTTGACCCTTACTCCTGTGTAGTACCTAGTCCATTTATATTAATTTTAATAATTGATGTTTTATCTACCTTTGTTCAAATGACTGTGAGGCAGAATTATTTCAATGGGGATATAAATTTATCAGTTCTAATAGTTGTTCTCATCTTGATTGTAAAGTTGATTCTTTAGGAAAATTGTTCTCAGCTATTTGCTTATGTGGTCTTTTCCTCTTTATCAGAGGATATAGACTGAGTAACTAGTCCAGTATAGGCAGCATGCTAGGAAATAGATGTACTAGCCCAGTTCCTACACTCCAAAGAGCTTTCTCTTCTGAGGGTCACAGGCCCACTGGTAAGTGGCTGTATGTAAAAAGGATTATGCCACTTCAGAGAGAATGTCAGCCAAGACTTCCTAGAGGAATTAATATTTCATCATTATAGTGTTTTTACTTACAGAGCATCTTGTATTTATTACATGGTATTCTTTCCCATACTTACTGTTACACTCATACATACATCATGAAGGACAAAAAAAAGTCAGTGGAACAATGAAGAAAAGCTAAAATGCTGAGAACTATACCATTAAAATCAGATGCTCTTTGATGCATTTAGTATATGGCTTTTTTATGTAAAGGTCCTCCAAATAACTTCCAAGAGTTTTAGATAAATTGTTATTGGAAAACCACCTTTAGAAACTCTGATTAACCCACTGTATCTATATAATATAAAACAATATCTATACACATGTTTATACATATAAACTTATGCACAGATACATAATTATGCGAAGTGTTATTGATTATAAAATAGAAAACTAAATCAACATGTACTTAGGTAAATGTGTTGGCATTGTTACACATTTTTTCTAATGAAGACCAAAGAGTAGAAGAAGAGTCAAAGAATAGCATGAGCACATGTGCGCGCACGCACACACACACACACGTACACATACACACATATACGTACATACACATACATACAGTCAATACCTGGGTACGTTCTATTTCTAGCCCTGGCCATGCATCAATTTTTTTTTTTGCCTATTTTTCTTTGTTTATTGTGGTAAAATATATATAACATAAAATTTATCATTTTAAGTGTACAGTTCAATAGCATTAAGTACATTCACATTGTTGTGTTACCATCACACTATCCATCTCCAGAATTTTTTTAGCTTCCCAACGGAAACTTCATACTTGTTAAACAATAACTCCCCATTCTCCTATCCTCCCTCTCTCTGGTAACCAACATTTTATTTTCTGTCCCTATAAATCTAACTACTTGAGGTACTTCATATCAGTGGAATCGTACAATATTTGCCCTTTTGTGACGGGCTTATCTCACTTAGCAAGATGTCCTCAAGGTTTATTCATGTTATAGCATATGTCAGAATTTGCTCCCTTTGTAAGGATAACAGCATTCCTTTGTATGTATATGCCACATTTTTTTAAATCTATTCATCTGTCAATGGACACTAGGATTGCTTCCACCTTTTTGGCTATTGTGAATATTGCTGCTATGAACAAGGATGTACAAATATCTGTTCAAGTCCCTGCTGCAAGTCTTTGGGGTAAATACCAAGAAGCGAAGTTGCTGGATCATATGGTAATTCTATTTTTAATTTTTTGGGAAACTGCCATATTGTCTTCCACAGTGGCTGCAACATTTTATGTTCCCAACAGCAATACGCAAGGCTTCCAATTTCTCCACAGCCCCACTGATGCTTGTTATTTTCTGGATTTTTGATAATGACCATCCTAATGGGTGTGAAGTGGAAACTTACTGTGATTTTGCTTTGAATTTCTATAATTATTACCATGCATCAATTTTGTTACTGATTGATAGAGATCATATTCCAATGCTAAAATGCTCTGATTGCCCTTGGCCTTCGTCAGTTACTATCCAATAATAATTTAATCATAACATGTTATTGGTACAGTTTAACTTTGTATCATATTATTGATTAAAGTCAATATTAAACAGATCCAAGGGCAAGGAAAACCTCTTATTGATGTTCTTTCCAATATCTAAGAGAAGTGAAAAGCAAGCTAAAATAATATTGAAAGATTACTGACATATTATACAAATTTATGTGGTTCTGGAAAAAGATTTTCAGGATTTATTGAGTGTGTTCTGTAAGATACCTTGTGCTATATTTGTAAATTGTGTTAATGACCAATACTTCGTAAGATGTGCTAGTGTAAACTGTACTATACGGAGTGTAAAATATTTTAATTGTAGTGTTCTGAGCCACTGATGTTAGTTGGGACACACTTAATGGCATTATAAAGGAAATGGTTTGACACAGCTCACACATCTCTATTTTAACTTTGGGGTCCTGTCAGGTTAACTTTCTTCTCACAAAGTGTTTTAGCCCCTTAGCACTGTGATACTTGCTAAGAGAACAGAGGCGGCCTTGCTGAAGAATGGAATTCTTTAAAGAGAGGGCTGTACAGTGACCACATTAAGAGGCAGATTTATATCATCAAGCAGCCATTACAGGCATCTTAAATATTCGGTGATCTAAAGATCTACTTTGAGTCAATGTAAAAACAAAATCTAAGGCAAAAGCAAGAAGGGCCTGAACGAATATGCTGACATTTTAGTCAGGCCACATGAAGCAAAAACAGCATGAGAAACAGATTAATATCCAGGGTGGACCACAGTTATCGCCAGACAGTTGAAATATACACCAGAGAGAAATAGCAGAATTGACAAGAAATTCTCTATTGGTAATTATCTATACCTATGGACAGTCAAATGTATAATAAATTTATTTTGTATCAAATGCATGAAGGTTTAACCAAACCTCTTATTTATTATCTCACATATAAATTTTTGCAGTAGATTGTTCCCACTTTCTTATTAGAATTGAGATTCTGGTGCTCATGTAAACAGGTAAGGGGAACCACTTCCAGAATTCTGGCTCAGTACTTCACATTATACCATTAGTTGCAATTAAAGCAAACAGCATGGATTCATGCTAAAGATGGGAATCTTTTCCCTTGTGGCCAAGAAATCTACTATAAATAAGGGAGAAAACTGACTTAAGGTTTAATAATATGACTAAGGAAGAGAGAAAAGCTGATTAGTCTCTATGGAGATCTAAACTAGAACACTTGATTTACCTGCTCTATAAACTAAGACAGCTAAGATAATTCGTAAAACGTATGTTAAAAATGCAAGATTAACAGTAAGAAAGCACATTTCTTTTGCTTATCACGTGGTTAGATTTTGACTGATAATTGATATACAATAATGGAAATACAAAAAATTAGGTTAAGGGCTAGCATTCAGAGTTTAGGTATATTTCCTAATTAGGGATAATACTTATACTAATGTTATCCTTACATGTTTATGGTCCATATTACATTAGAAAAAATTGTGAAAGGTTTTGAAATGGGGTAAAAGATTACCAGATGTCCCATCTAGTATTCCAGGTTATCTGCATATTTCATTATATTTGAGCTATTTTAAAACCCTCTAGACTTGTAGAAAATTGATAGTAATGCCAGTGATTATTTTTCATAGAAATGCAAATGATGTGTCCAATTGAGGTATGATTGGTCCCCCTCCAGCCAGTTTTATATCCATAACCAATTTATTTCAGCATTCCTGATTTCCCATGTATGGTGCTTACTCTGAATTTTCCTTTGAACTAGCTTTAGCATCTTATTGGCTAACTAAACATTTAAATAAAATCTTTGACATATATTCAATTGATATTGATGAGAGTCATGATTTACCTTTTTTAAAAATATATCCATTCACAGATAGTTTTTACGATCTGTTTTGAAATGCATGCATTCCCTCAACCTTCAACAAATTATGAACAAACACTCTGTGCCAGAAACTTTTACAATTTTATGCTCTCATGGAGTTTATTTTCTAAAGGAGAGACAGACAATAAAAATGTGAATGTATACCACATTTTCATGGAGTAATAAATTCAGTGAGAAAAAGTAAAGGAATAGGAGTATGGCAAGTGTCAGTAAACATCATTAAAGACTTTGAAGTGGAAAAAGGATTACTGAGTTTCCTGTCCAGTGCACTTTTCCAAGGAATCTCTTCCTTTCATCACCCTTAAGCTAATTTACAACTCTAAAATGGAGAAAACTGATAATAACAAAAATTGAATTCATAAAAATTCAAAGAGAATGTGTCTGGTGGAATGTTATTGATCCTTGCCCTGTAGATAGACTGGTTTGGAATCTATTTATAAATTCACTTCAGAATTCCCTATTGCCTAAATATATGTATGAGTCTTTGAATTTTCCTTTGAACTACTTGTAACATTTTACTAGTCTCCCCATTAATTAATGAACTAAATATAACCTTTGACATGTTATTCTTTTATATGTTCTATTTCTGTAAGAGTCTTGATTTTATCTTTGTAAAAAAGGGTAGTGGAGGGAGGGAGGCATGCACTGAAGATATAGCTGAGCAAGGATTTGAAAGACATGGGTGTGACTGTGAATTTCTAGGGAAAGAACATTCAAGGAAGAGGGGAAAATGCGGAAAGACTTTAAAACAGAATAAGTTAGGTACATTTGAGGAGGCATCAAGAGAGTCAGTCTGAAGAGATGTAAGCCATAAAAGAAGTGGTAAGAGGTGGGTTTAGAGAGGTAAGCAGCAGGTAGACGGAGTCAGCCACAGTATGCCAAGATGAAGAATTGACATTTTCTAAGTGTGATAGGATAGAGCAAGGGAGAGATTAGATGTTACTTGCCTTTGAAAACAATCACTGAGAATGCTGTGCTGAAAATAGTTTTCAAAGAAGAATAGTGGAAGAAGAAGACCCCTAAGGAGACTATGTTTGTATTTCACAAGCATGGTGATTGTGTCTTAGCCTAGGGTGGTAACAAATGGAAAGAGGTGGTCTGATGGGTAGTATATTTTGAAAGAAGAACCAACAATATAAGCACACCTTGTTTTATTGGGCTTCACTTTATTATGCTTTGCAGATATTGCACTTTTTTTTTTTACAAATTGAAGGTTGGTGGCAAACCTGCGTTGAGCAAGTCTACAGTGCCATTTTCCAACAGCATTTGCTCACTTTGTGTCACATTTTGGTGATTCTCCCAATAGTTCTAATTTTTCCTTATTATTATATTTGGTATGATGATCTGTGATCAGCGATCTTTGATGTTACCACTATGACTCACTGAATGCTAAGTTGATGGTTAGAAGTTTTCAGCTAAGGAATTTTTTGATTAAGCTATGTACATTGTATTTTAGACATGATGTTGCATACTTAATAAACTACAGAATAGTGTAAATATAAATTTTGTATGCATTGGGAAACAAAAAAATTTGTGTGACTCACTTTATTGTGATTTTTGCTTTATTGTCGTGGTCTGGAACCAAACCCACAATATCTCTAAGGTAAGCTTGTTTTAATAAATCGGATGTGACATGAGAAGGAAAGAAAAAATGTGACAGTGATTCCTAAACATTTAGACTGAGTAGCCAGGTGAATGATGGTGATATTTATTGATTAATAGAAGACTGGTGAAGAACAAAAAAACTTTGAAGATGCCTACAAGAGATTTCCTGGCTATGTTCAATTTGGGACGTGTGTTAGACTTCCAAAAATAGATGATAGGTAAATAATTGGATGTCTGAGTCTGGAGCCCTCAGCAATGATATCCAGGTTGGTGGAAAAAAATGTAATAATCATCAATAGCATGTATCGGAAACATAAAGCTATGGGAACGTACATTTAAAAAGAAAACTTCTAGTCAGTAATTCTTATAGACACTAAATACTATGGGATTTTAGCTAAACTAAAAGCTAAATGCTGTAGAATAAGGACATTTTGTTACTCCAAACATTAAACTGAATTATAGTATTTATAAGCCAATAAGTTTTAAGGCTCCAATCCTAAATTAAAAGCTATTCCTTGCCACTGCTAAGTAAGGATAACAGAGAGGTTTTCTTTAATTGCCAGAATATTTGCTTCTAAAAATCAGAGCATTTGCACTTATCAGGTGGTGGAGCTCTTGGGGCTATAATCAAGAAAATATATTCAAGAGCTAAGGCAATTTAGTACGTTGTGTGTCAGTCAAATCAGGACAAAGCATGGAAATGTAAAATATGCCAATGCTAGAGGTGACATAATGTAATTGTCAGGAAAAATTAGATTCCTGATGTGTTTTAGTCCGTTTATCATGCAACTGCATGTGTCTGAATTTAAAAGATCTGAAAACTTACCAAGGGTGGTAAGATTAAGCAAGATGGAAAAAGAATTAATGATATATGAAATGTCAGAAAATTCATCTTGCTAAAGGAGCAGCAGTTTGCGGATTAGGGTCAGAAGCAAAAAAGAGGAAAGTTGCCTCTGTAGGGCATTCCAGTGCTTCCTTGGGCAATGACTTATTGATAAAGTGTTCAGGTATTAATAGGATGTGGAGAGAAAATAATTCTTTTAAAGTTCTTTGAAAATATAACTGAATTTTTTTCTCTTAACTCCACATTTTGAGCTTTCTAATGTACAACTATATGTAGAAAATAAAAGGTCTGATGGTTAAGATTGTGATTTTTTTGTTAGGTAGTAAATTTCTATAGCTAAACAAATTTATTTATGTGAATATATATTTCATAAACTGGCATATTTCTTTATGAGTTATACTTAAGTTTAAAACAATTAGAAATAAAAGTGAATAAACCTGATTCAACAATAAAAATAACTAACTACACCTTATTTTGGATTTTTAACAAACCTGAAATAAATATTACACAATAATTCTATAGAAAATGTACTGGATAGTAAACTATGGAGCACAGAGAGATGTGCTTTTAATTAGATGAAATTAAAAGGAGATGGAGAAATTGAGAACTCATAAGATTTATCTATGCTCTATATTCCCCAACTTTTCTCATCTAACAATTAACTAGTATTTTAAGAAGTGTTCTCACATTCTTAAGAAAAACACCACCATATTTATGTGTCTAGACATCTTTTCACACTCAATTAAAGATGCAAACTAATTGTGTTCTAAATTAGAAGAAAGTCCTACAACGATTCCCCTTAGCATATGTTGACACATTAAACAAACCACATATTATTTTATAAATATTGACTCCCTCAGTAGTAGCCACAACTGTACAAACTTTATCTATCTATAGTTTCCTTTACTTTTTATTCACTAGTTAATATAATGAGTATTTATTAAACACTCACTAAGTGCTTGGCACTCTTCTAGGCTCCTGCAGTACTTTAGTACAACGTGAAGATTTCTCCCCTCTCTGTCCTAGATCCTGCATGGAGAGGGATGCTTGGGAGTGCAGCCTAATCTGCCTCAGACTGTGACATGACCAGGAAATAAACTTTACTGTGATATTTCAGGGTAGTTTATTATAAAAACTTAGTGTAGCCTACTCTAGTTAATAGATAGATGAAAAATAATTTTTAACCTGTAATTTTATAACCAATAAAATTTTCTTTTAAATGTGAGAGTGTAATAGAAATATTCTCAGGCATCCTAAACTTCTGAATGTTTAGCAAATAGAAATCCATGTTGAAAATACTCTTCAATGAAGTGTTTAAAATGGATGATTAAATTCAGGAAATGTGAAAAGAGGTATGGGATTAAACGTTGATCAAAGAGCTTATAAAATTTGATTATTGTCCAAAAGGCTTTTATTTCAAAATAAGAAATTATATCCATAACAACTCAGAAAATAAAATGAATGATATTTCAGTATGATAGTTACAAGTGAAATGAGAATGTATTCTAGTAAGTACATGGTTGCACAATACAGATTTTAAGTATAAACAAATTAGTGGGTAAAATGACTATAAGTATTAATTTCAGAAAATAACAGAGAAAAAAATAATATGAATCTTAAGACAGGAAAAACTAGCATTAATCAATACACAAGGGGAGAAAAGCAAGGTAAGGAATGGAAACAAAAATAATGTTCAGACATAAGTCTCAATATACCGTTACTTACAGAAAGATAAAATAGGCAAGTTCATGAAATCAAAATTAAAATGCTCTCCAATTAATTTTAAAAGATTCAACACTATGTTGTCAAAAGATGAAAAAATAAATTCACAGAATAAAGTTAGAAAAAACTGAAAATTTGGACATAGGATAAAGATGGAAAATATGAAACAAAACAAAACGAGGTTTCTAATTGTATCATGTGATAATATTCCATTTAGATAAAAAAGAGGGGAAATCAGTGAAAGGAAATGAAACTAAAGAAAGCAAAAACTGAACAAGCATATAAAGCCATTATAAAAGTAAATGCACATTACAAAATTTCATTACTTACCTAAAGTGTCAACTGGCAGAGCTCCACGGAGAGTTCTGAAATACAGTTGAACAATGTGTGGGTTGGGATGCCGATCTTCCAAGCAGTTGAAAATCTGCCTATAGTTGGCCCTATGCGGTTCTGCCATATCCGTGGTCCTGAATCCATGGATTTAACCAACTGAAGGTTGTTTAGTACTGTAATATTTACTATTTAAAACAAATCCAAGTATAGGTGGACCAGCACAGTTCAAACCCATTTTGTTCAAGGGTCAACTGTAGTTTGAAATTTTTAAAACCCCATTGTAAGAAACTAGTGGATGGATGGAGAAGGAAAAAAAAAGTAGAGAGGTTAAATTTCTGAATAGCAATACAACATTGAGAATTTAGGGGTTTTTTTTTTAGAATTCTATACCTGATAATAGGCCTACTTTTGAATACCCATGGGGCATGGGTAAAAGAAGATCTTAATTAGTCTCTGATAAAATAAGTTATAAATTGTAAATCAAAAGAGATCTAAAAGTTGCCTGTATTAGAAACCAACATTATACAGTGATGTAGCTTAATTATACAGAAAAATATTTTTAAAAATTAAAAATACGTAGAACTAAATGATAATGAAAACATTGATGTCACAATATTGTGGGATACAGCTAAAGCAGAGTTAGACAGAAATTAATGGTTTATGATATTCATCAGAAACAAGAATAGTCTTTTTTTAGTTGTTTACTTTTTCATAACCTATGCACTAAAATAAAGAAGCTAGGGAAAAAGCAATATAACAAAAACAAAGAAATGAGAAGAAACAGCATTGGTATTATCTGTATTATTTATATTATCAATGAAATAAAGAACCTCCCACCCCTGAAAAATCGAGAAGATTAATAAAGTTAAACGAATCTGTATAATAAATACTTCAAATACATTAGATGCCAGAAATGAAGAAGAGAGAAAGGAGAAGAAGAAAGAGGTGGTTGAGTAGGAAGAGCACTCAAATAATGTAAAATAAAAATGATTTATTGAGTCACTGAACAAGGAGCCACAAAGCCACTGGAAGGCCATTGATGCAGTAAGATCTTTGAGAATATCCAGGAACAGGGATTCAACTGTCACCAGTATATTTTATCTTCATTTTCTTATTTTTAACCCTTCTCATATTATATTAAATTATTTTTGTAAAAGACAATTTTGGGGAATTCTCTGGTGCTCCAGTGGTTAGGAATCTGTGCTTTCACTGCTGAGGGCCCGGGTTCAATCCTTGGTCAGGGAACTAAGATCCCACAAGATGCCTGGCATGGCCATAAATAAATAAATAAATAAATAAATAAAAATAAATAAATGATAGACTATTTTGTACTTTTCAGAGAACTTGTATTCCTGATTTTTTTCCCATCCATGAGTCACACACCACAAAGAAAATAACTCCCTCTTTCTATTTTCTAGTTTGAAAAATTAAGTCTGATTGCTCTGGTAAGGTTCTAATAATTACTCCTGATGACTGTGGCCCAGGTTTTATGTACAGGGTGGCCTCTAAGTTAATCAGACATAAAAAATGAGAGAGAAGTTCTCAGAAGAAGAGAAGTAAGGGTGAATGCTGGTAAGATAGTCCTCAGATGTCCACTTGGGGCTTTTCATTTTCTATTACAGAAATTAAATTGGATGAATAAGAATAATAAGGATTATTCTTTGTATAAAACCATCTTGAAATAGCACTATCCACAAGTCTCTCTCATTCTCATTCTAACTCATTCATTTATTCTTTCAAATTGATTGAATATCTATTAAAAACATATTTTCCAAAATAGTTTAAATCATGACCTTATTTGTTCTCTGTTTTTATTTCTCTCAATCATTGAACCAGTTACTCTCTCGCTTGGGATTTAGCAGTCATAAAATTTCCTCACCAAGATGTTTGCTTATTCTCAGTCACCTTGAAAAACGTGCCCAACTCCCAATTATAACTGAAATTAGTCAATCAAGAGCTTTCTAAGATGCTGCAGTGCCTTCTAGCTAGTTCTCCTCCATCCAAAGGCTCTAGAAGCTCCCTGGTCTTGATGAAGACCAGAAAGTTATGAGACCCAAAAGCTTCAAACAGTCTCTTTGGTATCACCTTTGACCTCATAAGCGTAAGAAAAAATGCAAAAGAAATGAAATGACAACAACAAAACTTTAAACCTTAGATCAGTTAAAATCCAGACATAAATTGACACAAGAATTGATTGGATTGGTATATCTCTGAAACTGGATGATCACTTTATTTATGGTTATTTTTACCTATTACTTTATTTTAAGCATGAGAATTTTGACATGAGAATTTTAAAGAGAAGTGTAATACAGTACCAAATGGGAGAACAATCATGGAAAAAATACAGCCAGTCGACTAATTTTGCTTTATATTGCTGATTATGTGAAACTAAGTTGCAAATCACAGATATTTCAGGTAAGCACAAAAGTTGAGTTGGGAAAGTCAGTTTCAAACAAAAGCTAAGTTTAAGACAAATGAAAATGAAATCATATCTTTATCTCAATAAATAAACTCAAGGATCTTAAAAACAGATAGAGATGAGGGTCTTGCAGCTGTGATGTCTAATACTGAACTGAAAGCTAGGGTTGATTTTTCCAATTTAGCCAGTTTAGATAGCTTCTCATTATTCCTACATTCTTGATCCATGGTCCTCAAATTGTGCTCTTAAGTGACAAGAAAAATCCTCCTTCTAAAAACAACCGTGAACATGTTTTAGGATATATGTGGCTATGCTTCCAAAATATACATTGTTAAAATATATAAGGAAGCATGGAAGAGCAAAATACATCCTAAACATTTGTTAGAGAAGCTATAAGAATGAAAAAACTAAAAACACATTTCACAGTTTTTTTCTCTATAGAGGAAAAAATTAGCATTCATGTTTGCATTGTTTCAAGTTTTCTCACCATTTCTTTTCTGTGCTTGTTTTCCCAAATAGAATACCACCCCCTCCACACCTCCTTTAAAGTACATGGAAACACACCTACAGACAGTTAGAAATTTCTTTACACCACCATGGAACAGCATCTGTAAACACTGGCTGTTTGAAAACCTCTTGAGCTGTCAGCATTGACCAGAAATTACTGAAGAGAGATGGACTGCAGGTGGGCTGAAGTACTAGAAAAGGAATAACATTTGGGTCACTATAATGTTTAAGTGTAGGGGTTTTGCCTATTTCCTTCAATAGGAATGACCACAATGTATGATTACTTTCTTTCTCTTTGTTGGCTTAGTTACTTACTGTCCCATTTCACACTAAAAATATTTAAGCTCCAGGAGAGTAAGAACTGTAATCCTCACTGGCCACAAAGGTAGGCATTCAATAAATAGTTCGGGAATAAATGTCTCTCTCTTATATGTTGCACTCCCACAGTTTCCTTCTTTTAGTTTGTCTTAAATGCCATTTTAAACACAACATTTAAAAAAATTTTAGAACAGTTTTAGATTTACAGAACTTTTATGAAGAAAGTATAGAGAATTCTCATGTACCCCGCACCCAGTTTCTTCTATTATTAACATCTTAACATTACTATGGTGCATTTGTTACAATTAATGAACCACTACTGGTACATTATTATCAACTAAAGTCTGTATTTTATTAAAATTTCCCCCGTTTTCCTCTAATGCCCCTTTTCTGTTCTCAGGATCCAACCCAGGGTTTTTTTTTTTTTTAATTAATTAATTTTTTAATTTATTTTTTGCGGTACATGGGACTCTCACTGTTGTGGCCTCTCCCGTTGCGGAGCACAGGCTCCGGACGCACAGGCTCCGGACGCACAGGCTCAGCGGCCATGGCTCACGGGCCCAGCCGCTCTGCGGCATATGGGATCTTCCCGGACCGGGGCACGAACCCGTGTCCCCTGCATCGGCAGGCGGACTCTCAACCACTGCACCACCAGGGAAGCCCCAACCCAGGGTTTTATGTTTCATTAATAGTCACGTCTCTCTAGGTTCCTCTTGACTGAGACAATTTGTCAGACTTTGCTTGAAAGTTCTGAGGAGTACTAGTCAGGTATTGTGTAGAATGTCAGTCTGCATTTGTTGTTTTTCTCATGGTTAGTCTGAGGCTCTGGGTGTTTGGGAGCAAAACCACGGAGGTAAGTACCATTTTCTTGACATCATATCGAGTACACACTGTCGATTTAACTTATCCTTGCTGATGTTAAACTTGTTCACCTGGCTTGAGATAGTGTGTGCCATGTTTCTTTACTGAAGAAAGTTAGTCTCTAATTTTATTTTCTTCCCTTTCCATGCTGTAGTCTTTGGAAGTGTTAGGTAGTCAGACATTAGCAGCAAGGAGGTGACAGAGGCAAAAAGACACACCCCAACCAACTGAGGACCCTCCCCTGACAATAGCAGCAAGAAGGCGACAGTGGTGAAAGACAAGGGGGGAGTAGTCCAGTTACACTCCAACCATCTGGGGACCCTCCCCTGACCCCACCCAGAATGGGAGAAACTAGGGTTGTGTAGTGAGCAAACTTATCCTGATAAAGAGGGGGCACAATAACATGAGGGAACTTCCCTTGCTGCACATCAGACCAGACAGACTAGTAAACCCAAACTCATTATACCATCATTATAATAAAATCTACATGTGGTTTTGCCCCGCCCCCGGTGGGCGTTTCTTAGTGAATCAAGGGTGAGAGCACGTACAATAGTGAACTTGTTATGCAGCTTGGCACTGTCAGTCAAATAATGATTCCCCTGTAACTCACCCCGCCACCCCGCAGACTGTTCCTTAAAAATGTCCTTAAGCTTTCACTTCGCAGAAACAGCCCACTCTTTGACTCTGAGAGTGTGACTATGCTTTAAATAAATTTTGCTTTGCATTTAAACCAAAAGCAGTCGTCTGTAGTTCTTTGCTTGTTATCACGAAGACCGAGATTGCTGGTTCCCGGCTTCCGTTGTCCTCCTTGGTTGAAGCTATTTTGATACAAGGCACGCCAACCTGGCAACAGAAGGAGGTCACCTGCACTCAGGGAATGGAGAATTATGCTTCACCTCCTTAAAAGCAAAGTATCTCCATAAATTATTTGGAATTCTTCTGCATGGGAGATTAGTCTCTCTTTTTTTTAATTTATTTTATTGAGGTATAGTTGATTTGTAATGTTGTGTTAATTTCTGCTGTACAGCAAAGTGATTCAGTTATACATATATATCCTTTTTCATATTCTTTTCCATTATGGTTTATCACAGGATATTGAAAATAGTTCCCTGTGCTATACAGTAGGACCTTGTTGCTTATCCATCCTTTATATATACTACTTTGCATCTGCTAATCGCAAACTCCCAATCCATCCCTCTCTCACCCCTCCTCCCCCTGGGCAACCACAGTCTGTTCTCTATGTCTATGAGTCTGTTTCTCTTTCCTAGATAAGTTCATTTGTGTCATATTTTAGATTCCACATATAAGTGATATCATATGGTATTTGTCTTTTTCTTTCTGACTTACTTCATTTAGTATGATAGTCTCTAGGTCCATCCATGTTGCTGCAAATGGCATTATTCCATTCTTTTTTATGGCTGAGTAGTATTCCATTGTATATAAGTACACATCCAGTACATGATGTACCATTCATCTGCTGATGGATATTTGTTTCCATATCTTGACTATTGTGAATAGTGCTGGTATGAACACAGGGGTGCATGAATCTTTTTGAATTATAGTTTTGTCCAGGTATATGCCCAGGAGTGGGATTACTGGATTATATAGCAACTCTATTTTTAGTTTTTTGAGGAACCTCCATACTGTTTTCCATAGTGGCTGCACCAATTTGTATTTTCATCAACAAAGTAGGGAGATTACATTTCTATGCATGGGAGATTAGTCTTTCTTTCTTTCTTTCTTTCTTTCTTTCATTTTCTTTCTTTCTTTCTTTCTTTCTCTCTTTCTTTCTTTCTTTCTTTCCTTCCTTCCTTCCTTCCTTCCTTCTTTCCTTCCTCCTTTCTTTGTCTTTCCTTCATTCTTTCATTTATTCATTCATTCAATCCTTTATTTGTATTGGAAAGGATTAATGGATTTGTTATCATTTGCATTTAAATGCCAATTTAATAAATAAATATATTTATATATATTTACTAAATATATATAATATATATATATATTTTTTTTTTCTTCTTGTCCCTGGAACTTTGCATAGGCTCTTGCTTTTGTCTCAGTATCCTGCTTAGTAAACATACAATGTTGAACTCTCTGACCTTAGTTTTCATCTTCTCAGGGAGGCATTTTCTGGATCATAGGATTGCTAAAGAGCCTAAGCTTTAAAATGAATTTGCATTTCAAAATTTTAGAATCAAAATTTTTATGTTCATACTCTTGCAGTAAGGTATGTAGCCCTGAAAAAGTTTGGACCTTTCTGACTAACTGATTTTTATGGCAATGAATAAATTCATAAAAGGCTAAGGAATTCACATATAACTTAAACAAATACAACTTTTCCTCAAACAATTGCATATCAACGACTAAATGAGGGATATAATTTGTGGTTTTAAAATGCTCTGGTGTGTATATAGGCATTCCTAGGGTAATAATAGAAACATTGTAATTAACAATTGTTTATATCCAGGAAATAAAACCTTTATAGAGCCTTAAATAAGATCTTTTCCAGTCTGGGGTCATAGAATATAAATATTCTCTAAACTTACTTTAGTTTTCTTACTGAAATAAATAATAATCCTCACGTCATATTGAATTTTCAGTATCATCTTAACCAACAGCACTCTCAAGATATACCATAATTTTTAAAAGCCCAATTGTTTGGCTCACCTTGTTTTTTCCTCTTATAAACAAGATGTGATTAACATTATTGGACTTACATTCTATGCAAATGAATTTTATGCAAAATTCATTTCAGAATTTCTAAAAATGTAATTTCTTGGTCATAAGTTTATTTATGCTTATGGTCACCATTTCCAAATTTTCAACCAGAAGCTTTTATTTCTATCAGATTGCTTGATAATGTCCTCCACACTGAATTATGCACTCCTCTGAACTCTAAGACTTCAGAGTAAATACATTTGGGGGGTTTCATTCCAGCTTGAATGCCCCACCTTCCCTTTTCCTCACCTGGGTGGTCTCCTGTCAGGCATGACTGAGTGAGCCTGGTATTGACACCTGACTTTAACTGGACAAGTGAATTATCACTTTGGATAGCTGGAATTAAGATGAGGAAATTCTAATTCAGTTTGGTATAGTTTCTTCAGGAAAGATGGGTAGGCTTCTTTTACCAACTCTGTATAAGAAGAAAAGCAAGGAAAATACATATTCTGGAAGAAACTTTGGAAGCACTGCAAAGAGAGGCAGAGTCAGAGCTAAAGATTCCTCCAATTCCAGTTCTCATTTTTGGGCCTTTGCTGGGATTCTGTTGCCATCCTATTGTTGACCACTAGGAGTCAGCCCCTGTACCCTTAAAATACATTCCTCTTTTCTGCTTCCACTTCATCAAGTTGGTTCAGTTACTTGCATCCAGAAAATCCATTTAATGCAGACAACTATTTCCCCTTTACCTATGATAAATTTGTAGATTCTAGACCCTTATAAATAACCCGAGACATATTAGCTTGTGTTCAAAATTCTGCCCCCTGAATACTACTCTGTACTCATCTGGTATTTTAAGACCTGATTTTTAATCCAGGATGAAGAGCTTTGTCTGATTCTGTGTAGTTACAGCTACCAACTGACCCTGCTTTGTTCATCACTGCCCTCAGTGGCTCCTTTTCATAACAAACATCTGTACCTAAAACACACTAGACAGAAAAAGATTTCATTTTCACATGACTGGCAAAAACAAAGCTTATTTACATAAACTGTATTTATGTAAATACAGTTGAGTTTTCATAATAAAAAATTGCTGCAGGGCTTCCCTGGTGGCGCAGTGGTTGAGAGTCTGCCTGCCGATGCAGGGGGCACAGGTCGTGCCCCGGTCTGGGAAGATCCCACATGCCGCGGAGCAGCTGGGCCCGTGAGCCATGGCCGCTGAGCCTGTGCATCCAGAGCCTGTGCTCCGCAATGGGAGAGGCCACAAGAGTGAGAGGCCTGCGTACTGCAAAAAAAAAAGAAAAAAAAATTGCTGCATTAGGATTATTCTTAGGAAAAGATAGAAAATCATGGAGAAAAAAAGTTAAATGACAGAATTCCTGAAAGAAAGATGTGGGAATTAGCCTTTGCCACCAACGGATTATACATCTTTGACTTTCATGATATTTTAATTTAATTTTTTGAAAATTGAGTCTCTGTCATCGAGTTAAAAATTGAGAAAGAACTGATTAGATTGTTGGTGAATAAACATATGGCACTGGAAAGAGTAAACTAATGTTTATTTGATAATTTGAAAATTTCTATGGTCTGGTTTCATATTCCCCAAGAAGAATACATCTATGATAATATTGAACTGCTAATAAAATATCAATTTAGTAACTTAGATATCATTAGAAAGCAATCACCCATGTTTGTTTTAAAAGCTGTTTACGTATTTTGTTTGACTTTATAAGAGAAATTAAATGATTAAATAAAACTGATGGGTCAGTTTGAATAAATGACAAGATTTCTTATTCAAGCATATGGTTTCAGTTGCCCAAGATTCTCAGCCAAGTTTGGAAGTTTCCAATACGAGTAGGACATGTTGTTAAATTAATATGGAAGTAAAGGCTAAATAACCTGTGACTTATTTGGAGTTTTCTAGCCAAATTGATCCCATAACATTTACCTTAAATCTTTTTCCTTTCCCTTCCAACTATAAGTGCTTGTTTAGGCATTTATCCACTGAATAGCTGTTTACTGAACATTTCATACAAAGCACTGTGCTGGTCAATTTCAGAGGAAAAACAATCTGAACTGAATCCACTTATCTGAATGCATATTCATAAACAATTATAATGCAGAGAATAAACTGAGATTGTTCTAAGGAATCTGCAGATGCCTGGTTTTAAGAGGTCAAAAGACTGACACTGCTGAGGGGAGATAGAGGCATGTTAGAATTGGTCTTTGAGTATGAAAGAGATTTCCAGGCAGGAGTATGTTAAGACAGGAATTCTTGGAAGGCTCAATGTTCAAATACAAGAAAATGCAGTCAATACAAGGATGACATCAAGTACATCCTGTGACTAGAGTATAAGGTCATAGGAAGGAGAACAAGAAAGAAAAATAGGGACTTCCCTGGCAGTCCAGTGGTTAAGACTTTGCCTTCCAATGCAGGGGGTGCAGGTTCAATCCCTGGTTGGGAAGCTAAGATCCCACATGCCTCTGGGTCAAAAACCAGAACATAAAACAGAAGCAATATTGTAACAAATTCAATAGAAGACTTTAAAAATGGTCCACATCAAAAAAAAAAATTTTAAAAGAAGGAAAAATAATGCAGATAAACAGATGTAATTTCATCCTAAGAACACTCTTCAGTTTGTAACTAGAATTTTAAAAGACTGTTTTACACTAGGGGTTGATAAAGTATGGCCCTGCCAAATCTAGCCCACTACTTGTTTTTGTAAATAAAGTTTTATTGAAACACAGATCAGCCTATTAATTTACACATTGTTCATGGCTGGTTGGACACTATAATAGCAGAGTTCAGTGGTTGCAACAGAGACAATTTGGCCTGCAAAGCTTAAAATATTTACTATCTGGCCCTTTACAGAAAAAAGGTTGCTGAACACTGTTCTAGATTTCTGTGCAAATATGAATGATGGGCTTGCTATAGGTGTCAAAATAGCTATGAAGTATGCTAAAGTTAGAGCATATTCAATGCACTACAATAGTATCATATATCCCTCTACAAGTCTTACTTTTGCAGTACAAAATACAAAGAATGATTTAGAAGAAGAATCACATAATTGTATCCTAATGCATTCTCAACCATATTTGAAGGCTGAAAAGATGTCTTCTAAATGAAAGAATGTTGAAGTTTTACTGTCTGGGCTCCAGAAATAATAGAAATGCTATTTATTATAAATAGTTATTTTCTGATTTTTACATTAATTTAAAGGTATTAAGTGAATATGTTTAGAAAAATAGCTCCTAGAACTACTCTCTGTCTCCTCACTTACAATTAGGTTAGGACTCTTTTTGAACTCTAGATCCTCTAAGGTATAATTTGTACTGTTCATTTTTACTTATACTTTGAAAATACATCCTTTCCCCAGTGCCATCAACTCTCTTTTATCAGCAATCTCACACTTCTGAAAGCTTCCATTCTCACCTTGTGGCACTGCATCTTATAAGCTTACCACACAGTTTGGGGGCAGCTGCAATGATGCCCTGGGGTTATTTTCTTTGTGATGGAGAGTTATAACTCTTGAGAGTCCATTCCAAGGTGAACTTGACTCCTGTGGTCATCCACCTGCCACCTTTAGAAGTGCTTCTAAGTCATACATATGACTGCTTCTGAATCCTTCTGAAGACCACTATGGGTTCTGCAAAGGGCTGGAAAACTAAAATAATGTTATAGGAAAATTTTTTTTTAGGAAACTTATAAATGCTACATATTTAGCAATGGACAAGAATGTTAAAAGACAAATCAAATGACAAACAAGTAAAAGTATCTGAGAGTGACTTGATGCTAGAGATAAATCACTCTGAAATCTTATTTAACAGAGTTAAATGGTCCCATTGCTTCACAGGACTGATTTTCAGTATTTTGAGAATTGCTCCTTTGGCATTCTGTAGAATGCAGGCAAAGGCTAGTAGGCAAATATTAGAGGCATGTATATGTATTTGGAGGTATATATTTACACATTTGTATATATAAAATGTGTAATATATATGTATAATATATATTAGATATAATATGTGTGTGTAGATCTATATAAAATCATTGGTGTATTTATCTAAAAGCATCTACTTAACTACACATTTAAAAGAAGAAACACAATATTATTAGTTCCTAAAAATACCTAACATCAGTAGTTCTGGCATATTTTACATTTCCTCTTTCTCTCTCTCTCTCTCTCTCTCTATATATATATATGTGTGTGTGTGTGTGTGTGTGTGTGTGTGTGTGTGTGTATAAAATAGTATTACTCTATTATATATAGTATATTTTACATATATGACACATTTCGTTATTGTTTAGTCAAAAGAGGTGGTATATAGAAATAGTATAGTATGTACTTTTATTCCTTAAGGTATTTTAAGACCATTCCAAGAAATTTAACAAATATGTATTGAGAAATCTAAGTTATGTCAGAACTGATGTTAGGCATTTTTAGGGATAAAAAAAATCATGTCTCCTATTTCAAGTTTACAGTCAGGTAGATGAAATTAAATAAATAAACGAATGATTGAGATAATATAAAGTAAGTAATTCAGGAGAGGTTATCAGCCGAGCATTTAGAAGGTTCAAAAGAGGGTTAGATTGTATTTAGTGGTGGAGATCATTAATAGTTCCAGTAATCAACAGTGTTGATTAGAATGAGACTTGAAGGATGGAAGATTTCCACCCACGCTTGAGTAGAGGTGAACATTCAAGTGATATGCCCAGAGAGCTCTGGGAACTGCCTGGCCTCAGAAAAGCTGAGGACTCTGACTTTATTGTTTGTTGTTGTTGTTTTTTTGTTTTGTTTTGTTTTGTTTATGGCTCATAAAATAGTAGGCAAGGGTAGTTGTGAGAAATGACTATGGAAAGAATAGAGATTAAATGGTAGACATTGGAATTTGGCTGAGAGCCATTGAAGGGTTTTGAGCTAAAAAATTCTGAGTTGTACTTTAGAAGGATTACTTGGGTAAAACAAGCTATAGAGAAACAAGTGGAGAGGAAGAGGAAATAGCAGGGCTTGTTTAGTGAGTAGTCTATAACAGCACTCCAAGAGAGAAGCAGTAATAATAAAAATAACAGTAGCCAAATACTATTGAGTTTTTTATATTATCTAGTTGCTGCTCTAATATTTATACGTATATTGACTTTGTTTATTCTAACATCAACCATATGAGGTAGATACTATTTTAACCACATTTTTACGGAGGAGGAATCTAAAGCATAAAACTTACACTGCTTTGCCTAAAGTTAAATAGCTTATAATAAGTATATAAATTTGAGTGTCTGTTAAGTTATAGGCATTCACTCAATATTTGTGAATTGATTGAATAAAGTGACTAAAAATTGGAGTAACTTAAGCTACCTATTTTCCTCTTGTTGCCACTAAATTGCTGTTATATTATATCAAACCATGCTTTATTAATAAAAAATATTTAGATCACACTATTCTTTAAAATGTAGGGATAAGCTCTCCCTTGCAAAGGGAAAACCACTTTCTTACTTCAGTCTGAAAGAATATTATTGTCTACTTTTGTTCTATAACACTTTTATTGACTTTTTATAAATGTCAGAAACAATAACTTTTTAAAAAAAATCCTGCCTATGTGCCCCCTGTAGACCAAAAAAGAACAGTGTCACTCATCATCCATTTAAACAAGGGTTAAGTCATAACCCACTACAACTGCCCACTTATAGTGTGGCCTGAGAAGAATTTAGGATGAAAAAACAGGATGAGGCATTCTGTGCTTTGGATAAAAGGATTCATAGATAGTTAAAAGATGCATATCTCAGGAAGAGTTTGGTGACTCCAGATTCTTGCATCTTCCCATACATAGAAAAGCACTAAAATCATTGACTTGAGATATCTGTCCTTTGTAATTAGCAGTAAGATGTATGCTTGGCTACATGTATTTCCCAGCCAAAAAGAATTCACATATATACTGGCTCCTTCCCTACCTCTGTGGAGCAGTTTACTCAGAGCTACTGAGTGGCTGTCTCCTGGGTGATAATCCTCAGTACAACCCTGAATAAAACTTAAACCCACAACTCTTACATTGTGCCTTTTTCTTTAAGTCAACACCACCATCATGGTGGTGTATTCTTAGCATGGAGGTGTATTTTATTTCATTTATTTAAACATTGAGAGGCGAATAGATTAGGGGAAAGGAAAGCTTTGTGTACAAATGAAATTGTTAACTGGATTTAAAGCAAACAATTTATTTAATAGGAGATTTAAACAGAGATGTGAAAAAGAGCTAGTACATAATCACCATAGACTGTGTTAATTCTCTTTTACTTTCCTCATGAATTAATGTTTGCAAATCCTGAAAGTTACCATGATAGTAAGTTGTTACTTTTTTTCCATTAAATCACTAAGTTCAGTGACTACTTTAGAAAAGCTATGTGATTTTAGTATTTTAATTCTGTTTATGGACTTTTCTAGGAAACTTAGAGATGATTTTCTCTTTTTTGTCAGCTTTATTGAAGTATAATTGACAAATAAAATTGTAAGGTATTTAAAGTGTAAAATGTGATTATTTGATATTGGAGGGGGACAAAATTTGCCACTCCCAAATGTCTCTTTGCCATGTGGATTATTTAGGGCCCCAAACTGCAAGGCTCAAAAGACTGAGAAGAAACTTTGACCTTTCCTCTAACTGCCTAAAGAGTGTAGATAGAGCACCTGTTCCAGGAAGGGAGCTATCACCATAGATAACTATAGTATGAGCCAGGTGTATAGACAGAAATGTACCTAGCAAAATTCATTCTTAAAATTCCACTCTGTATCCCATTGTCTCTGCAAGGTCCAGCAAACATTTATTCACCAAACATTTGCTTTTCCATCTCCATGTCAATTGCCTTCTTACTCTTTGAAGTCCCAAACCACTACCTGCAACATCCTCTTTTGTCTTAGCCTAACTACTTTTGTAGATATGATTTCTTTTCAAAGAGAATGCTGGTGAAGTTAGAGATAGTAATAGGGGAAAAAGAAATCACTGGGCCAAGTAGCATTTTGGTTACAGTTATGTTGTCAAACCGAAGTTTATGTGTATGATGCACAGTGAGGACAGACAAATTAAACATTATATCAATAATTTGGAGCAGAGAAATGTTTATTACAAGGGCCAAGCAAGGAGAATGGGCAGCTCATGCTTAAATGACCCCAAACTGATGACGGTTTCCAGGCAAGAATTTTTAAAGGCAAAATTTGGGGTAAAGGCAAAATTTGGGGTAAGGGCTGCAGGGTAAAGTTCTTCTGATTGGTTGATGGTGAGGTAACAGGGTGGTGCTCCACGAATCTCATAGTCTAAAGTTACCATCCTCCCGCTGGGTGGGGGCCTTAGTTCCATAGAAAAACTTAAAGATATGTGTCAAATTGTTTTGTATACCCCTTACGGAGGAACTAGGACTCTGCTTTTTCCTTGCACTATTGTTTCTGACTGCTTTTCCTTTGTTTCTGTCTTCCCTTACTTCCCTAATTATAACTGTTTGAATCTGCCCTTTTAAACTCAGGGAAGGTCTAGGAGACCGAATCCTTTTTCCTACAAATAAGAAATGGGGGATATGGAAAGGCTTTTGTATCTAGGAGGGACCCGCAGGGTCCTGCCAGGTTTCAATGCCCCTTTTCTTTGGTACTACGTAATCTTGAAGGAAACAGATGTGGGACAAGAAAGGGAATAAAGTTTTGGATAGAGAGGTTAATCATAAACTCAGCAGAGGAACTCAGTTTCAGAAAGACTAGGCTTCATTAAGGTAAGTAAATGGTGTGACTTTTATCTGTGGTACTCCTGGTACCTTAACTTTGATCTTTAGCTAGAATAAAGAAGAAATAAAGAAGCACAGATTCAAGAAATGCAAGAATTCAACTTGAATATCAGAGAGAATTGAGATTTAGTAATAAACTCAGTTATCAGATGGATTCCTTTTGATCAATATGAGATTCTCATTTGTAGGTGAAGGAGATGGTATACCTTTGTGAGCCAGCATCAGAGCAGAGAATTTCACTTTGTCTAATTGCTTATTGTTATTTATTTTATGGACATGGACAGTCCTCTCAGAATATATCTCAGTGATGTTGGAAGTGGAAATATTGCATCTTTATATTCTGACTCACTGAAATGAGCTGTTTACCCAGGGCAACTTCATCACATCTCATGGTAGGTAGAGACTTCCAATCATATTATGTGTTCTGTGATGCATCAAATCTACCCTCTGCTATAGGGATTCCTCTGAAGAGTAAGAGATGCAGGAAACTACCCATGAAAAGCAAAGGACAAGGAACATACATATTGATAAACACCTTGAATGTAAATGGATTAAATGCTCCAACTAAAAAACACAGACTGGCTGAATGGGTACAAAAACAAGACCAGTATATATGCTGTCTACAAGAAGCCCACTTCAGACCTAGGGACACATACAGACTGAAAGTGATCCAAAACCTATGGGATGCAGCAAAAGCAGTTCTAAGAAGGAAGTTTATAGCAATTCAGGCTCACCTCAAGAAACAAGAAAAATCTCAAATAAACAATCTAACCTTACACCTAAAGCAACTAGAAAAAGAAAAATAAAGAAAACCCCAAGTTAGTGGAAGGAAAGAAATCAAAAAGATCAGAGCAGAAATAAATGAAATAGAAATGAGGAAAACAATAGCAAAGATCAATAAAACTAAAAGTTGGTTCTTTGAGAAAATAAACAAAATTGATAAATCTTTAGCCAGAATCATCAAGAAAAAAAGGGAGAGGACTTAAATCAAAAAAATTAGAAATGAAAAAGGAGAGATTACAACTGACACTGCAAAAAGAAAAAAGATCATAAGAGACTATTACAAGCAACTATATGCCAATAAAATGGACCACCTGGAAGAAATGGTCAAATTTTTGGAAAAGTTCAACTTTCCAAGACTGAACCAGGAAGAATTAGAAAATATAAACAAACCAATTACCAAGTAATAAAATTGAAACTGTAATTTAAAATCCTCCAACAAACAGAAGTCCAGGACCAGATGGCTTCACAGGTGAATTCTATCAAACATTTAGAGAAGAGATAATACCTATCCTTCTCAAACTCTTCCAAAAAATTGCAGTGAGAGGAACACTCCCAAACCTGTTCTATGAGGCCACCATCACCCTGATACCAAAACCACACAAAGATATCACAAAAAAAGAAAACTACTGACCAATATCACTGATGAGCATAGACCCAAAAATCCTCAACAAAATACTCGCAAACAGAAAGAAGACACATTAAAAAGATCAAACACCATGATCAAGTGGGATTTATCCCAGGTATGAAAGGATTCTTCAATGTAAGCAAATCAATCAATGTGATACACCATATTAACAAACTGAAGAATAAAAACCATATGATCATCTCAATAGATGCAGAAAAAGCTTCTGACAAAATTCAACACCAATTTAAGATAAAAACTCTCCAGAAAGTGGGCATAGAGGGAATCTACCTCAACATAATAAAGCCAATATATGACAAACCTGCAGCAAACATCATTCTCAATGGTGAAAAACTGAAAGCATTTCCTCTAAGATCAGGAACAAGACAAGGATGTCCACTCTCGCCACTATTATTCAATGTACTTTTGGAAGTTGTAGCCACAGCAATCAGAGAAAAAAAAGAAATAAAAGGAATATAAATTGGAAAAGAAGAAGTAAAACTGTCACTGTTTGCAGATGACATGATACTATATATAGAAAATCCTAAAGATGCCACCAGAAAATTACAAGAACTAATCAATGAATTTGGTAAAGTTGCAGGATACAAAATCAATGCACAGAAATCTCTGGCATTCCTATACACTAACAACGAAAGATCAGAAAGAGAAATTAAGGAAACAATCCCATTTACCACTGCAACAAAAAGAATAAAATACCTAGGAATAAACCTACCTAAGGATGCAAAAGATCTGTACTCAGAATGCTATTAAATACTGATGAAAGAAATCAAAGATGACACAAGCAGACGGAGAGATATACCATGCTCCTGGATGTGAAGACTCAATACTGTGAAAATGACTATATTACCCAAAGCAATCTACAGGTTCAATGCAATTCCTATCAAATTACCAATGGCATTTTTCACAGAATTAGAACAAAAAATTATACAATTTGTATGGAAACACAAAAGACCCCCGATTTCCAAAGCAATCGTGAGAAAGAAAAACGGAGCTGGAGGAAGCAGGCTCCATGACTTCACACTATACTACAAAGCTACAGTAATCAAGACAGTATGGTACTGGCACAGAAACAGAAATCTAGATCAATGGAACAGGATAGAAAGGCCAGAGATAAACCCACACACCTATGGCCACCTAATCTATGACAAAGGAGGCAAGAATATACAATGGAGACAAGACAGCCTCTTCAATAAATGGTGCTTGGAATACTGGACAACTACATGTAAAGAATGAAATTAGAACACTACCTAACACCATACACAAAAATATACTCAAAATGGATTAAATACCTAAAAGTCAGACCAGACACAAGAAAATTCTTAGAGAAAAACAGGAAAAACACTCTTTGACGTAGATCACAGCAAGGTCTTTTATGACCCACCTCCTAGAGTAATGAAAATAAAAACAAAAATAAGCTAATGGGATTTAATTAAACACAAAAGCTTTTGCACAGCAAAGGAAACCGTAAATAAGATAAAAAGACAACCCACAGAATGGGAGAAAATATTTTCAAACAAAGCAACAAACAAAGGATTAATCTCCAGAATATACAAACAGCTCATGCAGCTCAATAAAAAAAAAACAACTCAATCAAAAAATGGGCAGAAGACCTAAATAGACATTTCAGCAAAGAAGACATACAGATGGCCAAGTGGCACGTGAAAAGATGCTCAACATCACTAATTATTAGAGAAATGCAAATCAAAACAGCAAAGAGGTTATCACCTCACACAAGTCAGAATGGCCATCATCAGAAAATCTACAAATAATAAATGCTGGAGAGGGTGAGGAGAAAAGGGAACCCTCTTGCACTGTTGGTGGGAATGTAAATTGATACACCCATTGTGGAGAACAGTGTGGAGGTTCCTTAAAAAACTAAAAATAGAACTACCATATGACCCATCAATCCCACTACTGGGCATATACCCTGAGAAAACCAGAATTCAAAAAGACACATGTACCAAAATGTTCATTGCAGCACTATTTACAATAGCCAGGACATGGAAACAACCTAAATGTCCATCGACAGATGAATGGATAAAGAAGATGTGGTACATATATATAATGGAATATTATTCCGATATAAAAAGAAATGAAATTGGGTCATTTGTAGAGTTGTGGGTGGACCTAGAGTCTATCATACAGAGTGAAGTAACTCAGAAAGAGAAAAATAACTATCATATATTAACGCTTATATGTGGAATCTAGAAAAATGGTACAGATGATCCTATTCGAAGGGCAGGAATAGAAAGGGAGATGTAGAGAACAGACACGTGGACACGGTGGGGAAGGGGAGGGTGGGATGAATTGGGAGATCAGGTTTGACAGAAATACACTACCGTGTGTAAAATAGATAGCTAGTGGGAACATGCTGTGTAGCACATGGAGCTCAGCTCCGTGCTCTGTGATGGCCTAATTGGGTGGGGTGGAGTGGGGAGGGAAGTCCAAGAGGGAGGGGATGTATGTATCCGTGTAGGGAGGGGATGTGTGTATCCGTGTGGCTGATTCACTTCGCTCTGCGGCAGAAACAATGCAACATTGTAAAGTAATTATACTCCATTTAAAAAAAAATAATGTCTAAGAGGCACTGTTGCCTTTGCCAACAAGTTTAGAATGAAAGGAAATAGCAGAGGCTGAGTTTGGAAATTTCTCTTGTGATGAGAGTCAGTACTTCCCGTGGGTCTCTCATGTTTCTCTTAGGGAACTATTGACTGAAACCACCCACCCTGTCTAGGCCTGCTTCCCTGAGTTGTCTCACAACAGGAGATCCCAATAACGACCATGGTGCTGCCACTGAAAACTAACCGGGAGAATCTGGAGGGGCCAAAAGAGGGAGAAGACAACCAACCTCCCAGAGTCTTTCTCGCCGGAATCCATCTTGGCTGAGAGATGCGCATGCCACCTGGAAAGATCCTGAGTCAAACTATGGGCCAAGCAAGATGACTGGCCAGAGACAACCCGGAAACTAACACCATTACCATAAATACTGAGAATGCAAGCCACATGGCAGAGCAGTTCTCCTGGGTTCCCTTACCCTGCTGCTCTGTGCCCAGGCACCCCTTTCCAATAAAATCGCTTGCTTTGTCAGCGTATGTGTCTCCTAGGACAACTCATTTCTGAGTGTTAGACAAGAGCCCACTCTTGGGCCCTGGAAAGGGTCCCCCCTTCCTGCAACATCTCTGCACATAATCTTAGCAAAAGACATTGCTAGCTTTGCTCCAAACTATCTTTTCAAGGATGCTTTTATAGCAAAGAGCCTTGGAAGATAAGAGATAGTATCTCCCTCTGCAGCAGAGAGCAGATTTGTTCCTGAAGGTTATGATAATGTCTCCCTTTAGGGCAAAGGTTGGGAAGGTTTTCCAGGTGCTCCAAAGCTTCCATATTTTTAAACTGGATTCCTAAGCTCCCGTCTAAAAATGTCATTCTCTGCCTCACCACTGTGGAACGCTGGGGGCAAGGGAACCAATGTGAATGTGAAACTCATTGCCTGCGGTGTCATGAGTAATAAAGTCCTTTGCTTCTGACCCAGAATCCTGTCTTCCTATAGCATCTATGAAGCTGTGACAGGATAACAGGCTAATTTTACAAGTAGAACAAAGTCTTAGTTTTGACATTTTGTAGTTATTTTTTTTAGGTTTTTTTTTCTAAGAATAAAAATTATTTTCTTAGTGGAGGGAGTTTGAAAAGTAGAGGAGACATGAGGGAAAAAAAATCTATAATCTCTGCACACAGAGAAGGGTGATATTTTGATTGTAGCACAAATTTTAATACTGCTCTACATGTATATATACATGATATTATATACTCATGCTAATGGCATAAATTGCATTTTGCCTACTGCTTTTGTCCCCTAAAATTATATGACGAATATTTTTGTGTCATTAATTTTTTAAACATGATCTTGAATAACTGCTTAGTATTCTCTTTTATTATAACTAAACCTTTATTTACATAATTATTCTTCTATTGTTGAACATTTAGGTAATTTAGAGCTTTTAACTATTAAAAGTTATCCTACAATGATCATCTTTTCATACTCTTATTGTGCTTCTCTTATTTACATGTAAAAGAAAAGAAATCCACAAGATGGAACTGCTAGGTCTCAACAACTTTTCTTTTTTTCTATGTGTGCTTCGTTTCTCTCACTGTTAAGCCAGAAGTTCCACATAATCAGAATCTGCACAGGAGACAATTTCTCTAATCCTTAACTTCGTTAGACTCTTTATCTGCGTGAATGGCCTTTGTGTTTTAATTCTTCCTGATTGGTTGGTCCAGAGGTGTTGACCTGTTTCACAGATTCCACTGAAGTTGTCCTTTTCACCCTTCAGTTAGGGAATCACCATCAAATGTACATGGGGTAGTAGATTTACTTTAGGGCCCTATCAAAATCTACTCTTTAATTCCTGAGTCTTTCTTAACATTTTTAAATAGCTGTCATTAATAGGTTGACTGTAGCAGTTTGTCTCATTATGGTGTCGAATAAAAAAAAAAAAAGCATCAACTAAAAGTTGGGAGTTATATTTTATTCGGCGGACATTCTTAAGACTTCAAGCTCAGGAGGCAGTATCTCAAGTAATCCTGGGAAAAATGCTCCAAAGAGGAAGGGGGGAAGCCAGGATGTATGGGAGATTTTGCAACAACACCTGGGAGTCAGAACAAAGGATTACTGTTAATAAAAGAAAACCAAATATCTCAAGTTAAGGAATTGAGCACTTTTCTATGTATGGGAAGATGCAGGAGCCTGGGCTCACTGAAATCATTCCTTTGACATGCATCTCAGCTATCTGGGGCCAGTATCCTATGTTTTCACATCCAGAGTTTCCTCAAGCTGCACCTGTGGGGTGGCTGCAGTCTGATGGCTGCTAGATGGCGGGGATCCTTTGTTTCCTTCCTGAGTCCCCTCAGGACTCACCATCCGGGTGTGGGGGTGGAGGTGCAATGGCTGATGACTGTGACGTCCTTTGTCTACTGATACAGAAGGAAATATTTCATTTGTTAGTGGTTTTGCAATGGATTTGTTTATTATCCTAGAATTAATGTCATGGTGAATGTGCCTTACCAAATTAAATATTTATTTACTCTCCACCAAAAGCTTACCTGGGGAGTGCTCTCATTTTGTACACCTCTTTGATGTCTGCCACATCCTCTACAGTAATGTCCATTACTTCTCTAAGCAAGTTTACCTGCCATTCTGATAACTGATGAGATATTGTGATAACTCAGGTTATATACTCCAGAGATAAGGTCTAGGCTCTAATATACATATCTAAAATATCTAATTTTATGGTTGTATCAAATTCAAAATATCAGTCACTTTGCTTCTTCCCAAATCAGTATGAATGGCCATAGGGTCAGGTGGCCGATGTTTTGGGGTAGCAGACTACTGGTCCATTAACACCCTATGAGGCAGGAGATAGAGGGGTTCCAGGCTAGGCATTTACAATAGCCTCCTGTTTACATTTCCTGAGGAAGGAGGCAGGTGGGCTCCAGGCTAGATATTTACAACCAACCTCCTGTTTGCACTTCGAGATGGAAATAACAACAAGAACAGAGTAAATAGCTGGACTTTGCCTCCTGTGGACACTTTAATATAACAGTTATGGTAGGGACAGAGAGGGGCTAGACACTGTCTGAGTAAAAGATCAAGAGGAAACATATTTCCGATCCTTGGGGCAAGGGAGACACTGCACATGCGCAGAAAGGTTCCTTGGGAGTCAAAAATGAGGGGTTGCCACCCCATAATAGGTGATGCCAAGGCCCCCATAGGCCTCTGGGCTGGAATCCATCTTGGAAAAGAGTTGTGCACACATGCTGAGGAGGGCCCTAGGACGGGTCAGGTGTGGAAAAAGAAACCAGGTAATTGGCCAAAGGTAAACAAAGACCTGGAAGAACTGTCCTATATAAATGACTTAACAGCCTCTTTACTGCACTCCTCCTTATTAGGGGGGACGCCCACACCCTTTCTCTCCTGGTGTGTATCTCTGCCTGCCTTCTGCCTTAAATAAACTGTTTCTCTGTGTGCTCCCTCACTTGTTATGCTGTGTTTCTAATAATAAACCTCGCACCTGTTTTTACCTCCTTGAAACATTCTTGCTTTCAAACGGAGGCAAGAGCCGGGAAAAGTTCCTTCTAGCCTCTAACCCTTGCTGGTCCAGTGGCTAGTATTCCTGGTTTCCATCCAGCTATCCAGGTTCAATTCCTGGGTGAACTAAGATCTCGCTTCAAGCCACTGCTCACTGCTCCCTCTCCGAGATCATTTACACATAAAACTTAAATTAGATCTCCCTCTCTAAGAAGTGATGAGAAGAAAGACAAAGCACCTATTCAGCTTTGTGTGTTTGCATGCTAATAACTTGAAGGAATATAAATGAAGCAAATGATTAAATAACTACAAAAAGAAATGAAAAAAAGCTCTTCTACTGGTACCAAAATCATTTTAAAAACAAACAAAAAAAACAATGATCTCAAATTGCAGTTTGCAGCTTTGTTAAGAGGGTTTTGGTTCTTCTCAGGATTCCAAATTAGAGAAGACAACCAAGCAAAACAAATGAGCAAACAAGAGAAATAAACAAAAATAAACAGAAAGCTCCTGGGTAGATCTTGAGTCTGGAGATTGGGTAAAAATCTTTCTCTTCCAAAGAAATCTTTTCTTTTCACTTGTACTTTGCTAATAGAATCAAAAGATTTTTGATCATTAAAATATAAGGAGCAAAAATATTTCTTCTTTCTATCCCAAAGACCAGCACTTAATATTAAAAACATATTTACAGGATTAATGAATAAATTCATGTTCTGAATCAAGAATGAGTGAATGATGGCTGCATTTTTTTATGAAGATGCAGAATGTGGATGCATGCATGTGTAACCAAATGCAGGTTCTGTAACTTGCCACTCAACAGCCAATAAATCGAGGGGCAAGCTTCAGTAGAGAAGACAGGTAGTTTATTCAGAAAAGCAGGCAATCTGGGGAGATGGTGGACTTATGTCCAGAGACCAACTCCAAAGATTCTGCTCAGCCATGACAATTTTTAAAGGGAAAAGGGGGAAACAATCTCAGTTAATTATTAAGGCAGGAGGTCAGATTCTTCGTCATTTTTCAGTTGCATGTAGGCCTGCTGACTTCTCCCCATCTCTCCTTGGGACGCTGTCTTGCTCTCATCGTCCACTTGTAATTGGATGTTCTCTTGCCCACGTGGTCTGCCTGTAAATTTACTAAGGGGGGACTTCCCTGGCAGTCCAGTCGTTAAGAATCTGGGCTTCCAATGCAGGGGCACAGGTTCAATCCCTGGTTGGGGAACTGAGTGGCGCAGCCAAAAAAAAAATTTACTAAGGGGACACTAGGGGTAGAGAGTCAGTCATTCTTTAACTACTTAATTCTTCATTCTTATTCCTTCTAATCCAGCAAGGATTCAACAGGTTAGGTAAGGTGTTGCGTATACTTAGAAGAGCAGAAATCAGGAGCTAAGTTACACGTTGCCTAATGATCTCACCTTTATGATTAAGGTCTAAGGAAAACAAGGATGAACAAAGAGAAAAGGGGCAAAGGAGCTGCTTACACATGTGTCAAAACAAACATTGCACTGGACAAAGTTTTAGGCAAGGAAGACTTTATGCAAGGATATTGCAATAGGGGAGAGAGGACAGAACTCTGAGCTCAACTCCACTGAGAGGAAAAGTGAGAGATTTACACTTCTTTTGTTTTTCTTTTCTTTCTTCTTTTTTTTTACCCTCACTCTCCCTTTTCCATTTTTTGTGTTTTTTTAAGGTGGGTGGGTGAGCTAGTAGAATGCTTAGGGTGAGATTGAGCAATAGGATGTGTGGAGCACATTGAGTTATTCCTGAATTTGCAAATGGTTTTCTCTATGATTAGGGCCTTCTGTGTTTGCTAATTTGCACCCATTGAAATTAGATTCTTTAACAGAGACTGGGAGATACAGGCACTAATCTTTCTTGATGATTACCTTTCAAAGAAATTGCTCCTAGGTCCTTAAGAAAGACATTCCTGGTCATAAAACTGGCAAGAGAATTTTTTAAAAGATTTGCATATATATCAAAGAAACAAAAATGAAGATATCAAAGAGGCAGAGAAAGAATTTACAATCATAAGTTTTCTCAAGTAAATGCTCTAAGATAAGGGAAGTTGGGGACCTGTAGACAGGAAGAAGATCATCTAGAGTTTAGTCCAGCTGAGGAGAATGTTAAGGTCCTCTTTGTCACATGAATCTTTTTAATTTAATAGAAATTAATAACAAGGTAAAACTACTTCTTCTCCCCATGTACACAGAATTGGTAACTATTTCTGTTGTATGAATATTCTTGGAAGTTCAAATACAAGAATATCATTACATGCATTTAGCAAGAATTAAAATATAAGTATTAAATAACAAATCACTTTTGTTTTACTTAATAAAATAGGAAGCTTAGTGCCTGTAGTACGCCTCTGTGCTTAATTAGCTGGTTTTAAGTACTAATCCTTTAATCTTTGATTTACTTTATTCTGTTCCATCCCTTCTGTTGGATGATAGCCATTCTGGATGTTAGCTCCTACAAATTTTCCATGATAAAATAACTTTCCTCTGATTTGAAGCCTGAGACATCAGATATAAGTGAGAAATGGGCTGTCATTTATGTCAAAACTCTTCATCTTTGTCACTGTTACATTTCACACTTTGTCAGTTCATGTCCCAAGTTTTCTTGTCATGCTTCTTGCATGGCTGTTGTGCTTTTCTCTTTAACAGGAACCAACTTGTTCCTGTATCTTCCTCTTGGCTATAAGCATACATGCTTAAAAGTATAGTGGCTGAAAGTGAAACAAAACTTGTGATTGTCTCAAACTGGTTACACATTGTGCAGAATATAAGAAAAGGCACTTGAAGAACAAATATACTTTCTAAGGTTATAACTATTCATTGTATGGTTGAGATTTCCACTGTGTTTGAGTAGAACTTTCTTATGTATGTGAAATTAACTTAATTAGCATATGGTTTTGTTTTAAAACTATAATTAATATAAATTTATAGTCATCATTTGAACTAGAATGAGGACGCTTTTTAAATTTATGTAAATGAATAAAATTTATTATTTTGGGGACTTCCCTGGTGGTCCAGTGGGTAAGACTTCACACCCCCATTGTAGTGGGCCCGGGTTCGATCCATGGTCGGAGAACTAGATCCCACATGCATGCCGTTCGCACACCGCAGCTAAGTAACCCATGTGCCACAAGGAAGATCCTGCGTGCCGAAACTAAGGTCTGGTGCAGCCAAAATAAATAAATAAATCATAAATAAATAAATAATTAAAAAAAATATTATTTTAAAAAAGAAAGTCTCTAAAGCCTTATTTTCACTTTCTGTATAATAGGAATAATGTTTATTAAATGTTGCTATAAAAAGGAGTGGATGCCTGGGAGGAAAGAGGAAGAGCATATTAGAAATAGACTTATAATGACGTTTTGGAAAGATGAGTATCTTCACTTAAATCTAAACCTTTCATAGTAATATCTTAAAAATAATAATATTAAAAATATAAAAAAGATATCCAAGAGTAACATTTTCAAATACACTTAAATCATCAGTCAGCGGCAGTGTTTATTGCATGATTATGTATGTTTCATCAAAGGAAAAACAGCTTGCCTCCCTCAGATAAAAATATGTGCTCTCTTCATTCCATGGAGACAATTGCTTCTGGCTTTGTTATAAATAATCCTGTGTTACCAGTCTCCTATAATTCAAAAATGTAGAAATTTTTCCTTTAACAAAGCAACAAACATATAACCTTGATGAAACTGACTTGCAGTTATGAGTTGAACTTGGTTATATTATAGAAAGCTTTTAAGAACAGTTCAATTTGGATAATGGAACCTAATTGGGTATATGCATTACTAACTTTAACATAAAATGAAAATTTTTATAGAGTCATGGGTGCCAGAATGTGGCCATAATTTCTTGACACATAACCTTACATTGGGTCAGAGAAAGTACATACCTCCTAACACAGCCAAAAAGCAGCATTTACCTGACACAAATTCCAATAAGGACTAGACTATTGCATTACATCCAGAATCAAATTTCTATCAAATCACTTGCAAACTGAGTTGAAGTTACTTTGTAATCTTTAATTATGTAGTATATTTAATCTTTAATTAATTTAGTATCTTTGCTCTATAGAAAAATTTATTAAATTATACTCATTCATTCATCCATGTATTCAATCAACAAACAGAACAGAGTTCAAATAGCAGGATTATTAAGACATCATCGTATGATGATGATTAGAGAGTTCTAAGTTTGAATTCTAGCTCTGCCATCTATGAATTGTGCTAGTGGTTTTGTAACAATTAAATGACACAATGCATTGTCCACTGATATCTGCTGAGATGTTATATTCTTGTCATGAAAAAGTCAAGCCTTGCATGTGGTTGAGTGACTCTAGGAAGCAGCCTAGTTTTCAGGATTTCTTGTGTTCTCCTAGGTAGTTGGAATCTATTCTACTATCTTGTCACCTGGTATTATGATAATCCTTCACCATTTCCATGCTGCTTTTGAATACATAGCAGTAATCTTACTTTCTCCACACCTTGCTAGAGCCATAGGGAAACATCAATGAAATTGAACTAGCCATGCAGCCATTTCCACTGTGAGGTCTTCCCTCCTTCCCGGGCTTTATTGGAGAGAGAGAGAGCAAAGATCTCCTGTCTTTGGATTTCAAAAGCAAGTAGTTTCTACCACTACTTTCCTCCAAGCTTGAGTCAGGATGAAGAGAAGTGTGGGAGAGTAGATGTAGCTTGGGAAAGAGAGTCCCTTTTCAGGAAACTGTCAGCATTTATTCACTCCATTTTTCTTTTTACTTGTCTCCCACCTTGTCTAGGACTTTATTTATTTATTTTTTATTAGTCTGGGTAATATTTTATAGACTCTTTTTATGTTTTTCTCTGAATTTTATTCTACTCATGGCCTCAAATTCAAAAGCCCTTCTGCTGCACTTCTGTTAAAACAGTTCTTCCACAGTCAAAGCATAGGAACTAAAAGATTTTCCAATGGGAAGAAATTCAGGAGTACAAACAAAAGTGGAAGGCTGTGTAGGTATGTGTTTGTGTATGTGTGTGCATGTTTGCGTGTATGAGTATCCATGCCTGTGTGTGTGTGTGTGTGTTTGTAAGCACAGGTGTAAATTGCTGGTGGTTAAGAAAGAGGGATAACATTAAATATTTTCTAAACAGTGTTCCATCACATCAGGTGAATCTACACACTCTCCTAACCCAAGGTTTCCCAGTCTTCTCAACAGTGGCGACCTGTAGTCCTGTAAGACTTAGTGTAGACAGTGAAAAACTGAAGAGCCAAACCCATGAATGTTTGTGTTTCTGACTGTATCACTCATAACACCACATTAATTCATGAATCATTCCAACTGCTTAGTCATGAATTGTTCTGGTGGTGGCGAAATCAGTGAAGGTCAGGAGATATTGCTTAACCTAATTTCTGCACCTTGTGATTGAGTGATTGTGATTGTGTGTAATGATTACAGAGTAATTCTTAACAAAATAATTTAATTTCTTATTAAAGACGATGTAGAGCCGAATTAATTGCTACTATGAGGAATTACCATAACCTAGCATAATACTCTTTTTTTTTAAAAAAAATATTTATTTATATTTTATTTTTGGCTGCTTTGGGGCGTCGTTGCTGCACTCAGACTTTCTTTTAGTTGTGGAGAGTGGGGGCTACTCTCCTTCTCATTGCAGTGGCTTCCCTTGTTGCAGAGCACGGGCTCTAGGCACGCGGGCTTCAGTAGTTGTGGCTCGTGGGCTCAGTAGTTGTGGCTTGCGGGCTCTAGAGCGCAGGCTTTTTAGTTGTGACGCACGGGCTTAGTTCCTCTGCAGCATGTGGGATCTTCCCTGACCAGGGCTTGAACCTGTGTCCCCTGCATTGGCAGGTGGATTCTTAACCGCCGCGCCACCAGGGAAGTCCCTAGCATAATATTCTTGGTTTCAATAAAATACATTTTTCTGTTTGCTCACCATAAAACATAGATGGTTTAACAATCATGTATATAAATGCTAAGAAGTGGACAACCACAGTAATTTTCTATAATTTAGAAAGTTTAGTTTTACTGACCATTATTCTGAATCTTATCAGACTTCACTTTTTGATATATGACTAAATGATTTCTGCAAAGTAGCACAGAGTCTTCCCCTGATGCTAGGCAGACACATAAGCTAATGTGTCAGAATAGTCAAGAAAACAGGTAAGGTAGAAAATTGTTGACGAGGGTATGAAGAACTCTGGAGTAGAACTTGTCTAGGGCATTGTGCCATCCTGAAGGAGCTTCCTTGAAGCTGTTTATACCACCAATTAGACAGCTAAATGGGGGTACAACCACCACCACCCCACCCCACGCCTACTCGATCTACTTTGTCTGGTTACATTATCCATACGCTTCACTACTCACCCCTGCTTTTTCATTAAGGGTCACCTCAGCTGTTGCATCTTTGAACACAGGAGCACATATTACAAAATCTAGGGCCCTGGGGGTGGTGTTAATATGGTTAAGAATTTGAAGTGGGAAAATTTTGAATTGGCATTGTCTGAGTTCATCTCCAACCACCAAAAGAAGCTAACCAACTAGATAAAATTCTTAGTAATACCGGACACAATTATTTGTAAAACATCTAATAGTTTGAAACTTCTTCCTAGAATACCAATATGGACTGCTGCTTGTGGACTTTGAAGGTGATGTTCTGACTTGATTTTGAATCCCCAGCCTTCTTTCTTTTCATCTTCTCCTCATATTATCATTTTTATACTATATGATTTATTTCCCCGGGGTTACATACACACTTTCATTAAAAAGGTTTAGGGGCTCTTCCGGGAAGATGGCGGAAGAGTAAGACGCGGAGATCACCTTCCTCTCCACAGATACACCAGAAATACATCTACGCGTGGAACAACTCCTCCGGAGCACCTACTGAACGCTGGCAGAAGACCTTAGACCTCCCAAAAGGCAAGGAACCCCCCACGTATTAGGGCAAAAGAAAAAACTAAACAGAGACAAAAGGATAGGGACGGGTCCTGCACCAGCGGGAGAGAGCTGTGAAGGAGGAAAAGTGTCCACACACTAGGAAGCCCCTTCGCGGGTGGAGACTTCGGGAGGCGGAGTGGGGGAGCTTGGGAGCCGCGGAGGAGAGCACAGCAACAGGGGTGCGGAGGGCAAAGCGGACAGATTCCAGCGCAGAGGATCGGGGCCGACCGGCACTCACCAGCCGAGAGGCTTGTCTGCTCGCCCGCCGGGGCGGGTGGGGCTGGGAGCTGAGGCTCCGGCTTTTGTCGGAGCGCCGGGACAGGACTGAAGTTGGCGGCGTGAACACAGCCTGCAGGGCGTTGGTGCGCCGCGGCTGGCCGAGAGAGAGTCCGGGGAGGGGTCTGGACCTGCCGAAGAGGCAAGAGACTTTTACGTCCCTCTTTGTTTCCTGGTGCACGAGGAGGGGATTAAGAACGCTGCTTGAGAGAGCTCCAGGGACGGGCGCGAGCCGCGGCTAAGAGTGCGGAGCCCAGAGACGGACATGGGACGCTAAGGCCGCTGCTGCCGCAGCCAGGAGGCCTGTGTGCGAGCACAGGTCACTAGCCACACGCCCTTCCGGGGAGCCTGTGCAGCCCGCCACTGCCAGGGTCCCGGGATCCAGGGACGGCTCCCCCGGGACAGCGCACGGCACCCTCAGGCTGCAGCGTCACGCCGGCCTCTGCCGCTGCAGGCCCGCCCCGCACTCCGTGACCCTCCCTACCCCCCGGCCTGGGTGAGCCAGAGCCTCTGAATCAGCGGCTCCTTTAACCCCGTCCTGTCTGAGCAAAGAACAGACGCCCTCCGGCGACCTACACGCACAGGCGGGGCCAAATCTAAAGCTGAGCCCCTGGGAACTGTGAGAACAAAGAAGAGAAAGGGAAATCTCTCCCAGCAACCTCAGAAGCAGCGGATTAAAGCTCCACAATCAACTTGATATACCCTGCATCTGTGGAATACTTGAATAGACAACGAATCATCCCAAATTAAGGAGCCCTGTGGATGAAAGGCTCTTGGTGCTGCAGCCAGGAGTCAGTGCTGTGCCTCTGAGGTGGGAGAGCCAACTTCAGGACACTGGTCCACAAGAGGCCTCCCAGCTGCACATAATATCAAAAGCAAAAATCTCGGAGAGATCTCCATCTCAACGCCAGCACCCAGCTACACTCAACGACCAGCAAGCTCCAGGGCTGGACATCCTATGCCAAACAACTAGCAAGACAGGAACGCAACCCCACCCATTAGCAGAGAGGCTGCCCAAAATCATAATAAGTCTACAGACACCCCAAAACACACCACCAGACGTGGACCTGCCCACCAGAAAGACAAGATCCAGCCTCATCCACCAGAACACAGGCACTAGTACCCTCCACCAGGAAGCCTACACAACCCACTGAACCAACCTTAGCCACTGGGGACAGACACAAAAAACAACAGGAACTACGAACCTTCAGCCTGCAAAAAAGGAGACCCCAAACACAGTAAGATAAGCAAAATGAAAAGACAGAAAAACACACAGCAGATGAAGGAGCAAGATAAAAACCCACCAGACCTAACAATTGAAGAGGAAATAGGCAGTCTACCTGAAAAAGAATTCAGAATAATGATAGTAAGGTTGATCCGAAATCTTGGAGATAGAATGGACAATAGAATGGACAAATTGCAAGAATCAGTTAACAAGGACCTAGAAGAACTAAAGATGAAACAAGCAACGATGAACAACACAATAAATGAAATTAAAAGTACTCTAGATGGGATCAATAGCAGAATAACTGAGGCAGAAGAACAGATAAGTGACCTGGAAGATAAAATAGTGGAAATAACTACTGCAGAGCAGAATAAAGAAAAAAGAATGAAAAGAACTGAGGACAGTCTCAGAGACCTCTGGGACAACATTAAACGCACCAACATTCGAATTATAGGGGTTCCAGAAGAAGAAGAGAAAAAGAAAGGGACTGAGAAAATATTTGAAGAGATTATAGTTGAAAACTTCCCTAATATGGGAAAGGAAATAGTTAATCAAGTCCAGGAAGCACAGAGAGTCCCATACAGGAAAAATCCAAGGAGAAATACGCCAAGACACATATTAATCAAACTGTCAAAAATTAAATACAAAGAAAACATATTAAAAGCAGCAAGGGAAAAACAACAAATAACACACAAGGGAATCCCCATAAGGTTAACAGCTGATCTTTCAGCAGAAACTCTGCAAGCCAGAAGGGAGTGGCAGGACATATTGCAAGTGATGAAGGAGAAAAACCTGCAACCAAGATTACTCTACCCAGCAAGGATCTCATTCAGATTTGATGGAGAAATTAAAACCTTTACAGACAAGCAAAAGCTGAGAGAGTTCAGCACCACCAAACCAGCTCTACAACAACTGCTAAAGGAACTTCTCTAGGCAAGAAACACAAAAGAAGGAAAGGACCTACAATAACGAACCCAAAACAATTAAGAAAATGGGAATAGGAACACACATATCGATAATTACCTTAAATGTAAATGGACTAAATGCTCCCACCAAAAGACACAGATTGGCTGAATGGATACAAAAACAAGACCCATATATTTGCTGTCTACAAGAGACCCACTTCAGACCTAGAGACACATACAGACTGAAAGTAAGGGGATGGAAAAAGGTATTTCATGCAGATGGAAACCAAAAGAAAGCTGGAGTTGCAATTCTCATATCAGACAAAGTAGACTTTAAAACAAAGACTATTAGAAGAGACAAAGAAGGACACTACATAATGATCAAGGGATCAATCCAAGAGGAAGATATAACAATTGTAAATATTTATGCACCCAACATAGGTGCACCTCAATACATAAGGCAAATACTGACAACCATAAAAGGGGAAATCGACAGTAACACATTCATAGTAGGGGACTTTAACACCCCACTTTCACCAATGGACAGATCATCCAAAATGAAAATAAATAAGGAAACACAAGCTTTAAATGATACATTAAACGAGATGGAGTTAATTGATATTTATAGGACATTCCATCCAAAAACAACAGAATACACATTTTTCTCAAGTGCTCATGGAACATTCTCCAGGATAGATCATATCTTGGGCCACAAATCAAGCCTTGGTAAATTTAAGAAAATTGAAATTGTATCAAGTATCTTTTCTGACCACAACGCCATGAGACTAGATATCAATTACAGGAAAAGATCTGTAAAAAATACAAACACATGGAGGCTAAACAATACACTACTTAATAATGAAGTGATCACTGAAGAAATCAAAGAGGAAATCAAAAAATACCTAGAAACAAATGACAATGGAGACACAATGACCCAAAACCTGTGGGATGCAGCAAAAGCAGTTCTAAGGGGGAAGTTTATAGCAATACAAGCCCACCTTAAGAAGCAGGAAACATCTCGAATAAACAACCTAACCTTGCACCTCAAGCAATTGGAGAAAGAAGAACAAAAAAACCCCAAAGCTAGCAGAAGGAAAGAAATCATAAAAATCAGATCAGAAATAAATGAAAAAGAAATGAAGGAAACAATAGCAAAGATCAATAAAACTAAAAGCTGGTTCTTTGAGAAGATAAACAAAATAGATAAACCACTAGCCAGACTCATCAAGAAAAAAAGGGAGAAGACTCAAATCAATAGAATTAGAAATGAAAAAGGAGAGGTAACAACTGACACTGCAGAAATAAAAGAGATCATGAGAGATTACTACAAGCAACTCTATGCCAATAAAATGGACAATCTGGAAGAAATGGACAAATTCTTAGAAATGCACAACCTGCCAAGACTGAATCAGGAAGAAATAGAAAATATGAACAGACCAATCACAAGCACTGAAATTGAAACTGATTAAAAATCTTCCAACAAAGAAAAGCCCAGGACCAGATGGCTTCACAGGCGAATTCTATCAAACATTTAGAGAAGAGCTAACACCTATCCTTCTGAAACTCTTCCAAAATATAGCAGAGGGAGGAAAACTCCCAAACTCCTTCTACGAGGCCACCATCACCTTGATACCAAAACCAGACAAGGATGTCACAAAGAAAGAAAACTACAGGCTAATATCACTGATGAACATAGATGCAAAAATCCTCAACAAAATACTAGCAAACAGAATCCAACAGCACATTAAAAGGATCATACACCATGATCAAGTGGGGTTTATTCCAGGAATGCAAGGATTCTTCAATATACGCAAATCTATCAATGTGATAAACCATATTAACAAACTGAAGGAGAAAAACCATATGATCATCTCAATAGATGCAGAGAAAGCTTTTGACAAAATTCAACACCCATTTATGATAAAAACCCTGCAGAAAGTAGGCATAGAGGGAACTTTCCTCAACATAATAAAGGTCATATATGACAAGCCCACAGCAAACATCATCCTCAATGGTGAAAAACTGAAAGCATTTCCACTAAGATCAGGAACAAGACAAGGTTGCCCACTCTCACCACTCTTATTCAACATAGTTTTGGAAGTTTTAGCCACAGCAATCAGAGAAGAAAAGGAAATAAAAGGAATCGAAATCGGAAAAGAAGAAGTAAAGCTATCACTGTTTGCAGATGACATGATCCTATACATAGAGAACCCTAAAGATGCTACCAGAAAACTACTAGAGCTAATCAATGAATTTGGTAAAGTGGCAGGATACAAAATTAATGCACAGAAATCTCTGGCATTCCTATATACTAATGATGAGAAATCTGAAAGTGAAATCAAGAAAACACTCCCATTTACCATTGCAACAAAAAGAATAAAATATCTAGGAATAAACCTACCTAAGGAGACAAAAGATCTGTATGCAGAAAATTATAAGACACTGATGAAAGAAATTAAAGATGATACAAATAGATGGAGAGATATACCATGTTCTTGGATTGGAAGAATCAACATTGTGAAAATGACTCTACTACCCAAAGCAATCTATAGATTCAATGCAATCCCTATCAAACTACCACTGGCATTTTTCACAGAAATAGAGCAAAAAATTTTGCAATTTGTATGGAAACACAAAAGACCCCGAATAGCCAAAGCAATTTTGAGAACGAAAGAAGGAACTGGAGGAATCAGGCTCCCAGACTTCAGACTATACTACAAAGCTACAGTTATCAAGACGGTATGGTACTGGCACAAAAACAGAAAGATAGATCAATGGAACAGGATAGAAAGCCCAGAGATAAACCCACGCACATATGGTCACCTTATCTTTGACAAAGGAGGCAGAAATGTACAGTGGAGAAAGGACAGCCTATTCAATAAGTGGTGCTGGGAAAACTGGACAGCTACATGTAAAAGTATGAGATTAGATCACTCCCTAACACCATACACAAAAATAAACTCAAAATGGATTAAAGACCTAAATGTAAGGCCAGAAACTATCAAACTCTTAGAGGAAAACATAGGCAGAACACTCTATGACATAAATCACAGCAAGGTCCTTTTTGACCCACCTCCTAGAGAAATGGAAATAAAAACAAAAGTAAACAAATGGGACCTAATGAAACTTAAAAGCTTTTGCACAGCAAAGGAAACCACAAAGAAGACCAAAAGACAACCCTCAGAATGGGGAAAATATTTGCAAATGAAGCAACGGACAAAGGATTAATCTCCAAAATTTATAAGCAGCTCATGCAGCTTAATAACAAAAAAACAAACAACCCAATCCAAAAATGGGCAGAAGACCTAAATAGACATTTCTCCAAAGAAGATATACAGAGTGCCAACAAACACATGAAAGAATGCTCAACATCACTAATCATTAGAGAAATGCAAATCAAAACTACAATGAGATATCATCTCACACCAGTCAGAATGGCCATCATCAAAAAATCTAGAAACAATAAATGCTGGAGAGGGTGTGGAGAAAAGGGAACCTTCTTACACTGTTGGTGGGAATGTAAATTGATACAGCCACTGTGGAGAACAGTATGGAGGTTCCTTAAAAAGCTACAAATAGAACTACCATATGACCCAGCAATCCCACTACTGGGCATATACCCTGAGAAAACCATAATTCAAAAAGAGTCATGTACCAGGATGTTCATTGCAGCTCTATTTACAATAGCCCGGAGATGGAAACAACCTAAGTGTCCATCATCGGATGAATGGATAAAGAAGATGTGGCACATATATACAATGGAATATTACTCAGCCATAAAAAGAGACGAAATTGAGCTATTTGTAATGAGGTGGATAGACCTAGAGTCTGTCATACAGAGTGAAGTAAGTCAGAAAGAGAGAGACAAATACCGTATGCTAACACATATATATGGAATTTAAAAAAAAATGTCATGAAAAACCTAGGGGTGAAACAGGAATAAAGACACAGACTTACTAGAGAATGGACTTGAGGCTATGGGGAGGGGGAAGGGTAAACGGTGACAAAGCGATAAAGAGGCATGGACATATATACACTACCAAAAGTAAGGTAGTTAGCTAGTGGGAAGCAGCCGCATAGCACAGGGAGATCAGCTCGGTGCTTTGTGACCGCCTGGAGGGGTGGGATAGGCAGGGTGGGAGGGAGGGAGACGCAAGCGGGAAGAGATATGGGAATATATGTATATATATAACTGATTCATTTTGTTGTGAAGCTGAAACTAACATACCATTGTAAAGCAATTATACTCCAATAAAGATGTTAAAAAAAAAAGTTTAGAAAGTGATGAATTGGGAGATTGGGATTGACATATATACACTAATATGTATAAAATGGATAACTAATGAGAACCTGCTATATAAAAAAATTTTTTAATTAAATAAAAAGGTTAGTAAAACAATAATCAAATCCAAAATCTTTTGACTCTTGGAACATGTACTCAACATATTTTCCAAGACATTAAGGGCTTTATCGTATTAGATTTTGGAAGACAATTTGTGAGATAGGAAAGTAATTATAGACATACTTGTGTATTTCTTCTTCCATTTATATAAGACCCTCAAGTCCATCTTTAAGATTTTAAATTTTTTGAAGGATGATGGAAGACAGATAGGGAATGGCACCTTTTTATCTGAAGGTATAGCCTTGTCATAAAGTTGCACAGACCTTGGAAAGTCAAGGTTAAAGCTAATTTAGTTAACATTAGGAAATGTAGCTTTCACTGAAGTTTCTTGAATTTCAGTCTTGAATTTTCATTCATATGATCATTTTACAAGTGGGACAGAAAGCTTTGTGACAGTTATGCATGTACTATGTACGTGTTTATGAGTGAGTTACTTATCAGAAGACACTAAACATTTGTTTTATGAGGTAAATATTGCTTTCAAACTAACATTTAAAAGGAGTAGATTTCTGTGTCTCCTTTTTGCAGCAATGGTGTAACAACGTCCAATTTCTTTCAACCCATGGGTCTGATTTATCAGCATTGCCCTCATTAGTTGTTTTTGTTGTTTTAATAGTTTATTTGGTACAGCTTTCCAACAGCATTTAGGCAACTCTAACAAGGAAAGTATATCCAAAATAAAGGCATTCAGGGCATTTCTGCAGTCACAAAGCTAAGCAAAGCTTTCATATATTTACTGCTAAAATAAATGGTAATTTTTCTGGTTAGACCACAAAACCAATTTGCTTAACTGCCATTAACTACAAAGTTTCAACTCCAGTGGATGTAGTGTCAGCCCTGACGACTGGTTTTCTTTTTTGTAAAGCAAAGTCTGACTTCGGCTGTTTGCAGAAGCATTTATTTCAAAGAGGCATCCCATCAATCTCCAGCAAATACCTTGCCAGCCACAAGACTAGATAAAGAGCCATGCCATCTCCCGACACAAGCTCTTTTGTTTTAGAGATCTTAGTTGATTTCAATAGCTGTCCATTTGGGCCACTTGTTTTTTCTCTTCCATCTCTTTAAATTCCCTGATCTTGTGTTTTAAATTCACCAATAAAGAGTGAGCCCAGGGCTTCCCTGGTGGCGCAGTGGTTGAGAGTCTGCCTGCCGATGCAGGGGACACGGGTTCGTGCCCCAGTATGGGAAGATCCCACATGCCGCGGAGCAGCTGGGCCCGTGAGCCATGGCCACTGAGCCTGCACGTCCGGAGCCCGTGCTCCGCAACGGGAGAGGCCACAACAGTGAGAGGCCCGCGTACCGCAAAAAAAAAAAAAAAAAAAAAAAAAGTAATAAACCTTTGCTTTTCAAAATTTATTGATGGTAACAGCTGAAGAGCATCTTGCAGTCACAAGAACCCCAAGGTCTGGTCCAGACATAACACCAGTTATGGTTAGGCTGAGACCAATATGTAAGAGTGGGAAACACAGATTGTATTGTTCACATCCCTTGATTCCATCCTCACCCTCTCCATAGAATGCTCCCAACTAAATTTCAGAATAATTCTGAAAGAAAAGAGGTTTATTTTTGATAACAATAGCCCCATGATATCCATCCAGTTTAAAAAAAAATACATACTGTTCATACTTCTATCATGTTAAAGGAAATGAGCTGAAAATAAGAAAAACATCAAGTATTTGCTAAATCTTCTTTCCTGTGTCAATAAAAAATTAATTAGTCAAACTAAGAATGAAATGGAAAATTTTATTGGAGCCAAATTGAGGATTATAACCCAGGAACAGCATCTCAGAAAGCTTGGAGAACTGGTCCACCAGTTGGAAGTCAAAGGACAGTTATAAGAGTTTTTTGAGACAGAGGAATATTCATCAAATGACATATTATTGACAGTTTACACCATCCAGATCTATAAGTACAAAGTGGTGGGTCATCGTGGACCCTTACAAGATCAAGAAGGAATGTTATTTTTTTTGGTTCTAGGAGAATGCTGTTGTTTATTGTTGAGCAGGTATTCCTGCCAACAGGGAGGTTTGGTCAATGCATAATGCAGATTGCACAATGAATGGTAGTTGGGAGAGAGGAGGCCAAAGGGCAGAGAAGAGTTTTTATGTTTATATTTTCCTTGTCTGGCCATAAAATATGAATTTTATTTCACACTTGCATTGTGTAAATTAGCAGCTTCAAATTTTGTTTGTTTTTAAGACACAGCTGAAATATCATTCAAGGCCTATAATTCTCTTCTAGAATACCTATCTTCAGACACATTGTATTTGTTTCATGTTATACTTGTGGAAGTAAGATGCAAAGTAAAATAAAGAGTGGTATGAAACAACTTTTCAAGGGAAAAAATGCTTGAAAATAGTTCTCTAATACAAAAGAATTACATGTGATCAAAGATTCTTAATGATTAAATTAATTTTTATTTGTTATATATCTAGATAAAGAGATTTGCATGTTTTAAATTTATAAAATTTTGAATTAACTCAGAAAGATTAAAATTTGAGCAATAAAACTCTTGGATATTACTGGCCTTTGACACATTAAAAGGGTACAGTATAAAAATTATTTTAATGGTTTTGATAAAGGAATTATGAATATATGCTTTTTACTTTCCAAATAAATCTGACACTGAAAAGTTTTTCATATGGAATGTAAAACACTATATTTATTACAGATTTAATTATAGTTGCAGTTTATGTAATATGTTATAAGATATTTTATTCCTGATAAGCTTGTTTCCTTCCACACCCCATGTACTATAAGGCATGGGGTAGGGGGTATGTCCTTGATCCTCATTTTCATTTCCAATTTATTGCCATCTCTTCCATTCCTCAAATAAATAAATAATGATTTCTTTCAGCCCCACAACATAAAATTATCATCAACTGACCTCCCAGTCACTCTCCTTTATTCACTGAAGAATTTAATACATTTCACTGTCTTTACCTCAACCACTACTTTTGTCATCATTCTTGTTGAGTTCATGATCCATATAATCTTCACTTTTTATCAGTTTTCATTAATATTTTACCTCCAATAATCTGATTTTCATTTTTGTTCTAGCAAGCACCTCCACAATAGTATTGCCGTTACTCCAAATATTGCCATTACTAACAGCTGCACCAATTACTTATTTTCACTTTTTTAACTTATTCTTTGATGGCTACCTGTCCTTTAAGCTTTCTTCCTCAAATACATCAATCTTATATTTTGACTCCTCTCCTTTCCTTTTCCCCTCTGTAATATATCTTCCCTCTCATCCTCACTTCTCTCCTTACCTGATTTAGAATCCAATATCCATTACTCCGCTCACTTCTTCAATGTCCTGGCCCTACCCTATTGTTGCAGTACCTAACTAGATACCTGTTAAATCCATGCGTATCTCCACACGTGTATCCAAGCAGTTGAATATAGCTGGAAAAGAAAAAAAGAGAAAAAAGTAAACCCAGTGATTGATATCTCTTTATTTAACCACAGACCTCAAGTTTTCTCTCAGTACTGTCTGAAATCCAACTACAATTTGCTAGTTTACTCACTTTCCCATTCTCCCAAAGAACTTTCCCAAACCTCTCCACTCAAAAATGCAACACCCCATAATCCATTCTAAACCAGTTTGTGCATTTGTTACTTATTTACTTGATGAACAATTCAAAGACTGTCTGCTCATCTTCCCATTACCTAAATCTAATCACTCACCAGGTTTTCTACCCACATAAGTTTTCTATATCACTTTTTTTCTTGCTGTGTTGTACTGACAAGGGATTCGGGCACAATGGTGAACAGAGAAATGATGACAGCAGTTACCCTCGTCTTGCTCCTAATTTAAAATGACTGCATCCGATGTGCCTCTTTTGAGATTTTTATTTCCTATAATCTTTGTGTAAACACTGTTAATTCAATTAAGGAAATCATTTGAAGGTGACTTATAAACATATCTGGCTGATGTAATTTTTCCTCTCTGAACCTCAGTCAGGTCCTACATGAGCCAATCATAATCATTGATTCATAACATACTCCCTTCATTGGTTCACATAAGACCTACTTTTGTTCATTTATCCAACTAATTGATTATTATGTCTGTTTGGATTCAGTAAGAAATTAAGAGCCACTGCAAGTATGATGGAAATAAGGATTGCATGTAGGAACTGGAGGTTACACAAATATGTTTGGAGTTGAGTTAGAGAATGTCTGGATGGCTGTGGCCAAAAGATCAGAAACAATTTACTCTGATGAAGCTCTTAAGCACTGAAGAAGACAAAGAAACAGTCATGGGGAAATGAGAATCTACTACTACAAGCACAAAGGGAGGTGATGACAGTTCTGAATAGCTGCCAATGTTTGTAGAAGTTTCTGTGTCTTTGGAAGTTGCTCTGTCAATCACCACTTCTTACCCAACAACATCTGACAGCTACAAACAGCTTAGAATCATAAAAGTTGAAGCATATAATTTCTCACAGTCCATCCCTTTGTCAATGAAGCATTCCTACATGCCCCTTGTAAACATATTTCATTTCTGAATAAAAACACCAATAAAATAATTCTTTGGTTAACTAAATGGAACTATCTCACATAAGACTAAAGACATGCCAATACTCTTCCCAAAAGTGGAGATATAAAGACTCATATTCACTACCAAATGTAAGGTAGATAGCTAGTGGGAAGCAGCCGCATAGCACAGGGAGATCAGCTAGGTGCTTTGTGACCGCCTGGAGGGGTGGGATAGGGAGGGTGGGAGGGAGGGAGATGCAAGAGGGAAGAGATATGGGAACATATGTATATGTATAACTGATTCACTTTGTTATAAAGCAGAAACTAACACACCATTGTAAAGCAATTATACTCCAGTAAAGATGTAAAAAAAAAAAAAACTCATAGAATCTCCAGATGATATTCATTCTTTTTCCAGCTAAGTCATGCTCCTCCTTTGATACCCTATAATTTAAATACTGATTAAACATCTAATAACAGACATTAGAGTCAGGGGAAGAGAAAAATAATTGGTCAGTATATACCAATGATGTCAAAGCAAAGCATAAAATGTGTAAGTAATATAGCAATTAATAAAATGATAGTGGAGAGTAATTAGTTGTTTGTTTGTTTGTTTTTCCTGCCTGTATCTGGATTGTCTGTAGTCTATTTTTTCTCTTAGTGTTTGTAATATGCTCTTTCTCTTGGCATGCCTAACACTTATTTTTTGAAGAAGAACTTGTAGAGGTTCCAGACAGTGTGACAATATTCCAGAGAGAGCTCATCCTTTGCTAGAGATGGAAAGGTGACTAATCACTAATCAAAAAGTGACAGAACAACAGTTGAGTATGGGTAGAGGATTTGGTAAGGCTTAGTCTAATTCTGTTTTTTCCCTGTTCTTAGAGCATAAACCTCCAGGGTTACCAAGAATCAAGTTTATTCATCACCCTCTCCTGGCACGTCCTGAACAGTTATCTCTTACCTTCCTAGCATGGCGAGACTATCAAAATCTCTACTCTGCTTTTTAGTATGCTTTCACATTAGCATCTCATCTCCTTTCCTAGACAACTGCAGAGTTCAGTCAATGTCTCAAGGGGATAATTGGCCACATGTCAGGCTCAGTTATCTACTCTTCCCTTTTCTCTTGGATGTTGACCACTGACATTCGCATTTTTTTTCTCTTTTTATCCTGATCATAACATCAAAATTTCACGTGGTTTTCCCGTGCACCTGAAGTAGTTTTCTTCTGGGGCCAGAGCCAGAATCTCCCATCTTGTGTGAGGCCCAGAATCAAAGTCTCCAAGAAAAAGGAAGCTCCAGAAATTTATGTCATTTCCAGATGGTTATCCCTTTCTGGAATCCTGGTCTGTCTAACCCATTGCTTTAGTAGCTCTCTGATGGCTTTGTATAAAATTTTGTTAACTTGTTTCGGGATAGCTTTTCAAATTTACTTTTTTGTGAGGAGTATTTACCTACTACAAACTGCACCAGCAAATAGCCAAGCCTTATATTCATCTTTGATTTTTGATCAATACTTTCAGCACATTTTTCCCAAGTAGGGTCTATATTTATATCCCACTAGCATTACATAAAAGTACCCATTTCCCCCCAAAATAGTCAGAACTATATATTATTAAAATACTATTTTCTACTATTTGCCAAACAAAAAAATGGAATATTGTCTTACAATAGTTTTCATTTGTCTATTTATGCCTCCAAGTGAAGTTGAACATGTTTTAATATTTATCTTTTAATTTTCTTTTTTCTTCCTCCCTTTTTTCTTTCCCTCCCTTCTTTTATAAATCCCTCCTTTTTACCTTCTCTTTCTTTCTTTCTTTCTTTCTTTCTTTCTTTCTTTCTTTTTCTTTCTTTCTTTCTTTCTTTCTTTCTTTCTTTCTTTCTTTCTTTCTTTCTTTCTTTCTTTCTTTCTTTCTTTCTTTCTTTCTTTCTTTCTTTCTTTCTTTCTTTCTTTCCTTCTTTCCTTCTTTCCATGCCTTTCCTTTGAAAGACTATGCTGTTTGCCAAAAATTCTTCTCCACTTTGTTTGTTGGTTTGTTTCTTTTGTTTTGGGTTTGTTTTAATTAGGTATGTAATTTTTGCTTTTTAGTATCAATGTACAGGAGTTTTCTTTATATATTACATATGTTAACAGTTTTCTATACTGTTCACTTATTTTTATTTCAGATAGCTTCCTGCTCTCTCTTTGGATTTTGAATTTGTTAGTGGTATCCCTTTATTCAGAAAATTTAATTTTTCCCAGTTATAGCTTGAAGTGTTTATGTCCCTTAATTCATCAGTAATATTTTGTTACTGTGAGCTGCATTACATATTTTCACCTACTACACAATGACTTCTAAAGTAGAGAATTATGTGTAGATGTGATCAATGTTTCATGGATATTACATGGATCTAGCACAAAAGCAACATTAATTGAGATGAAATGTTTTTGTTATTTTTATTTATTTTTTGGTTTGGAGATTTGAATCTATGCATGAAATTTTCCATTTCTATTTAATGGGATCAAGTGAAATCCATGTACATCATTGCAAAGAAGAATATGGTCCAAAGATGTCATAGAAGTCACATTTCCCTATATCAATTTAACACTTGATGCTCCCATGAAATAAAGTTAATCAAGAAAAAGCATCCACCAATTCTGATCTTTCTGAAATATTCCTTACCCACTTACTACTTGGGAATGGAATCTGGCAGTTTCCGATCATCAGTTTCCCTATAAATAATCAACAAGGGGGTACATTGAACATAATGTCAATCAGAGATAAATTTCAAGGAAGTACATCTCTACACTGAGTCAATATTTTAGATCTAGATTTTGTATTTTGACCGTTTTTTTTTTAAACTCACTCAGAAATGTAAGTGTTTATTTAAGACAACATCCGTGTATATTAAGGCAGCCTCTTCATAGTTAAAGTAGCTTAGACCTAATTCAGGATAAAATATCTACTTTTACATGATTTTCTTTAGAGAGACATGCCTTGAATCTTGAATCTGAATTGGCCATAGACCTTTAGCAAACATGATTCAAGCAGAGCCATAAAAACTACTTGCCCATTGGGGCTTGCTCTCTTGTTGCTTTAGAGAACTCCACATGAACAACCCAGAACTAGTCTAAAGAATAATGGGACATACATGGTCAAGTCATCTCTGCACTTAGCTGCCATGGAGCCAGTCACCAGACATTGCATGTGCTAATATGAAAGACGCAGGCCCAGCCAAGCTGGCCTAGATGAAAAGAATTTCCAGCCTAGTGAGCAATTATAAATGTCTTTTTTTGTTTGTTTTGTTTTTTGTCACTCAGTTCTGGGGTTCTATCACTCAGTTCTAGTCCCTTTGTATCAAAAACTGACACAATGTTCTTAACAGGCAGTTGCCTGTTTCAGACATATGCAATGTGCACATAGCATAAGAAAATATTCATATATGTTGGGGTTTTGTCTTATTGGAGACACCTTTCCTTTGGAAAAAAGAGTCATTTTGCTCTACAGATAAGATTCTTGTTAATCTCCAAAGCTATTACTTTTCTTCTTATACCCAGGACATGAACTCACTTCATATTTCACTGATAAAATAGAAAATATCTCACTCGAACTTGTTTCAGTATACTTAATTAAAATGCCTTTGTACTTTTCATCTTTTCCACATATCATTAGGTGAGAACCTCAGGTTACATAGCATATATTACATGATCGTGTTTATGAGCATAGATAAAATTTTTAGAAAAAGTTAATAATGATTGTGTTCATGTATTAATACTTATGTGTCTGTTGTTTTAATTTTTAAGTAAAATTTTTAATCACACAAATAATAAACTCTTTGAATTTGGGGGAAAAATGCCATGGATTACAAGTGACAATTTAAAATTATACAAAGTCCCACATAAAGTTACTCTAATACTTACAATGGAAATAATAATTTATTTTGATCCCTACAATGGCCCTTTGTTCTAAACCCTGGTTCAGTGCTTGGAGCAATAACAAGTCTCTACTGTCACAAAGTTTCAAATATCTTAGTTTTTACCTGTTTGTTATTGGATAGTAAAATTCTTCTCTTTCAGACACTTAAAAAAATAAAGTACATTTAGAACAGACATATCAAGTTGTTTTATAATAAAAATTAAAGACTGGCTTCCCCATCCCTTCTTCATGATCTTTTTCACCTTCACATTTCCTATGATTATCTCTATCAACGACCACACTTTTCTGTCACTGTCATTGACTAACCTTATGGCATGCTGCTTATGGATTAATTTGCCAAGCCATCTGTCTGATTTCCATAGTCTAAGTATTTCTACATCATACGCCCTGGCAATAAACTGCATTCAGTCAGTCAGGAGCATTAGTTTAATCTGTGAAAGATGCAGCAATTTGTCTGGAAATTCCTGCTGGCATAATGCATACATCAGTACAGGGCAGATGAGTTTTGATCCACATAGATGAATGTAATCCTCTTTTTATTATACTTATTTATGCTTTTCCTCCATATTTTATTGCTTTATTACCATTGTACTCTGTTCTCTCTCTTTTTGATAATGCCATAATAGGACAAAACCTTTTATCTTGTGAAATTCTTAGCTATTCCCCTGGATAGAAACTCACTATTTTGATGGGCTAATAAAGGTGTGGGGAAAAAATAGTCTCTGACTTATACTCTCTTTTCCAATAGCTTTGAATTTTGCTATTTTCATGATAAACTCAATAATTCAATTGATTCAGAGCTTTATAAGTATTACTAATAAACACTGTTCTCAAATGTCAACTATTCTCTTTTCTTCTCAGATTATTTTCAATATATAGCCATTTATTCCATGGGGAAAGGGTTGGAACCCCCCCCCCCCAAATTATTGCTAGGCCATTCACTCTTCATCATCTATAGCAGGGTTTCCCAACCTTGGAAATATTGAAATTTGGAGCTGGAAAATTTTTGTCACAGTGACATTTGTCCTATGCATAGTACAATGTTTTAGAAGCATGCTTGACTTCTATCCACTGCATGCTAGAGGCACCAACAACCCAGTGTGATAAACAAAAATGTTTGAGATATTGCCAATAACCTTTTGACAGAGGGACAAAATCACCTTGGTGTGAGGTGATCCAAAGGGTTGAGAGCTGGTTTAAATGACTGTCAAAGGTAATATTAAATGGGAAAGAAGTAGAGGAACATCGAAGGAAGACAGAGAGGTTGTATGGGTATACATGAGTGTAAGAATGAAAATACACTGAGAATTATTGCTGCAGTTAACTAGTTATGTTACTGAGTCCAAGCTCACACTGCTTACCACACAACAGGTCAATAAATCGAGAGACAAGGTGTTGGGATAAGGAATAGCGACTTTATTTGGAAAGCCAGCAGAAAGAGAAGATGGTGGACTAGTGCCCCAAAGAACCATCTTCCCCAAGTTAGAATTCGGGCTTCTTTTGTACTAAACGGGGAGGGGGTGTGGCTGGTTGTTGCAAACTTCTTGGTGTTGGAACCCTTTGTTCTTGCAGCTGTCCACGTAAGTCTGGTCACATTGTTCCTATAAACCTCCAACAAGACGTGTTATTCTCTGTTTCCCAACGTTTAATCTCCATGTGAATGAAAAGTGTTATACCTTTAAAGGTCAAGCCTGGAAAGCAGAGCCTTGAGAACAGGCTATCAGGTATATTTCAGGTTTGTTCTTCTCTATTATGGTTACAGTTATTCTGTCCATGAGATTTAAAGGTAGATGTTTGTATATGCATTCAATATTCCTTTTGAGGACCAGCTTCTTTTTCTCCTATCCATTTTATTCCACACTTCTTGTGCCCATATTCATTCATTTAAATAGCTTCTGCCTAGCTCATGAGTCCCAGTCTCCACCATGTATCTTGGTGGGGCTAATTCAATTTCTCCTTTATCTTCTCTGAATGACTCTGCCTTTATAATATGCTTCTCACTTCAGGCCATCTATAGCTGAAGAATCTGCCATTATGTGCCTCAAGTCACTGGATTCCTAGAAACTGCCACCAGAATTTCCCTGAATGCCTCTTAAAAATGCCAGTTGTATTTGCTAACCAGCTGATGTTTTTTCAGTCTTATGTGAAGTTTTATATAAAAACATTTCAAGGGCCACAGCACTCTTTGTTGCAAGCAATTGATATACTCAAACCAAGAATTCATTACCTAATGAAACTTGCCCCTGAGTCAGGGAGAGGGAAATTTCCCCCCCTACCCTTCTTGAATTCTTTTGGCTGGTTTAATAATTACATTGACACAGGACAGATTAACAAGAGAAAAAAATATTTGATTTGTACATACGGAAGGTTCAGAGAAATAGGACCTAAGAAATAGCCAAAGCAGGCAGCTTTTATACTTTTTAGACAAAGAAGTAATAAACTTGTGAGGAATTGCCAGGACAATGAAACTTAGGCTTGGGTGCTAAATTAATGAAGAAACCGAACAGTTTGGGCTTGAGGTAGTAAATTAGTAAAGTAATAAGGGTTTATTTATATAGTTTTCTTGGCCTTGGATTTCTTTTCTCTGTCCACAAGGATGCCTTTTTACCTCCTGGTACAAGGAGGGTACCTTTTTCATGGGAGATTTATTTCCTGTTTTCAGGTGGACAGAGGAGGGTCAGAGTTTCCTTCTTTTCATTGGTTATTTCCTAGGTAATTTTAGTTCAAAATAATCAATATGCCTCCATTGTGGCATGTTGGTTGGCCTGCCCTGAGCCCCAACGTTGACTATATGAATGTTCTTTGTAAAACCCGTGGAGAATATGCCTCACACAAGATTGTCCCATTTCTCTGGACAAGTCTGATGCCAGATTTCAGCTTTCAGCAATCCATCAGATCTCCATGTACTTACTTTACTCATGGATGCCTGTGTTCTAAAACATAACATATGAAAGCTAAGTGTTTTGGAAAATGCTATTCTAGTTAAATTATGAAATCAACTCTCTGCTGCAATGTCTAAGTCTTCCCTCCCTCATTTATTTACGTATACATTCCATCAGTCTTTCACGCATTTCAAACTTATTATTGAGATCTTAATATATTTCAGACACTTTGCTGAATACTGTGAAGTATTTAGTGGAAGATACAAGTAAATATGCATTACAGTACAGGATGACTGTAAGCTAGTAGCGGGGATGTTAAGTGTCAGAGAAAAACAGGTGAGGACAGAATAAACAAAACTTGGGCAGAGAAGAATACTTCGTTTTCTCCCTGCCCCGTTTTTTTTTATATCTTACTTGTTTCAAAAGAAAATTGATGTCTAAACTTGGAAAGAAGGATAAATAGGGTGTAGCCAAATAAAGAAACCACAGAACATCATTCTAGCCCCAAGGGGTAGCATACCTAAAGTCTTGAAAATTCTAAAGGGCATGACACATTTTCAAAAACAAAAGTTCAATAAGACTAGAGCTTAATATGTATTGAAGAAAATGAAGAAGTGCCTGGAAACGGTAAACCACCAAATTATGGGCACTTTATATTTTGTGTAGGAGAATTTGGATTTTATCTTGGGGAGGCCAATGAACCGTTTAACTGAAATGGGGAAAGGGCATTTTAGAATTATAGCTCTTTTTTTTTTTTTTTTTGGACAGTGGATTGTGGAGCTTATAAACTGAAGGCATTAAAACCACTAAAATTACTGTTTTAATATTTCTCATTATAGAGCAATTCCAAAAATCTTCTTGGATGGAGTTCCCATTTTTGCAAATCATACCATAATGACCAAGGTTGACACAATTTACTTTCTACCAATTTTAGTCATGTTTTGGATTATCTTGTCAAAAGACCTAATTTTAACAGCATAAGGTTTGCAGAGGTGTGAGGTCTTTTTCCCACACCTGCTGTTTCCTCCCATCTGTGGGAAGCTCCACCACATATGACCTCTGGCGCATTTCCTGCCTCACGTGTTGTACTGTGCTCCCTGCTATGAATGTAAAGGGGGTCAAATTCTGGACTTCTGTGCTAGAGAGAACATTTTCCTCAGATTTAATCCAAATTCTCAGCTACCAGTTTTAGCAGAAATGAAGGTGGCATTTTCATCTCCCTTTTGCAATATTTCTCTAGGTTTTTAACCCTGATCATTTATATATACTTGTTTCAAAGCTCAGATGGTGTCTTTTAAACCACCCCCCAAATAATACTTTCCAATAAAACCTAAGGTAGAATTTTGTTGGATGTTAAGTTTTCAAATAATTGACTTTATCTTCATTCACAAACGCTCAAAACATATCAAACCGTTTCTGAATTAACCTCATGACTGAAAAGCTTTATTTATATCAACCACTCTCCCTAATCCCAGGCTGCCCAACAGAAAAAAAAAAGTCACCAGACTTATTTATTTTTATTTGTTCTGTAAATAAATGAAATTTAGTATATTAGAAAATATAAAACATTCACAAATCATTAAAATATGCAGTGTTGGGAACTATATTTTCCTTAATCATTTTCAGGGAAATTTTATTTGATTTTAATGCTCTACATGAAGAGTCCAATTTTTTTTTAAGACAGAACAAAGTCACTTTTACTATCCAAATAAAACTGCATGACCATCACATAAATGCACTTAATTCTGAAAATGTAATTATGAGAACCTAATGAGAAGAAAGTCAAATTAATTGCTTTTCTGTTTCTTTTTTCCCCCTGATGTCCTTGAGAGACCATATTTTGATATTGATGACATTCAGTAGAGACTAATTCCTACAATTGAAAGCTATTATTCATTATCTTTGTTTTATGCAAAAGCATTGCTCTTTAAATTCATTTTTTTTTTGTTTGGAATAAAAGATCAACGTTCTAAACTTCTTAGTATATGTGAATTGAAGCTTGATCCATAGTAATTTGCTGTATTACATCTTTATGCACTCATCTTTTCACATGCTGTGATTCTGCTGGGGAAGGTAGATGGTGAACCACATTTGAGAAAATTGTCTTTTCTTTTATTCTTACAACTAGAGCCTCGTGCCTGTGATTACTTGTTCTACCTAAGAATTAAGCTCCCATCATAGGCCTCTCAAACATTTTTGCTAAAACAAAATGTATAAATATATAACATACATGCTGTAGTCCAAATGCAAACTTTCAAGTATCATGACTATCCCTAAGTTTCGTAATAAACAATTCACTGGTCCCCTATACTTTTGCTCCTGGGCTCTCTTGCTCTTGCTGTAATACAAGTTGTCTACTTTTAGAGGCTGAGGGATCCTATATTCACATTAGATTTGTCATAAACTCTGAACCCAGCAGAACTTTCCAGTTTGACTGTTCATCATCTCATTCCAAGACGAATAAAGCACATGTAGAATGTTTGTATCTCCTCCCTCCTCTGCCAAGAGTATCCTTCTTCAAATCTCATGTTCCAGGTTGTTTCTACTCATTGTTCATGTCCTGACGTAAATGTTGACTCCTTTGTGAATTCGTCCTAGAATTTCAGTCCTACACTCAGGCTTTTCCACTACCGTTTCTACGTTGGTCTATTAATAATGCTCTCACAATACAGTGCAATAATTTCCTCGCAGGTCTGTCTTTTTTAAGCGATTAACTTTGTAGAGTATGGATAGTTCCCTATTCAATTTTGAATTCAAATAGCTTGGTATCTAATATGCATAGACACTGTTAGTTGAAATTTTGAAAAGTACTTGGCCTGCTACTTTCTACCAAATATCTGGCATAGGGCATTGTGTGCTTCAGAATGAATACGCTACCACTCTCAGGGATACTTAAGTTTGAAACCAAAGCCTTATACATAGTTAATATTATAATCTAGTCTTAGAAATATTATTCTTAATGGTTGTCTTGTAACCTTTAGAGATTATTTTAAAGGTCAATATTAAACTTAGAGTCAGTTTATAACTGGTTCTCATGAATAGGTCTCACTGACAGTAAATTCTTTTCCTTTATATTAAAGCTTTTTTAAAAAATGTTATTTTATCATCTAACAGTGAGTAAAAAACATTCCCCAAATTGAATGTTATAATTAAATATATATATATGCACATATTTATACAGTGTTGTGTATATGTAATTTTTATCAGTTAAAATTAGTAGAAATCAGCAGTTCTCAGCCCCTGTGCATTGCACAACGTGTGTACTCTCAGAATTGCTGATACACTAAAATCCATCTCATCACCTGCTGTTGTGTTGAGATCATAGGTGAAGCTACTTAAATTCCAATCCTAGCTCTGCTGCTTACAGGGGGTCTGAATGAGGAAATCACTTAACTTCTTGTGCAGCCTCCATTTTCTGAACAATCAAATGGGGACAGAAATAGTACTTCTCTCATGTAAGTGTTGTAAGAATTAAGCAAGGGAATGAATGCAATGTGCTTAAATAGTAGTTTATTATTAGCAAGCCTTCACCTCTGCCATGACCAGAGTTTTGTACCAGTATTTTATTATTGTCATTATTATTTTTTTATTACAACTCAATTAACATTTACATAAAGACAGTGAAGCCAAAAATTAGATTGGAAACCACTGGACAAAATCCTTATTTAACCTGTTCTTTTCTAGAGTGAACGATCATCATTGAATATGTTCAGTAAGAGGTGTGATTGCATGATTAAATTTACTTTTGTATATTTTGTTATTAATTTGTATATTTTAATTTGTATATTTTATTATTCCCACCTTCTCATATGATATAATGTTAATCATATCCATTTTATTCTCTTTTATTCCACCTTTATTGAGATTAGTTGACAAATTACTATTATATATATTTAAGGTGTATGACTTGATGATTTGATATACATATACATTGTGAAATGATTATCACAATCCACTTTATTCTTTAGTGTTTCTTTAAAACTTCCTATTTGCCATCTCGATTATCTTGTATTCAGATCATAACTAGCATTAAAATGATTTTCAAACATGGCTGACATTTTGGAGCACCTCTTCCCCATGTTCCCATTTTTTTCCCCTGAATTTCAACCTGGCTTGACTGATCTTTTGTCTTGACCTTGGGGAAAACCATTAACTCTCTAAGAATCATCCTTGTCTGCAAAAGTTGGAAGTGAAGCTGGATCTCTACTGTTCCATTAACCTCTAACAGTCAGATTTCTTTTGTTAGTGGATCATGTGTAGGTCATGCTCTCTATGGAGTGCAAAGATATATCTTGGAAAGTTAATAAAATATGGAATCAGAAATAACTAATGAAAGGCAAAGTGAATTATACAGTTTAACTCTGCAAGGTACAGATATGTCACTCCCAAATGAATGATCCCTTGTGACAGCTTATTATTAACTTTAGCTTCGATGGAAGGAGAGCTATATATTCATTATTGAAAAAACATTTAATCAACTTGGAAACTAAATTACATGAAAATTAACATATATAAAGATAACTTAAGGAAATATTTTAACAGATAAATAGAACATATTTAAGTAAAAGATGTTATTACTCTGGCTCACCAAGATTAAATATTAAAAGATTAAAATATTAATCTTTCCATTTTACATTTATCTCTCATTTGAATTTTGGGATAAAAATAGTTGTTTAAGGTAGAGAATTGTCTTAGTCTCTTACGTTGAAGCATATTTTCAACATAACTATTATTTTAAATGAATTGCTTTTCCCTTTTACATGTGACAAGACATGTTTTTTCACCATTAAATATGATTTTGATGTATTTTGAAACAAAATTTCCACTGAAACTTTACTCTTAGTTTTTTTCTTTATCATTTGGAAAGAAAGATAAGAAGGGAAGAACAGAGGAGGAGGGAGAGAGGGGGAGATGGGAGAGAGGGAGGAGTGCAGGGAAGGAGGGAAGTGGAGAGAGAGAGAGAATGGAACACTGTGATGAAGAGACCTAGAAATAAAGCTTTGTCTCAGAAGCTTCAGTATCTAGAAAAAGAAAAGCACTTATATCATTTCTAATGATAAAGAAGTTCATTGATCTTTAAAAATGCAAATACTCATTGGCTTTTAGGTGGTCTTCTTTGAAAGGAAATTTAAAGGGTGACAGGTAGGAGAAGATGGTAACCAAAGAAAAATGCACTTTGCTCTTACATTTAGGATGTAAATTAGGGAGGGGGTGCTATGAATTTGTAGCAGAAACTTCAGATCAAAGTAAAGTATCAGTCAGGCAGAATTTTCTTGCTATTTAGGAAATGAACTCTCTTCATCCTTCATCTGTACTTTGCTTTACAGAGACCAAGTCTTTGCACTTTGCCCAGTCCACATTAAGTATCTCATTAGCGAAGAAGCAGATAACTCACTTCCGTATATGCTCTGCTCTGACTTGAAGTTGATTGCTTATGATTTATTAAAAAAATTAAGCGAATAGATGAAAACATGTTTTGGCTAATTGGTTTTAAAAAATGCGTTTAATGTGCAAATAAGGATGTTTCTCCTAATCTGACACTTTGTCTTTTTTGTGCAAAGCCACGTTTGAAGTTGACTTAATTACCTGTCTTATTAAAACTAGAGAACTATATTTCAAGGTCATCAGTATTCAGCAAACACAGTAGCTGTTGAGGTAAAAAACAAATATTCGTTTGGTGTTTCCATGTGAGTTAGTAAATCTTTCTAGTCTCTATAAATTCAACGTCTACTTTTCTATGATGTGAATGAGAAGTAATTGCCACTATTAAAAAAGGTCATTTTTACAGTTTCTTTTATTCCTAACATATCAACTAATATTTATTTATTATACTGTGAGTGTTATAAAAGGAATATAAAATAATCTTTGCAAAGTATATTTTCTAGCTGGGAAAGTGAAGGTACCCTATAGGTATATACAAAATGAAAATTGTCTGTAAATTGCAGTCAGGAAAATCCTCACGGAAGTACCAATATTTGTTCTGCATAACAAAGGAAACTCATAGTTTACATAAAAGAAATGATTATAAAACAAACACAGGAATAAATTTCGTATATATGGTATAGAGGAGTACTGTGGAGGTGGTCTGTGATGACCTAGATGGCGGGGGGGAGGGAGACCCAAGAGGGAGGGGATATAGGTACACATATAGCTGATTCACTTCATTGTACAGCAGAAACTAACACAACATTGTAAAGCAATTTTACTCCAAAAAAAAAAACGTACTTCCTAACTCCATGTCCATTAAGTCGTTGTATCACACAACTCCACATGGCTGCATCTGATGACAAAGGTGCATTGATGATTCCGTTTGCCACTCTGGTGAGCATTTGATGTCATGTAATTAAAAATATTATAGTAAAAAAGGTGAATACTGTGTAGACTAGACCATGATTAGAAAAGTAATTGCATTACAGTACAAAATAGCACTTTTGTTTCTTTTTTTTCTTTCTCTTTTTTATCTTTCTTTTTTCTGTTGTGGGTCTGTTTTACCTTGTTGTAGTTGTTTCAATTATATTTTTATTTTTCCTAATATATTTTTTATCTTTCTAATTTTATTTTATTTTTTATTCTTTGTTATCGTACTGCTCCATTGTTTTTCTTTTCTTTTGCTGTGCCACGTGGCTTGCGGGATCTTGGTTCCCAGGCTGGGAGTCGGGCCTGAGCTCCTGTGGTGGGAGCTCTGAGCCCAAGCCACTGGACTAACAGAGAACCTCAGACCCCAGGGAATATTAATCAGAGTGAGGTCTCCCAGAGGTCCTCATCTCGGCACCCGGCTCTATCCAACTGCCTGCAAACTCCAGTGCTTGACGCCTCAGGCCAAATAACCAGTAAGACAGCAATACAGCCCCATCCATCAAAAAAAATGAGATGACAAAAAATTATGTTACAGATGAAGGAGCAAGGTAAAAACCTGCAAGACCAGATAAATGAAGAGGAAATAGACAACCTCCCTGAAAAAGAATTCAGAGTAATGACAGTAAAGATGATCCAAAATCTCAGAAACAGAATGGAGAGAATAGAAGAAATGTTTAACAAGGACCTAGAAAAACTAAAGAGCAAACAAACAGTGATGAGCAACACAATAACCGAAATTACAAATACTCTAGAAGGGATCAATAACTGAATCCTAATAAGAAAAGAGACCTAAAGGAAGTGAATTCAGCTAACCTAATATCACTGTTTGCCAAAATAGTGTTCATAAAGTGTAAGCAGCATTCCTTACAGAATTGGATCAGAAGAGATCCCGGTTTAAATGAAGTTTAAATACAGTAATGTACATACATTCCTTGGCCTGTACTCTCAGCTGAGGTAGAAGTTTGTATTTCATGTGCTAAATCTTACCTAAGTACAATATTCTAATTTCCTATACATCCCCAAATAACAGAAAGAAAGGCCATGTGCATTTATAATAAATGCTTTAAAGTATTATTATCATGTAGAATTTAAATGAGGAGCTCTTAACTTCCATTCTTGCAATGTGAGTACCAAAACACTGAATTTGGCAAGTACACGAATTTTCTTCAAATGATGGATGCAATTAGTTAGACTGCTTTTCCCTACATATTTTTTAAAAAACATAATGCACCTTTTATTTGTCACATACATTTTTGGGATCCAGAAATGCAGCAGAATTCATGAAATTGTACTATCTAAACAAGAGAGTCTGTACATTCCTTTTTGGGATTTCATCCACTGAGGAAATCAAGGAAAAACCATGAAAATTATTTAGACTTTTACCTCTACTCTTAATAAAGACCCCCAATAAAGATCAAAACCATAACCCATGATTTCACTTATTAAATTTTAGATGACACAGGTGATAATTAGAGGACTGGGACATTAAAGACAAATTGAATTAAAAGAAACAGATGAAGGAACTGAGTACAGATATGCTGACAGTTAATACTTTTCACAAAGCATTAACAGAACAGCAGTTTCTTTTCTAAATGTCACCTAAAGGAACAGATTTCTGGGAGGAGTAAGAAATGGCAGGGAGAGCACCTTCCCTTTCTGCTAACCTTCTATGTAGCAACAAGAAATGATGTTCCAAGGAGCAGCTGATTTATAACTATGGTGAATAGCTGTGCTGTAGCTCATCCTCAACCAAAGCATGCATATTCATAGGTTTGACAGTGACAAATGCCTTTGCAAAGGCTTTGAAAAGACACAGAGAGTAGGTGATCTTCTCCATACCCATAAGCCATGGTCTCAGTAACATTATTTTCTATTCCAGGAACTTGACTTAGCAACATAGCCAAGGCAGGGGAATGGGGGAGGAGAATGGTGCTTTATGTATATGTATATCTTTCTTGAGGAATGCCATTTGATTTGATTTAATTTTTCTGACATTTTCTTCATCAAATTATAATCAGTAGAAAATTTGGTTGTGTAAAAAGCTCATAATCATCACAGTGAAATGAGGAAATGATTCCTAGCTTCATTCATAGAGAAAATAAATATGTTTTAGGTGGATTGTGAATGCAAAGTAGGTTGCATTACTCATTTTTTTTCAACATCTCAATACAGGTTATCTAAATCATCCAGTGTTTTAATCTTCTAAGGCATATGATGGAAAGACAAGCTGTCTTTTCTGTCCAAATATGCTGTTGAAATAAAGCATCACTAGATGGCTGTACTGTGGGTGGGGTATTAATAGAAATCTATTTCAATTTTCTAAGCAGAACTTTTTTAGAAAAGCGCAGTAAAAATCAGAGGAAAATCCACTTGCTGCAGAGTGGATAATGATATGATTTTCCTGTATGAAAGAGAACCGTGCCAATATAGAAAATAGATATTTTTTAAATTTTGCTCTTCTCCTAGTTAATTTTATAAGTACTCATAAGAAGATGCAATAGACAGAAGAAAATGGTGATATTCTCCAGTCTGTTCAACTCTGAAATTTCATCAGTGGGTGACAAATAGACTATATTCAGAGATCTTTGCTTGTTGGTAAAAGTAATCCATAGTTCAGAGTGTATCCAAATCAGGTAATGTAACCTTATTGGTTGCTGTAGTTAGGATATAAGAGTATGAATTTGTTACAGTCAGAATTAAGGCTGTATCTTATCACAGTGTAGCATTGCATAGGCACTTTAAATAAAGATAATATTGGGAATGTATAAAAATGTGAACATAAACAGTACACAAATACCTCTTATCTTTCAGGTTTCTATTATAGAAGGTCAGGTCGATCTACTACCTGAAATACAATTAGAGGTTTTAGCACTTCTGATATTAAAGCCAGTGTTACATCAAATTACTTTCCTAAACACATTTGGTATCTCATAAATTTCACAGACAGGGAAAATAGAAAAGTTTTATAAAGTGTAAGCTTAACTGTCATTGTTAATGAAATTATGTCCCTTGAAGATTCTGCTTACAGAGTTGTCTTGGGGAGAGAAAGAAAAATAACAGGGATTATGGCTCATTATATATGGTGATTCTTCCAGTATTTATTGAGTTTCCCAGATGTACCAAACTGTACAGGAAAGAGAGTAGGCCATGCAATCTTCCAAAAAGAGGAATAGAAAAATGTATGTCTTGAAAATAAGCATTCACTAGTCAACAGTATAGATTAGTAAATGAGAAAAAAAAGGAAATTAAAATAATCATCCAAATTATTAGGCATCTAATTCTACTTTAGTAATGTGTAGAATTATCCATGTAATTTGACCCATCCAGAGCTCTTAGCCATTCTCCTAGGTTGCATACCCTCTATTGAATGCCTCCGATATTCTAGCTCTCTATATAGTTTGTGGAAATATGAAGAAAAGTTTCCCAGTTTGTGTTCTCAAAAGCTTGTTATAGGGTTTCCCCGGTGGTGCAGCGGTTGAGAGTCCGCCTGCCGATGCAGGGGACACGGGTTTGTGCTCCGGTCCGGGAGGATCCCACATGCCGTGGAGCAGCTGGGCCCGTGGGCCATGGCCGCTGAGCCTGCGTGTCTGGAGCCTGTGCTCCGCAACGGGAGAGACCACAACAGTGAGAGGCCTGCGTACCGCAAAAAAAAAAAAAAAAAAAAAAAAAAAGCTTGTGATATTCTAGTCAAACAAATAGGTAAACATAATAAAATGGATTTATTGGTAGAAATCTCTACAGGAATATGGAACTGAGTAGGACTAATGTTATCCCAGGCAATCAAAGAAGGCAGCCTATAGCAGATGAGAACTAATTTTTGAAAAGGTGTTTACCAATATGAAAGACTATAGAGACAGAGGGTATATACAAAGGCATGGACAGAGATATTAATATTTCAATATTCTGCAGGAAAAAGCACTACAGAGATAAAATGAATATTTATAAGATTTCAGAGATAATATTATAGACTAATGAAGGTATTCTTTATTAGATTATGGCAACCTCAATAGTTGGATTAAAAATATCTAATATGCTTGGTTAGACAGAGTAAAGAACCATTCTTATTTTAGATGGATGGATACATGGGTGGATGAAAGGAAGAATGACTAGATGGATATATCGATATTTATACATAAATAAATGGAGTAGAAATATGATTTTATAAATTAAGTGATGATCAGTCACTGAAAGTATTTAAGGAGGGCAAATAGATGAATAGACATGCTATTTTGAAAATGGTCATTCTGTTTGTCAGTGATGGAAAAAAAAAAGGAAGAAGATGAGACCTGAGCCAGGAACACCAAAGTTAAAGCCATCAAAATAATTTAAGTTTAGAGATTACAGAAGCCTAAACATAGAGTGACATGAAGGAAACAGAGAAGACATGTGCAGAAACTTTAGGCGGTAACATGCTTTGGAATTGGAGATCAAATTGAAGTGAAGTGAAGAATGAGGGAAAATGACTAACCTATTTCTGGCTTGAGAAATTGAGAAAGAAATACTGGTGCTATTAACAAACATTAAGAATAAAAACAGGTATGTTTGGGAAGATAGCAAAACGTAAACATTTTAGATGATTTCATTTAAAATGACCTATGTTTCTTTTATAAATGAGGAGTCTAATGCCCTCAAAGTCAAAACTTAAACAGTAATAGAAAAATGATTTGAAGCCTGTTTGATCTAACTCCACATCCATTTTCTTTTCCTAATGTCTCTTATAATGTATGTGGAATAGATAGTTCCCTTTTTTATAATTTAGAATTTCTTCATAATTTGTAACTGTATGTTTGTTGCAAAAATTTATCATAAATATCACATAGTGTGTAAAACCTGTAGGTAGAGTGGAAGGAGCTATTACATAGTAAACACTTAGATAATAATTAGCCTGGTTTGTAAAAGAATATTGCCAATACCTTAGAAGCCCTCTGTCTGCCTCTTCCAAATTACTTGGCCCCAGCCAAAGTAAAATAATCATCTTCCTGACTTTTGTGATAACGGTACTTCTAAAATTACATTATTCATTACTGCCTGTTTTGAACTTTATACATATAAAATCATGCCTGATTATTTCATTTATTCATGTAAGATCATAATGTTGTTTTATGAAATCCTATGTTTTGAATATAACCAACATTCTACTACTGATTGATACTTGGATTGCTGTGGATGCCTTGTACATTTCTTGTGGCACAAATATGCAAGATATCCCTAAGTGTGCACAGTTAAGAATGAAATTACTGAGTGATAGGATACTGAGTGATATGCGTATTTAACTTCATGAAATGTGTCTTAGTGTTTTCCACAGTAGTGTACAGATTTACAACACTAACAGCTGTCAAGGAAGTTCTTGTGGATCTATAATCTCACCAGCACTTCCTTTTTTTTTCAGTGTATCATTTTATTTAATTGTCACAAGAATCCTATGAGGTTTAATTAACTTACTTAACTTTTAAAAAAGAGGCAAATGAAGCACAGAGAAGTAAAGAAACTTTTCTAAAGCCACAGAATATTTCCTTTAGTATGCTTTTGATGACAAGAAAAGAAAACAAAACAATATCACCAGCAGTTCTTATTTTATGTTTTAAAATTTTATTTTGGCTAAATTGTGCAATACTATTTCATTTGGAGTTTATTTTGTGTATACCTGATTATTAATATATTGGCACAAGTTTTTCTTTCTATTTTAATAAAGGAACTTTTTTTTTTACAACTTTATTGGAGAATAATTGCTCTACAATGGTGTGTTAGTTTCCGCTGTATAACAAAGTGAATCAGCTGTACGTATACATATGTCCCCATATCTCCTCCTTCTTGCATCTCCCTCCCACCCTCCCTATCCCACCCCTCTAGGTCATCACAAGGCACCGAGCTGATCTCCCTGTGCTATGTGGCTGCTTCCCACTAGCTATCGATTTTACATTTGCTAGTGCATATATGTCCATACCACTCTCTCATTTCACCCCAGCTTACCCTTCCCCCTCCCTGTGTCCTCAGGTCCATTCTCTACATCTGCATCTTTATTCCTGTTCCTGCCCCTAGGTTCTTCAGAACCATATATATATATATATATACATACATATATATATTTAGATTCTATATATATGTGTTAGCATATAGTGTTTGTTTTTCTCTTTCTGACTTACTTCACTCTGTATGACAGACTCTAGGTCCATCCACCTCACTACAAATAACTCTATTTCATTTCTTTTTATGGCTGAGTAATATTCCATTGTATATATGTGCCACATCTTCTTTATCCATTCATCTGTGGATGGACACTTAGGTTGCTTCAATGTCCTGGCTATTGTAAATAGAGCTGCAATGAACATTGTGGTAAATGACTCTTTTTGAATTATGGTTTTCTCAGGGTATATGCCCAGAAGGGGGATTTCTGGGTCGTATGGTAGTTCTATTTTTAGTTTTTTAGAAACCACCATACTGTTCTCTGTAGCGTCTGTGCAAGAGGGTTCCCTTTACACCACACCCTCTCCAGCATTTATTGTTTGTAGATTTTTTGATGATGGCTGGTGTGACGTGATACCTCATTGTAGTTTTGATTTGCATTTCTCTAATAATTAGTGATGTTGAGCAGCTTTTCATGTGCTTCTTGGCCATCTGTATGTCCTCTTTGGAGAAATGTCTATTTAGGTCTTCTGCCCATTTTTGGATTCGGTTGTTTGTTTTTTTGATATTGAGCTGCATGAGCTGCTTGTAAATTTTGGAGATTAATCCTTTGTCAGTTGCTTCATTTGCAAATATTTTCTCCCATTCTGAGGGCTATCTTTTCATCTTGTTTATGGTTTCCTTTAATGTGCAAAAGCTTTTAAGTTTCATTAGGTCCCATTTTTTAATTTTGTTTTTATTTCCATTTCTCTGAGGAGTGGGTCAAAAAGGATCTTGCTGTGATTTATGCCATAGAGTGTTCTGCCTCTGTTTTCCTCTAAGAGTTTGATAGTATCTGGCCTTATATTTAGGTCTTTAATCCATTTTGAGTTTATTTTTCTGTATGGTGTTAGGGAGTGCTCTAATTTCATTCTTTTCATGTACCTATCCAATTTTCCCAGCACCAATTATTGAAGAGGCTGTGTTTTCTCCATTGTATATTCTTGCCCCCTTTATCAAAGGTAAGGTGACCCTGTGTGTGTGGGTTTATCTCTGGGCTTTCTATCCTGTTCCATTGATGTATATTTCTGTTTTTGTGCCAGTACCATACTGTCTTGATTACTGTAGCTTTGTAGTATAGTCTGAAGTCAGGGAGCCTGATTCCTCCAGCTCCATTTTTCTTTCTCAAGATTGTTTTAGCTATTCGGGGTCTTTTGTGTTTCCATACCAACTGTGACATTTTTTGTTCTAGTTCTGTGAAAAATGCCATTGGTAGTTTGACCAACCTGCTGTAGTGGGGGCTACTCTTTGTTGGGGTGTGCGGGCTTCTCATTGTGGTGCCTTCTCTTGTTGCAGAGCACAGGCTCTAGGCATGTGGGCTTCAGTAGTTGTGGCTTGTGGGCTCAGTAGTTGTGGCTTGTGGGCTTAGTTTCTCCATGGCATGTGGGATCTTCCCAGCCAGGGCTCGAACCTGTGTCCCCTGCATTGGCAGGCAGGTTCTTAACCACTGTGCCACCAGGGAAGCCCTGTCCCTAAACTTTTGAAGTTCTAAATTTTTCTCAGGTGTTTTAAATGGCCATTTGGAACCAATAAAAAATTTTCTTCAAGGTGATATTTTGTTTCAAGGTGATATTTTGCCTAATTATTGGATGAGACTGTTTGTTATTTTTTCTGTTTGAGACTCTTACCAAATTTTCAGTAGGTCATTGGATACATATTTATAATAAACCTGCCCTCTGTTAGTTTGTCTTGCATTTATAAGGATCATATTGGAACACCAAATTTTTAAAGTAAAATTAGCTTCATATTAATTGTGAAACATGAAATGTAGTAGTTTTCGTTAGAAATGTCAATTATGCCTTTATATATTTTTTGATATTTCTGTTCAGAAATAGACCTTTTTGTACCACATATATGTTATGGAACTGTGAAAGTAAATAATAATAATTTTTTAAAAAGTAGCATTCAGTTAATTTCCAAGACTCAGCTGTGGCTTAATACACTTACTCTCTACTATTCCTTTACTGATGAAGGTAACTTATTGGTAAAGACAAGTTGAAGGTACTCTGAATGTTTTCTGAAATACTCCTTCCCCTAACTCTTCTCCCTATGTTTTTAGCTGATTCTCAGTTCGGTTCAGTAATAATACATTGGTTTAATTTGTCTGTCCCTCCAGGACTACAATTTGTTCTTGTCCTTGTCTCATTCCAATTTTCTTGTTTCAGAGAAAATGCCCTACCTTGTAGTTAATCAACAAATATTATCAGCTATCAAATTTTCAGAGTAAGCAAAAGTAAACAACTCTCTTCAAGTCTATGAATTACATATGTAAAGTTTTTTTCTTAATTTGCCATTTTTATTAAAAATTCATATTATGATATTTCATCTGGTTTCTTGTAATTTGACCCTGTTGGATATCTTGACAATAGCACATATTGAAAAATATCTAAGATCCCAAATGCTATAAAATAAAGTGTGTTCCTTTATTACAGTTCTATTATAGAAGTCACTAGCCATATATGTATATTTAAATTTTAAATTAATTAAAATTAAATAACATAATAAATGAATTCCCATTTTTACTAAATACATCCTAAGTGCTTATATCACTAGAGACTACCATCTTGGACAGTCTCGGGAACATTTCCATCATCACAGAAAGTTCTATTGAATAGCAGTGCTCTAGATGAACCAGTTGATATAGAGATGAAATAATGTCAACTAAGCTAGGGTTTTATTATTTACATGAGGAACTCAGGCCCATTTTCTGGAAAATGTAGTATTAGAACTTCCATTTGAAAAGGGAGAAGATGTGGTCAAAATAAGTCTCTTCTACTTGACAAATTCTAACAAATGGAGCATAATGTGTTATAACCATAAGACAAAGTTATTTTAAATAGTGTATGAATCTACCACTTTTTCTAGGAAATTTTAAGAAGCTCACAAAAAAACACAACGTGAGCAAAGATAAGGTTCTATGCAAGTGCCTTAAGTTTTCAATTAATTTTTCTGGCAGCAGAATTTAAGAGATCATGCTTATTATTAAGCATAATTGCAGAAACCTAACATCTTGCCCTTATTTTTTGAGGTACATAATAACATTGAGTAAATGGCTTCAATGATCAAGTATGATTAAAACTTTCTACTGTAAATAATAATGTGAAAAACCATAATTTTACTCACCTGATTCAAACTGAGAGACTGCAGACAATCTAAAATCACAATTAGACTTTTATTTAATAATATGAAAGGAAAATTTAAAATTAAATTGAAAATAGAATGATATCTTCACCAACGATTAACTGTTGTGAAATTTAACCAGATGTGCTAGTTCAAACAGAAGATGGAATAGAGTAATATCAACTCAAAGATTTGAATGAAAAATAAGTATATTTATACAAATCCTGTAATAACAGAATTTCTGACTAAAATAACATGAGAAGAATTTAGCAAGAATAATTCACTCAAATCACTGTTAAAAAGATGACGTTAAGAGTAAAACTCTAAAAATATTGTTTCAGTCAAAACATTGATAAGTAAATGCCAAAAGGCATAAAATGATGTTAAGCTGTTTTCTCTAGAAGAAAGTTTTTTTTTGTGTGTGTGTGTGCATTTGTGTATACACTGAACTGAACAAACAAAAATGAAAATCAAGTATATGAAATCAGGAAAACACTATATTGTAAAGTAATATTACCAGAATCAGAACCTTAGAAAATCAAATTGAAAGTAATATAAATAGATGAGAAATAAGGGTAATTGAATTCAAGATAACAGGAAATAAAAGAAAATAATTATAATTGGATGCACACTGACAAGTGCCTGCTTCAGAATGATATGAATTGAATTTGAGATGATGGAAAGGTAACCCATAATGACCAAAATGAAGTGAAAGATGACATAACATGATGTTGTAGTGAGATCAAAACACAGAAATGAAGTAAACTGAGCAATGAACTAATGCAGGAAGCTTCATAAGAAAGGGTGAATGGGTTTGAACAGAAGGCACAAGGATGACTCTACATTGAAATAACAGAAATGGATGATATATTTTGAAAATTACACCTATGGATAGAGTATTATATCTAAATAATGAAAATTTTATGCTAAAAGTGTGTCTGATGGCAATAAAACTAGAATAAAATACTATTTACACTGAAATAAACCATTATCACAATTACATTTTTAAGTATAAAATCTGATTAACCAAATACAGGAAAGAAGAGCATTCAACCTAAAATTATTTATGCTGACACAAAGCCTCACTTGAATTGAATATAATAAATTGCCTTGGGAAAATATGAATTATTGGATTAAAATATCAACATGAGCAATTTAGTAAAACAAGGAAAATTGTGGTAAATCACAGAAAGTAATGTTTCAATATTCTATAGTGATATTATACAGCTGTTAGTATAAATTCTGTTCTGTTAGCTAAGCAGACACATGTGTTTTTCCTTGTTGATCTAGATTAGCTTTGAATTCACAATATTTTTACTTTCCCTTTACAGTGTAAACCAAAATACAGAAAAAGAAATAAAGAGAAAGGGGGCAGGAGTGTGAAAATGTGAGGGAGAAAGAGAGGGGTATAAAAAGGAAGGAAGAAAGGAAGGGAGAAAAGACTTTTTTTTTCTTAAAGTAAAATGTATCCATGGAGTTCAGCTGTGTGAATCTTCCTTCCAAGAGCTTTGTTAAATGTATCTTAATTCAGTTTCTAAACTGTCAAAGCTGCCAGAATATTGTTATATATATAAATATGCATGCCCCCTCCCCCCTCCCCCAAGATATCTCTCTTGGATTCTTCCAACCCACTTCTAGACTTTTCACCTGGCTACGTTGAGACTCTCCCTTGCTTTTATTCTCCTGTATTGGATGTCTTTTTTCTGGACCACATTAATTCATCTTTTAGTTGTCCATCTCTCTCTCTCTCTCTCTGGAGAACATCCTCCAGTACTTTCCTGAGTGTGTCTATACAGGAAATAATTTTTGACATTTTTAATGCTTACTTTTAGAAATATCAAATCCTCTATAAGTTTTGCACTCATGAACTAACCTGGTGTTAAGTTTGCATATTGAGTAATGGAATATTGGTCATTTATTTATTCTTCAATTTTGAATCTGCCTTTAATCTCAGACTCTCTGGATTGAAAGAGCACTTAGAAATCTCATGGTAATAGTCTCACAGTTAAAAAAAAAAAAAGACGGACTTGAAAGAAAGGAAGAGGATTACTTTGGAAAACTACCTTGCCATTTCTTGAAGTTATTGCTAAATAAGGTGTAAGTATAATATTGATGATTAGATGCATTACTGCTGATGGAGTGATGTGATGTGACAGGCACAGCCCATGTTGTTTTCCCTGTATCACTGCCTCTGTCACTTCTCCTCTCTGTTAACTAACTAAGCCAAATAATTCCAAGGAGCTTCTCAAAGTGACTCATATCACCAGAAGCAACCTTAAATTTGGCCAGGATTGGAGGAGTTGTGAGTAGTGAGTCCGGTTAATATCAGTGGAAAGGTAATATAAATATTGCTGCAGGGAGGTGAATATCATGTCATATCAGACCAATGGTCATCACAGAAGCTTTAGGATAACCACAGGATATGGCTCCAGCCCTAAAATAAAAAGCAAAATGAGGAGCTTACACACAATTTTCTTTTAAAAAAATCAGCTTTACAGGTTTCTTCTGAAGAGATAAATTTAATGGAGTATCAGTTTTGGACAATCATGTTTAAATCGTGAGTCATAGGAGAAATGACTTAAGCTATCTAAGGGCCAAACCTAGTTTCTCCAACTGAAAAATGTAGGTAATATATGTTTGTCCTCAGCACCATGTAAACACCCAGTACATGCTACTAGATATTATTTATCTGTTTATTTTTATACCTTGATTTCTTCCAATTAGATGCCACAATTATGACTTTATGATTCAAATTTCATCAAAGAATTGCCTTTAAGTTCAGAATACCAAGTTTATACTATCCAAAATATATATGGGACCTCAGCAATAACAATTTTAAGGCCTCTAAATATTTATGTAACATTATAAAACTTGTAAATGGAAATTCTTTCTTTCTTTTTTTTTTTTTTTTTTGCAGTATGCGGGCCTCTCACTGTTGTGGCCTCTCCCGTTGCGGAGCACAGGCTCTGGACGTGCAGGCTCAGAGGCCATGGCTCACGGACCCAGCCACTCCGCGGCACGTGGGATCCTCCTGGACCGGGGCACGAACCCGTGTCCCCTGCATCGGCAGGTGGACTCTCAACCACTGCACCACCAGGGAAGCCCTGGAAATGATTTCTTAAATTACTTTTATAATTTAGAACTTTTTATGAATTATCTATAAAAATGTAAGTAATTTATTAACATAAAAATCCCTTGTTCTTCTAAGTTATATGGTGAGTATACATATCTATATTAATACACACACAAGTATTTATATAAATAAATGTTTCACTCTATAAATGAGACCAATAATAGAGAATTTGGACTAATTTTTATGTGTGTATTATTTATGAATAAAGCTATTTTTGATTAAATTGTATAAACCCAATAATGAAAGGAATTATCTATTCACAAAGAAAATATGCTACTTTAATTATTAGTATTTTAGAAAAAAAAATTATTAAAGAAAAACAAATAATCTATTTACTCAGATTAACAGTTTGCAAATTCCCTTATTGGGCAGGTCCTTATCTTGCTTGAAATTACTTTATATCATAAGCAATGCAATACATCTGCACTTCTATACTTGAACATTTCATTAACATAGATTTTTATTTTCCTGAAAAATATAAATGATAATATTTAATGAATGATAAAAAATTTACAGATATCTGGAAACTCTTTCAACATCCATGAACTTTAAAGGTACAAATGGACCAAAATACGTTCAAAGCCATATTTTCTTAGGATATTTGTTTGTTGTCCTAGTACCTGGGTACCATGCAGTAAGGCACAGCTACCTGCCACCTTGCTTTCATGTACTTTCTACCATTGCAGTATATCATGATCCATCCTGCAACCTTGATAATCAGGGGTGATCAGGGAAGGGTCAGCCTTGACCCTTCACAGGGATCCTCCCATGAAGGATCCTCTTGTCTCAATTCAGAGATGTATATTTGAGAATTTCAATATTATCCTTGTACTTTAACCCTGTTTTCAATTTTTCCTGCCTAGAAACATCCTATATGACATTATTCTATTTTGGTATTTTCTAATAACCATTATCAAAATGTCAGGCAGGGCTTCCCTGGTGGCGCAGTGGTTGAGAGTCCTCCTGCTGATGCAGGGGACACGGGTTCGTGCCCCAGTCTGGGAACATCCCACATGCCGCGGAGCTGCTGGGCCGGTTAGCCATGGCCGCTGAGCCTGCGCGTCCGGAGCCTGTACTCCACAATGGGAGAGGCCACAACAGTGAGAGGCCTGTGTATCGCAAAAGAAAAAACGTTCAGGCAAATGTTTATAATTTTATACATCTCACAACACAATTAGGAGAAATAGAAATATATAGGAAGACAGTAAAATGAATACATGTTGTCACTTTTCTTTGCCATTCTTCCCATTGAGAGTTAGAGTCGAATTCCTCTCCTCTTGCGTATGGGAGTCTAATTATTCTCCTCTTGACCATCAACTGCCTAACTTCTAATAGGTGTGCCAGAAGTGATGCTTTGTGACTTCCAGGGTAAAATGATACATGGTCATACCTCTTCCATCTCACTCTACTGGAACACTTGTTTTGGGGACCCAACTGCTGTGCTATGACAAAACTTATTTCACCAGTAAAGTCTGAATACAGATGTCTTGGCCAACAGATAAGTCAGAAGCCCCAGCTGAGAGCCGGCATCGGAAGCCTTGTGTAATCACGGAAGCCTTTGAGATTATCCAGCCCCAGTTACTGTCTGACTGTAATCACATGAAAGACTTTCAAGCAGAAACTGACTAGCTGGGTCCAGTCCACCCTCAAAACCTTGAGAGATAATAATAAAAAGGCACTGTTGTTGTATGCCTCTAAGTTAAGGGTTGCAGTGTTTTGTTTTCAACATGTTAAAACCTGGCTACTGTTCAGGAGATATAAAACGCAGGGTGAATATCAAATGTTAAGTGAAATAAAACAGTCACAAAAGAAAAATGCTGTATGAGTCCACTTATACGATATATGTAGAGTAGTCAAACTCATAGAAATAGAAAGTAGAATTGTATACAAACTCCCATGTTCATTGCAGTATTAGTCACAATAGTCAAGATACAGAAACAACTTAAACATCCAACAACAGGTGAATGGATAGAGAAAATGTGTTATATACATACAATGGAATATTATTCAGTTTTTTTTAAAAAAGAAGGAAACCGCGCCATATGCAACAATATGGATGCCCATGAAAGACATTATATTAAGTGAAATAAGCCAGTCACATAAATACTGCAAGACTACGCTTATATGAGGTATCTAAAGTAGTCAAACTCAAAGAAACAGACAGTAGAACACTGGTTGCCAGGGATTGGGAGGGAGAGGGAAATGCGGAGTTGCTGCTCAAGGGATATAAATTTTCAGTTATACAAGATGAATAAGTTCTAGCGATCTGCTGTACAACATTGTGCCTGTAGTTAACAATACTGTACTGTGCACTTAAAAATTTGTTAGGAAGGTAGATCTCATGTTAAGTGCTATTACGATAATCATAATCATAGAAGTAGAAGGTGGCTGCAAGGGAGGGAGGAGTGGGGAGTCATTGTTTAATGGACATAGAGTTTCAGTTTTGCAAGGTGAAAAGGTTCTGGAGGTTGGTTGCACATCAATGTGAATATACTAGACACTTCTGAACTATACACTTAAAAATGGTTAAAATGGTAAATTTGATGCTATGTATATTTTACCACAATTTTAATAATAATAATGTTAGAAGAGGGATTTGATATTACTTAATCTGAGAGAATAATAGTGTAGAAATAAGAATAACATCAAATTCTGATGGATTCAATCATTAGAATTTAGTATTTGAGTAAAATGAAAACTATATAGAGCCTTAGCCTATTAGAACTAGAGGAAATCTTAAGGATTGGGCTCCCACTTTTTATATTTAAGGAAAACAAAGTGTAGGTTGAATTAAGAACTTTGCTAGAGACTAAAGTCTGACCACAAGATCTATTTTTTTTCCAATAAATAGTTACAGGAACGCATTTATGATATATTTAGCAGATAGCTTTTACCTACAAGTGCAAGTGATTGATTGCTATTCAGAACAGTAAACAATCCAAAAGACAAATTTTTCTACTCTTTACATCAATGAGACTGTGAAACTTTGCTTTGAATCATGTTCTGCTGTCGTTTTCCCCCATCTTATGGCAAAGCAGTCACACCATATTTCAGCAGCATGATTGTGGAAGGAATGAAAAAGAAACCTTGATGAAGTTGTTCACATGGATGTCTCTTTTTCCACTCTACTCCGGTCATTCCACCTGCTGTGGACTGCAATAAAATGAAACCTTCAGTTCCAGGCTTTAGTGATACTCTTAACAAAAAAAGTGCTGCAAAAGAACAATGAAAACAGTAACAAAAATCTTGGACAATGTTGTTACAGCCTTGTTTTATCATATGACGGTGGCTACTTAAAGCATTCGCTAATCTTTTTTGCACTTATTAACAGAAGATTTTTTTAACATCTTTATTGGAGTATAATTGTTTTACAATGGTGTGTTAGTTTCTGCTTTATAACAAAGTGAATCAGCTATACATACATATACTCCATATCTCCTCCCTCTTGTGTCTCCCTCCTGCCCTCCCTATCCCACCCCTCTAGGTGGTCACAAAGCACTGAGCTGATCTCCCTGTGCTATGTGGCTGCTTCCCACTAGCTATCTATTTTACATTTAGTAGTGTATATATGTCAATGCCACTCTCTCACTTCATCCCAGCTTACCCGTCCTCCTCCCTGTGTCCTCAAGTCCATTCTCTATGTCTGTGTCTTTTTTTTTTTTTTTTTTTTTTTTTTTTTGCAGTACGCGGGCCTCTCGCTGTTGTGGCCTCTCCCGCTGCGGAGCACAGGCTCTGGATGCGCAGGCTCAGTGGCCACGGCCCATTGGCCCAGCCGCTCCGCAGCACGTGGGATCCTCCCAGACCGGGGCATGAACCCGCGTCCCCCGCATCGGTAGGGGGACTCTCAACCACTGTGCCACCAGGGAAGCCCTATGTCTGTGTCTTTAACAGAAGATTGAAAATGTGGATATATGATGAAAAACAATCAATTAAAATGATCACTCTAGTACTTGTTGTTTTAATAATCTCAAAGAATTTCCTGACTCTCATAAGATGGTACCTTTCCCAGGTAAATTTTATTTCTCTTTTCCTTTTGCAACAGATTAAATAATCCTCTAATAACAGTACTTGGAGAGTTCCATTTCAGTATACTGTTAACTCTGTTGCTTTGCCCAATTTCTAATTAAATGTGGCCAAGTAAGAAGTAATTCATTTAATTTCAAATATATTTACACACACACACACACACACACACACACACACACACACACACACACAAACACACTACTTTGACAAAGTGTTCCTAGAAGTCCCCTTTGGTTTAACGACTCTTGGATTTGGAACTTTCTTCTAGCTGCACATGCCTGACATTAGAGTATCTGCCAGAAGATGGATTTCCAGATTCTGTAGGTGGGTAGAGCTCTTGGTGTAGACACTGGTGGACGAGAGGACCAAGATAAACACTCAAAAATAGCTCTTTGCTTGTTGTTTTCAAATATGCATCATATATATGTGTGTATATGTATACATCTATATGTAATTAAGTCTGATCCAATAAATATGTGCTGTGTAGAAAAACCACAATAAAATAAATCATTTCAAGCATCTACTTACAATGGAGTATATCCTAGTTATTTTCAAGTGATTCTACATTCCCAACTTTGTCTAATATTAACTGCTATTTCCTTTGTTTTAGTGTCCTTGATGTTTATTAAGAACACCTGAAATATACATTCAAGGACAGGTTTGACTTGATAACCTGGGTGATCATAAAAACATGATACTGGCATCAATTACTTGTAAACTAGAAGAGAAAGTTCACAGAAGTATAAGAACTGACATGTAGTTAGAAGACTGGAATATAAAATCCACCTCTCATACTTAATAGGTACATTTTCTTGGCTAAAAATATAAAGTTATTTTAGGTTCAATAACCCTACTTGTGAAATGTCATTAGCTACTCTACCTGACATGTTTGTGATAAAGACAATGTCTATAAATATGCATTTAACTCATAAAAAATGCCACAAAATGTAAGTGCTCTTATAGAACAAATGCTGAGGATATTCTCCCTTATTTCATGGGTGGAGAGTATAGTAGACCTATCTCTAAGTGCTTTCCTTTTTAGAACAAGTGACCAATACTCCTGCAAGCTGTCCCTATAGTGTCTTTTAATTGTACAGAAAAATACCATCTGAGATGTGTTTGATGTAACCTCTATTAACTTTTGCAAAATCAGAGAAAACATATAACCTTAAGTGTGGGGCCACTTCAATCACCTCCTGTTTCTAAGATCTCCTTAGACTCTGCTTCTTATTTTCTTATACTCTTGATATTTCTATAAATTCTGTGGTAACTTTACTATCAGCAATTGTCTCTAAACAGGAGCCATTTCTCTTTTTATTCCTTTTTTAAAAAAAAATTATTGAAATATATTTGATTTACAATGTTGTGTTAGCTTCAGGTGAACAGCAAAGTGATTCAGTTATTTTTATATACATATATGAATTTATTTTTACATTCTCTTCCATTATAGGTTATTGCAAGATATTGAGTATAGTTCACTATGCTATACAGTAAGTACTTGTTGGTTATCTATTTTATATACAGTAGTGTGTATATTTTATTTTATTTTATTTATTTATTTTACATCTTTATTGGAGTATAATTGCTTTACAATGGTGTGTTAGCTTCTGCTTTATAACAAAGTGAATCAGCTATACATATACATATGTCCCCATATCTCTTCCCTCTTGCATCTCCCTCCCTCCCACCCTCCATATCCCAGCACCCTACGTGGTCACAAAGCACCACGATGACCTCCCTGTGCTATGTGGCTGCTTCCCACTAGCAATCTATTTTATGTTGGTAGTGTATATATGTCGATGCCACTCTCTCACTTTGTCCCAGCTTACCCTTCCCCCTCCCCATATCCTCAAGTCCATTCTCTAGTGGGTCTGTATCTTTATTCCCGTCATGCACCTAGGTTCTTCATGACCATTTTTTGTTTTTTTAGATTCCATATATATGTGTTAACATACAGTATTTGTTTTTCTCTTCCTGACATACTTCACTCTGAATTACAGTCTCTAGGTCCATCTACCTCACTACAAATAACTCAGGTTCATTCCTTTTTATGGCTGAGTAATATTCCATTGTATATATGTGCCACATCTTCTTTATCCATTCATCTGTGGATGGACATTTAGGTTGCTTCCATGTCCTGGATACTGTATACAGAGCTGCAATGAACATTTTTGTACATGACTCTTTTTGAATTATGGTTTTCTCAGGGTATATGCCCAGTAGTGGGATTGCTGAGTTGTATGATAATTCTATTTTTAGTTTTCTAAGGAACCTCCATACTGTTCTCCATAGTGGCTGTATCACTTTACATTCCCAACAACAGTGCAAGAGGGTTCCCTTTTCTCCACACCCTCTCCAGCATTTATTGTTTGTAGATATTTTGATGATGGCCATTCTGACTGGTGTGAGATGATACCTCATTGTAGTTTTGATTTGCATTTCTCTAATGATTAATGATGTTGAGCATCCTTTCATGTGTTTGTTGGCAATCTGTATATCTTCTTTGGAGAAATGTCTATTTAGTTCTTCTGCCCATTTTTGGACTGGGTTGTTTGTTTTTTTGCTATTGAGCTGCATGAGCAGCTTGTAAATTTTGGAGATTAATCCTTTGTCAGTTGCTTCATTTGCAAATATTTTCTCCCATTCTGAGGGTTGACTTTTGGTCTTCTTTGTGGTTTCCTTTGCTGTGCAAAAGCTTTTAAGTTTCATTAGGTCCCATTTGTTTACTTTTGTTTTTATTTCCATTTCTCTAGGAGGTGGGTCAAAAAGGACCTTGCTGTGATTTATGTCATAGAGTGTTCTGCCTATGTTTTCCTCTAAGAGTTTGATAGTTTCTGGCCTTACATTTAGGTCTTTAATCCATTTTGAGCTTATTTTTGTGTATGGTGTTAGGGAGTGCTCTAATTTCATTCTTTTATATGTAGCTGTCCAGTTTTGCCAGCACCACTTATTGAAGAGGCTGTCTTTTCTCCATTGTATATTCTTGCCTCCTTTATCAAAGATAAGGTGACCATATGTGCATGGGTTTATCTCTGGGCTTTCTTTCCTGTTCCATTGATCTAGATTTCTATTTCTATGCCAGTACCATGCTTTCTTGATTACTGTAGCTTTGTAGTATAGTCTGAAGTCTGGGAGCCTGATTCCTCCAGGTCCGTTTTTCTTTCTCAAGATTGCTTTGGCTATTCAGGGTCTTTTGTATTTCCATACAAATTGTGAATTTTTTTGTTCTAGTTCTGTGAAAAATGCCAGTGGTAGTTTGATAGGAATTGCATTGAATCTGTAGATTGCTTTGGGTAGTAGAGTCATTTTCACAATGTTGATTCTTCCAATCCAAGAACATGGTATATCTCTCCATTTATTTATACCATCTTTAATTTCTTTCATCAGTGTCTTATAGTTTTCTAAATACAGATCTTTTGTCTCCTTAGGTAGGTTTATTCCTAGATATTTTATTCTTTTTGTTGCAATGGTAAATGAGAGTGTATTCTTAATTTCACTTTCAGATTTTTCATCATAATTGTATAGGAATGCAAGAGATTTCTGTGCATTAATTTTGTATGCTGCTACATTACCAAATTCATTGATTAGCTCTAGTAGTTTTCTGGTAGAATCTTTAGGATTCTCTGCGTATAGTATCATGTCATCTGCAAACAGTAGCTGCTTTACTTCTGCTTTTCCAATTTGGATTCCTTTTATTTCTTTTTCTTCTCTGATTGCTGTGGCTAAAACTTCCAAAACTATGTTGAATAATAGTGGTGAGAGTGGGCAACCCTGTCTTATTCCTGATCTTAGTGGAAATGGTTTTAGTATTTCACCATGAGGACGAGGTTGGCTCTGCGTTTGTCATATATGACCTTTATTATGTTGAGGTAAGTTCCCTCTATGCCTACTTTCTGGAGGGTTTTTATCATAAATCGGTGTTGAATTTTGTTATAAGCTTTCTCTTCATCTATTGAAAGGATTCTAAGGTTTTTCTCCTTCAATTTGTTAATATGGTGTATCACTTTGATAGATTTGCATATATTGAAGAATACTTGCATTCCTGGGATAAACCCCACTTGATCATAGTGTATGATCCTTTTAATGTGCTGTTGGATTCTGTTTGCTAGGTTTTTTTTGTTTTTTTTTTTTTTGCCGTACACGGGCCTCTCACTGCTGTGGCCTCTCCCATTGCAGAGCACAGGCTCTGGATGTGCAGGCTCAGCAGCCATGGCTCATGGACACAGCCACTCCGCAGCATGTGAGATCTTCCCAGACCGGGGCACGAACCCGCATCCCCTGCACCGGCAGGCGGACTCTCAACCACTGTGCCACCAGGGAAGCCCTGTTTGCTAGTATTTTGTTGAGGATCTTTGCATCTATATTCATCAGTGATATTGTCCTGTAGTTTTCTTTCTTTGTGACATCTTTGTCTGGTTTTGGAATCAGTGTGATGGTGGCCTCATAGAATGAGATTGGGAGTGTTCCTCCATCTGCCATATTTTGGAAGAATTTGAGAAGTATAGGTGTTAGCTCTTCTCTAAATGTTTGCTAGAATTCACCTGTGAAGCCATCTGGTCCTGGGCTTTTGTTTGCTGGAAGATTTTAAATCACAGTTTCAATTTCAATGCTTCTGATTGGTCTGCTCATATTTTCTATTTCTTCTTGGTTCAGTCTCAGAAGGTTGTGCATTTCTAAGAATTTGTCCATTGTTCCAGGTTGTCCTTTTTATTTGCGTATAGTTGTTTGTAGTAATCTCTCATGATTCTTTGTATTTCTGCAGTGTCAGTTGTTTCTTCTTCTTTTACATTTCTAATTCTATTGATTTGGGTCTTTTCCCTTTTTATCTTGATGAGTCTGGATAATGGTTTATCAATTTTGTTTATCTTCTCAAAGAACCAGCTTTGACATTTATTGATCTTTGCTCTCATTTCCTTCATTTTTTTTTCATTTATTTCTGATCTGATCTTTATGATTTCTTTCCTTTGGCTAACTTTGGGATTTTTTGTTCTTCTTTCTCTAATTGCTTTAGGTGTAAGGTTAGGGTGTTTACTTGAGCTGTTTCTTGTTTCTTGAGGTAGGATTGTATGGCTATAAACTTCCCTCTTAGAACTGCTTTTGCTGCATCCCATAGGTTTTGGGTCATCGTGTTTTCACTGTCATTTGTTTCTAGGTATTTTTTGATTTCCTCTTTGATTTCTTCAGTGATCTCTTCATTATTAAGTAGTGTATTGTTTAGCCTCCATGTGTTTGTATTTCTTACAGATTTTTTCCCATAATTGATATCTAGTCTCATAGCGTTGTGGTCAGAAAAGATACTTGATATGATTTCAGTTTTCTTAAATCTACCAAGGCTTGGTTTGTGACCCAAGATGTGATCTATCCTGGAGAATGTTCGATGAACACTTGAGAAGAATGTGCATTCTGTTGTTTTTGGATGGAATGTCCAATAAATATCAATTAAGTCCATCTTGTTTAAAGTATCATTTAAAGCTTGTGTTTCCTTATTTATTTTCATTTTGGATGATCTGTCCATTGGTGAAAGTGGGGTGTTAAAGTCCCCTACTATGATTGTGTTACTGTCGATTTCCCCTTTTATGGCTGTTAGTATTTTCCTTACGAACTGAGGTGCTCCTATGTTGGGTGCATAAATATTTATAATTGTTATATCTTCTTCTTTGATTGATCCCTTGATCATTATGTAGTGTCCTTCTTTGTCTCTTGTAATAGTGTTTGTTTTAAAGTCTATTTTGTCTGATATGAGAATTGCTACTCCAGCTTTCTTTTGATTTCCATTTGCATGGAATATCTTTTTCCATCCCCTCACTTCCAGTGTGTATGTGTCCCTAGGTCTGAAGTGGGTCTCTTGTAGACAGCGTATATATACAGGTCTTGTTTTTGTATCCATTCAGCCAATCTATGTCTTTTGGTTGGAGCATTTAATCCATTTACATTTAAGGTAATTATCAATATGTATATTCCTATTACCATTTTCTTAATTGTTTTGGGTTTATTATTGTAGGTCTTTTCCTTCCTTGTGTTTCCTGCCTAGAGAAGTTCTTTTAGCATTTGTTGTAAAGCTGGTTTGGTGGTGCTGAATTCTCTTGGCTTTTGCTGTCTGTAAAGGTTTTAATTTCTCTGTCAAATCTGAATGAGATCCTTGCTGGGTAGAGTAATCTTGGTTGTAGGTTTTTCTCTTTCATCACTTTAAGTATGTCCTGCCATTCCCTTCTGGCTTGCAGAGTTTCTGCTAAAAAATCAGCTGTTAACCTTATGGGGATTCCCTTATGTGCTGTTTGTTGTTTTTCCCTTGCTGCTTTTAATATGTTTTCTTTGTATTTAATTTTTGATAGTTTGATTAATATGTGTCTTGGTGTGTTTCTACTTGGATTTATGTTGTATGGTAGTCTCTGTGCTTCCTGGACTTGATTAACTATTTCCTTTCCCATATTAGGGAAGTTTTCAACTATAATCTCTTCAAATATTTTCTCAGTCCCTTTCTTTTTCTCTTTTTTTGGGACCCCTATAATTCGAGTGTTGGTGCGTTTAATGTTTTCCCAGAGGTCTCTGAGACTGTCCTCAATTCTTTTCGTTCTTTTTTTTTCTTTGGTATGCAGGCCTCTCACTGTTGTGTCCTCTCCCATTGCGGAACACAGGCTCCGGACGCAGAAACTCAGCGGCCATGGCTCACAGGCCCAGCCGCTCCGCGGCATGTGGGATCTTCCCGGACCAGGGCACGAACCCGCATCCCCTCCAATGGCAGGCAGACTCTCAACCACTGCGCCACAAGGGAAGCCCGTTCTTTTTTCTTTATTCTGCTCTGCAGTAGTTATTTCCAGTATTTTATCTTCCAGGTCACTTATCCGTTCTTCTGCCTCAGTTATTCTGCTACTGATCCCTTCTAGTGAATTTTTAATTTCATCTATTGTGTTGTTCATCAGTGTTTGTTTGCATTTTAGTTCTTCTAGGTCCTGTTAAACGTTTCTTGTATTTTCTCCATTCTATTTCCAAGATTTTGGATCATCTTTACCATCATTATTCTGAATTCTTTTTCAGGTAGACTGCCTATTGCCTCTTCATTTGTTAGGCTTGGTGGGTTTTTGCCTTGCTCCTTTATCTGCTGTGTGTTTCTCTGTCTTCTCATTTTCCTTAACTTTTACTGTTTTGGGGGTCTCCTTTTCGCGGGCTGCAAATTCGTAGTTTCTGTTGTTTTTGGTGTCTGTCCACAGTGGCTAAGGTTGGTTCAGTGTGTTGTGTAGGCCTCCTAGTGGAGGGGACTAGTGCCTGTGTTCTGGTGGATGAGGCTGGATCTTTTCTTTCTGGTGGGCAGGTCCACGTCTGGTGGTGTGTTTTGTGGTGTCTCTGGCCTTATTATGATTTTAGGCAGCCTCTCTGCTAATGGATGGGGTTGTGTTCCTGTCTTGCTAGTTGTTTGTCATAGGGTGTTCAGCCCTGGAGCTTGCTGGTCGTTGAGTGGAGCTGGGTCTTGGCATTGAGATGGAGATCTCTAGCAGATTTTCTCCGTTTGATGTGATGTGGATCCATGAGATCTCTGGTGGACCAGTGTCCTGAACTTGGCTCTCCCACCTCAGTGGCACAGCCCTGACACCTGGCTGGAACACCAAGAGCCTCTCCTCCACGTTGTTCCAAATAAAAGGGAGAAAAGAAAGAACAAAAGAAAGAAGATAAAATAAAATAAATTAAAAAATAAAATAAAGTTATTAAAAAATAATTATTAAGAATAAAACTTTTTAAGTAATAAAAAAAAACACACACACACACAAAAACCGGACAGATAGAACCCTAGGACAAATGGTAAAAGCAAAGCTATACAGACAAAATCACACACAGAAGCATACACATACATACTCACAAAAAGAGAAAAAGGGAAAAATATATATATATCGTTGCTCCCTAAGTCCACCTCTTCAGTTTGGGGTGATTCGTTGTCTATTCAGGTATTCCACAGATGCAGCATACATCAAGTTGATTGTGGAGATTTAATCCGCTGCCCCTGAGGTTGCTGGGAAAATTTTCCCTTTCTCTTCTTTGTTCGCTCAGCTCCCGGGTTTCAGCTTGGGATTTGGACCCGCCTCTGCATGTAGGTCACCTGAGGGTGTCTGTTCTTCACTCAGATAGGACGGGGTTAAAGGAGCAGCTGCTTTGGGGGTTCTGTCTCACTCAGGCCAGGGTGAGGGAGGGGTACGGATGTGGTGCGAGCCTGTGGAGGCAGAGGCTGGTGTAATGTTGCACCAGCCTGAGGCACGCCGTGCGTTCTCCCAGGGAAGTTATCCCTGGATCATGGGACCCTGGCAGTGACGGGTGCCTAGGCTCCTGGGAGGAGAGGTATGGAGAGTGACCTGTGCTCACACACAGGGTTCTTGGTGGTGGCAGCAGCAGCCTTAGCGTCTCATGCCCGTCTCTGGGGTCCTTGCTGATAGCCGCGGCTTGTGCCCGTCTCTGGAGCTACTTTAAGCAGCGTTCTGAATCCCTTCTCCTTGCTCACCAAAAAACAAAGAGGCAAGAAAAAGTCTCTTGCCTCTTCGGCAGTTCCAGACTTTTTCCCAGACTCCCTCCTGACTAGCTGTGGTGCGCTAGCTCCCTTCAGGCTGTGTTCACAGGACCAACCACAGTCCTCTCCCTGGGATCCGACCTCCGAAGCCTAAGCCTCACCTCCCAGCCCCGCCCGCCCTGGTGGGTGAGCAGACAAGCCTCTCGGGCTGGTGAGTGCTGATCGGCACTGATCCTCTGTGTGGGAATCTTTCCACTTTGCCCTCCGCACCCCTGTTGCTTCGCTCTCCTCTGTGGCTCCAAATATCCCCCCCCCCCGCGCCACCCTCAGTCTCCACCCACGAAGGGGCTTCCTAGTGTGTGGAAACCTTTCCTCCTTCATGGCTCCCTCCCACTGGTCCAGGTCCCATCCCTATTCTTTTGTCTCTGTTTTTCCTTTTTTCTTTTGCCCTACCCAGGTACATGGGGAGTTTCTTGCCTTTTGGCAGGTCTGAGGTCTTCTGCCAGCGTTCAGTAGGTGTTCTGTAGGAGTTGTTCCCCATGTAGATGTATTTCTACATCTGTAGAAATGTATCTGTGGGGAGGAAGGTGATCCCAGCGTCTTCCTCTTCTGCCATCTTGAAGCTCCTCCTCAGTGTGTATATTTTAATCCCAAACTCCTATTTTATCCCTCCCCCTTCCACTCTGGTAAACATAAGTTTGTTTTCTATGTCTGTGAGTCTATTTCTGTTTTGTAAATAAGTTAATTTTTATAATTTTTTAAGATTCCACATGTAAGTAATATCATATGATATTTTTCTATCTCTGTATGGCTTATTTCACTTATTATGATAATCCCCAGGTCCATCCATGTTGCTGCAAATGGCATTATTTCATTCTCTTTTATGGCTGAGTAATATTCCATTATATATAGATAGATAGATAGATTGATAGATCTATCTATCAATCTATCTGTCTATATATCTCACATCTTCTTTATCCGTTTATCTGTCCATTGATACTTAGGTCGTTTCCATGTCTTGGCTATTTTAAATAGTGCTGCTATGAACACTGGGGTGCATGTATCCATTCAAATTATGTTTTCTCTAGATATATGCCCAGGAGCGGGACTGCAGGATAATATGGTAGCTCTATTTTTAGTTTTTTAAGGAACCTCCATACTGTTCTCCATAGTGGCTGTACCAATTTACATTCCCACCAATAGTGTAGGAGGGTTCCCTTTTCTCTACACCCTTCCTAGCATTTATTATTTGTAAACTTTTTGATGATAGCCATTCTGACCAGTATGAGGTGATACCTCATTGTAGTTTTGATTTGCATTTCTCTAATAATTAGTGAAGCTGAGCATCTTTTCATGTGCCTTTTGGCCATTTTTATGTCTTCTTTGGAGAAATGTCTTTTTTAGGTTTTCTGCCTATTTTTTTGATTTGGTTCTTTTTTTTTGATATTGAGCTATATGAGCTGTTTGCATATTTTGGAGATTAATCCCTTGTCAGTCACATCATTTGCAAATATTTTCTCCCATTCTGTAAGTTGTCTTTTTGTTTTGTTTATGGTTTTCTTTGCTGTGCAGAAGCTCTTAAGTTAAATTATGTCCCATTTGTTTATTTTTGTTTTTATTTCCATTACTCTAGGAGATGGATCCAAAACGATTTCACTTCAATTTATGTCAAAGAGTGTTCTGCCGCAGTTGTTTAAAATATCATCTTTTTTTTCTTAACTATGAACCATTTAAACTTTAAACAAAAACTACTAAGGTTTAAGTCACTTAATATCTTAATGAAATAACCAATTCCCTATCCTATGTGACTTTAGTCATTCTGAACATTTTGGAAAATGTCTCTGATATGATCCCAAGTCCTGACTGTGGTTTTATTTTATTCATTCATTCATTTGATAAATATTTATGGGGCTTCTAATATGTCAAAGTGTTGTTATGGGTCTTAGAAACTGAATAGTGAACCAGAAAATTCCCTGCCCTCTTGTAACTTTTATCCTAAGTGAGGATATGGATAATGTATGAGGATTAATGAAAGAAACTTTTGAAAATGCAAGAATATTGACATTGTAGTCCTCATTAACACTTTTTAAGATATAGAAAAAAAAATCCAAACCGAACTAAACAAAAACATCTCTAACAAAACAATCTGGGCAAAAGGATATAAATAACAAAGATCTCAGTAACAAAGTCATCAAGGTAAGAAGACAGCTGTTAAGTGTTTTATTCATATAAGTGTAGAGCTGAAATTAAACAACTAGGGAATTATGGTTACAAAAGCACATTCAAACAGGACACAGTAATATAACTGACAGGAAATGGGTTGTTTGTGAAGAAGGGGAAGGCAGATTTGTAGTACCTAAAATTTAAAACTGCAGTTCAAAATCCATGACAACAGCCATATCTTTAGTAAAATTTCTTAGAGTCTCAGATCTCTTTCAAATTCATTAAATTTTCTTCATCTTTGGTTAAACTCATGTGTATTTAAATTCAATAATATTTTCTAAAATGTAATGTGTAGTATGATTGTACCTTTCTAAAATTATTTCCCTGGTATAAATTTATGTATATATTCATCTATATATCACTTCTCTGTTTATCTATCTATTTTATACCAATAGGGAGGTGACTACTAGCAAATATTAATTATGTTCATTTTCAAGACTGGGTTTTTATGTAGTATAAAGAAGTATTTGCACATAATCTGAGGGTATATTTAAGGTTAATAATTGTGAATTTATAGTTACACTAAATTTTTGACTTTCCTAATAGCTCCTGTTATTTAAACACATACATAAAGAAAGTATAGAAGAGTTGAATATTATTTTGGCATTTTGCTAGATGGGTATAAAAGTAAAAAATATATATCAAGATGATTTATAGTATTGGCAAAGGTCTTAATAAAGTATAGGTCATGTGATCTGGGCTGATAAAATAAGGAATTTAAGAAAGGTGAGGAATCATAGAACACAAGGAAAAATTGATTTCCCAAAACTATGAACCCTGTAGATATGGATGAACAGTCAAAACAGTTGTGGAATAATAATTAGAAGAAGAAATATAATAATAATAATAATAATAGAAGAAATGTAGCTTGTGGTCAGAAGCTCACATGACTTAGTTATTATGCAGGTTAAAAAATTTTCAAGTGATGACAAGATCCAGATGAGGACAGAATGAAATGTGGCTGGTCTGTAGCGACAAAGAAGGTGATTACTGATGTTGGGAATGAGGGGCAATAATGCAGTTTGAGATTTCTATATCAAAGGTGAAGTCACTAAGGATGATGGGAGGACTTCGAGTGGAGGGAAAACTGAACAGGTGCCGATATGTTCAATGAAAGCACACTTAGAAGACGTTATAAATTAGACGATCTCTAATTTGTAGATAAACAAGTTGAGGTTCAAAGGAGACATGTAACTTATTCTGAGTAACTTAGCTAGTAACTCACTAACCCTCATATTCTAATTTCTTCTATCTCTCATATCCAGAAAACTTAGAATTTCAGTATTTCTTTATACTAAGACCTATTATTATGTGAAAAGTTCTTTATATATTTAAAAAGTTAATTATACATTTAAATTATCATTGGCTGTCACTCACATAGAGTGATTCAGGGTGTTGGATGGACTTGGAGAACAAATACAGCATATTCTCCTCTCTTTGACTCTTTAAGTCCCTTCCCCCATAAAATATAATAATGAATTCGAAGTTAACTTTATAGAGCAATGAATTTTAATTGTATTAAGTAAGAGCTGCTTAATATTACAATATAATTTCTCTGTAGTTCAGAACAAATAGTAGGGCTCTGGAGGATAGGAGGATAAAACAAGGACTTTGAATAAAAGTGCCTACCTTGTAGAGGAGTGGAGAGGAGCAGAGAAAGATTTTATGAAACATGGTCGCAATGCATTAGCACAAAATCCACACATACAAACACTCAGGGGCAGCCTCAGGCTTTGGGATCTAGAAATCAATGTCAGAAAGTTCTCAGGGTGTAATGGGTCAATTACGTATTATCATTCACTGTAAATTCTCCAGGATATTAATAGAGATTGAGTTAAAGAAAAAGAGAATGAGATTAACTAATATTTATTGACCCTCTTCAATGTGTCAGGCACCATTCTAACCATTTTATTGATTATCTTATTTAATTTTCAACCATTATAAGATGTAGTTAATATCCCACAGATGAAGAAACTGAAGCTTGGAAAGTTAAGGAGCTTTTCCAGTCACACAGTTAGTAAAGGTCAGAATCAGGCTGTCAGACTCCATGTGTGCACTACTGTACACCAAGTACTCCTCTGGACTTGATGCTTTACACAAATATGACATGATTTCATCTTCTTCAACCCCTGACAAGTTAGGTATTACAACGTTCTTTTTATATTTAGAGAAACAGAGGTCCACAAAACTAATAACAAGTCATAATTTAAGATCGACAGTAAGTGTCATTGTTGCCCCTTTTATGGATAATGGATGTCATGATTCATTTAAATTTTAGCTTCATTTACAGAAATTAAACATAATCTTATACAGGAGATTGTTCTATCACATCCTTCTTACATGCAGATGCAATTTGAATTAGAAAATACACTTGTCAGTTCTAGTTAGGTCTCTGGACAGCATTTTGGCTGCTGGAGGCTTACACTGAGTTTGACTGTATACATCGTAGGTAATAGTAAGATAAGTGACTGGAAGTGATTACTTTATTATGGAGCATATAAAAGTAAAATGGTTGCCAGTATAATTTGGATTATCAAACAGCAGGAATCTTACTCATTGCATCCAGAATAATAAAAAAAAATTGGCTCAATGTAGAAAAAGTGAAACTTGGTGTTTTAATTATTGTTTAGGTTTATATGGTGCATGCTTTAAAAAAAGAAAAAGAACAGGTGATAAATAATTCATTGTCATGCTATTAACTGCATTACCTACCTGTCTAGTGTATCACTCAGACAAAATAAAGAATTGGGGTGAGAGTTAACCAGACCTGGCTTTCAGAATTGATACCATTTTCCCCTTAATTCTGTGGTTTGAGTTGAGAGATTTCTCCAAAAGCAAGGGAGATATAGCTCCCTTTTCTCCACCTTAAAAGGCTGTAACAAGGCATCCACAACAACAGAGGCATAGTTAATCAGTAGCTTCCTACAATATTTAGAAGGAAGTTTCAGAAGCTTATAACTGAACATATTGAACTTTCCAAGGAAATAAATATCACCTTCAGAAATGGCCCACCAAGTCTAATGACAGAGTTTTTTTTCTTGCTATCCTTTTCGACACTCCTTATCTCCCGACTCCATCAAAATAACTCTTACGTTCCTAATTTTTCCCATGCCAGTTCTGCCAAACATGTTTATCTTTTCTTTGTTTTTCTTATTTTTTCCTTTCTTCTCTTTTTTTTAATGACAGAAACTCCAATAGAGTGCATTTCATTATAATCCATGTAACAGGCAACATATGCCTTTTCAATCATTTTTTTAAAATGAATTTTGTTTAAATTTACATTCCCAGATAATAGTTCAGAGAGGGTTTTGGTATGCTCTCTATGCTTCCCTGAGAACTGCGAAGAGAGTAAATAACATAAGCTTGGCACTTAGGAGACAGAGCGGATTTTGCAGCTGAAGCATTTTCCCAATTATGATGGCTATGGCCACATTTGTCAATGGAAAAGCAAACTAACTCCTCACATCTGCTCCCTATTTGTCTTCAGGTCACATCTGCTGACTTTACCAATAAAAACTAGTTGTTATGCTTTTTTCCCCTTGCAGTTAGCATGGCAGAGATGGTACAGATGGGGCCGGCTCTGAAGTGTTGCCTTTTCTCTTCTCTCATCATCAGCAACATCTTCACATAAATCCAATTACAACTTTCCTTATAAGACTGAGTGACCAGGAAGATAGTAGGGGAAATTGCATTTTAAACTGCATTCTGTTTGGAGGAATTATTACTCTTTTTTTTAAGAAATCACCATTACTCCTGAAACTTCTGAAAAATTCACAATTGCACATGTAATTAGATAACTCTGGGATATCGCTTACATTTAATCTTGTCCAACATCTGAAATATCAATGTTAAAGAGAACATTAGTTTGGGGGATATTCCTAGATAGGATCTTTGAGATGTAAAAAAAAAAAAATTCCTAATGGTGTTGTTTTATATATATTTTCCCTAAAACTAACAGTTGCTAAAAATACCACTACTTCAATTGGGGGAAAATGCTATATATTTTTGATAGAATTTCCTTTTTTGAAAATTTGAAATTTCTATTTCCACCATATTCTTTAAATTATTAGGACATTTGTAATGTTTTAGTTTTATAGTGTTTATGCTGTGTAAATTGCACAAATGCACACACAATAATTTAAGTTTGCAAACCAATATTAGAAGGTGATTATTTTTTCTGTGTTGTGGGAAAATGTCAGGCTTAGAAAAGGTGAAGTATGTAGACATAGATTATAAACTAAGTGGTAAAACTAGCCTTTTGCTTCAATTTTCTGAACCTAATAAGTCAGTGTTCTCTTTTGCTTTGCCATATTTACTTTTAATTTTGTACAGTTACCTTGTTGTGAAACCAAGTCACCCTAAAACTGAATTCCTCTGCAGAGTTATAATAAACCTCTCTAGCCAAAACTTTATTCCCTTTCTTGTCCCACCCCTGTTTCCCTCTGGATGGAGGTGTATCAAAGAAAAGGGGTGACTGAATCTCAGCAGGACCCGGCAGGTGCAATCTCCTCCATGCCTTCTGTTTCTTGTTTGGCCTTCCCCAAGTCCCAAAGAGCAGACTCAAGCAGTTAATGATTAGATCATTAAAGTCACAGGACCTCAATCTGAGGTATATCTTTGAGTTGTTCTGTGGAAACTAAGACACTCCTATCCAGTGGAGGATGGTGACAACATACTGACTGCAAGCACATAGGTCTCAGACTGGTTGGAACCAGAAGATTGATGATTAAGATTCTGGAAACATCACCCTGTTACCTCACCACCAACCAATCAGAAAAATGTCCAGGAGCTGATCATGCACTCTGCAACTCTCACCCTTAATGATGCCTTTAAAAACCCTTGCCTGAAAGCCATAGGGGAGTTTGGGTCTTTTGAGCACTAGCTACCCATTCTCCTTGCTTGGTTCCCTGCAATAAATGCTGTACTTTCCTTCACCACAATCTGACGTCAGTAGATTGGCTTTGCTGTGCATTGAGTTCAGTTCAGTAACAGCTGTGCCAAATATTATACAATAGTGATATCAAGTGAAAATATAGTTGCATTTTGTTCTATTGAGAAAGAAAATTCCAGGCCCTAAATTTCATTTAGGAAAAGAAATTTTTAAATATCTTAATACAATTAGATTTAACCTAAAATTTTTTATTTTGGGAATTTCAGGATTATGGCATCACTGAGAAGAAAAAGAAATTATATCAAACATTATGTGTGATACATCAGTAGCTGTGGTTAAAATGTGTAGCTATTACCACAGGAAATTGGCAAACTTCAAAAATATGAGCTCTCTTATTATTTCTCTAGTTTTTTTTTTTTCATTAGTGGGTTTTTTCAGTTTTGTATACAAAGGACTATTTCACTATGATATTGTGAAATAAAATTTATATTTTATGGCAAGACAAGAAAAATTTAAACATAAAATATCTTCTCTGACCTTTAGCCTCCTCTTTCCCCTCTACTGAGCATTGTGTATCTGCCTTATGCATCAACCAAACCTCTCCCGTTGGCAAAAATACCTGCTCAGCCATAAAAAGCAACATTCTCCTAGCATCAACAAGACAACTCCTTGAAAGATAACATTTCTTCTTGATCTTGTAGGGGGTCACAATGGCCCACCACTTTGTATTTATAGATGTGGATTGTGCAAACTGTCAATAACACATCACTTTTTAAAAATTAAATTAAATTAAGTTAAATTAAATTTTATACAGCAGGTTCTTCTTAGTGATCTATTTTATACAAATTAATGTATCTATGTCAATCCCAATCTCCTAATTCATCCCCTACCCTGCCACTTTCCCTTGGTGTCCATACATTTGTTCTCTACATCTGTGTCTCCATTTCTGCCTTGCAAACCTGTTCATCTGTACCAGTTTTCTAGATTCCACATATATGCAATAACACATTATTTAATGTACATCCCTGTGTCTCAAGAACTTATATAACTTTGAGCTCTAACTGGTAGAACAGTTCTCAGAGCTTTCTGAGGGGCTGTTCCTGGATTATAATCCTCAATTTGCAATTGCAATAAAATTTTCCATTTCTTTCTTAGATTGTTGATTGATTAATTTTTCATCGATACTATAGACTTTAAGTCAGGCAACTGATGAAGTACAAACTAAATATATGTAAGTTATAAGAAAGTCAACTAACCCTCAATTCTATTTTACTTATCCTACACACACACACACACACACACACACACACACATATACACACTCCTGTTTCATATCTAACCTGATTAACTTCCTCCAAAATCTGTCCCCCCTTTTAATCTAACACATTTTCATTTGATAAGTATCATTAATTACTTGCAGTACATGTACAGAGACCTTTTATTTTAGAAGAAACTTGCTCCTGTGTCTGGCATTTGTTTTTTCCTTTTAAAAAAAAATTTTTACAAAGTAGAGTACTTAGCACATTTTGAGAAATAGCACATTACTTATTTATTTATATTTTAAAAGCAGATGCACAAATATATAAATTTGAATGGGACATATTGGTGGAATGTAGAAACTTGTATTCTGTCTTAGTTTATAAGAGGCTTATTTGTTCTCCTCAGTAAATGGTCAACATTGAGAGTTCAAGCAGACCTTTCATAAAAGTCCATTTTTGTGACTAATGACCTGATTTTATATAGTTAAACAAGTGATATTTTATCTAAATATATAAAAATAATTCAAAATAGGTATAACACAAAATTTGACTCAAAACACTGTCACTGAACAATATCTAACACCACACAATCTATTCTCCCGGACATTTTTGAGAGTGAAAGCTTATTCTTTTTTTTTTTAACATTCTTTTTTTTAATATTCTTTTCCACCATGGTTATCACAGCATATTGAGTATAGCTACTTGTCCTATGTGGAATCTAAAATATGGCACAAATGAACCTATCTACAGAACAGAAACAGACTCATAGACATAGAGAACCAACTTGTGGTTGCCAAGGGGGAGGAGAGAGGGAGAGGAATGGACTGGGAGCTTGGAGTTGGTAGATGCAAACTATTACATTTAGAATGAAAGCTTATTCTTAAAATAAATAAAAGAATATAATTTTAGAAAAAAACTATTTATTGACCAACAAAATATTTTTGTTATGTGATGGCTCCCTAGAATAGTTATTTTCAAAAATTATTTTCCAAATAATATATAACTTAAAATAAAACATACAACCACATATATTAAATGCCAAGATTTATTGATAACTTGAATGTTTAAAACAGGTGAAATATTATTCTTATGTTTTTTTAATGATTGAAAATAGGTTTAATAATTATTTCCACATTTTTTTAAAGCTGTGTCATCTGATACTGAATCACTGGTGCTTTTCTCAAGAATGAATTTTTTTGTTCCTTTTATTATTAAAAGTTTAATTTGCTGTAAAAAGTTGCACTTACTTTTAGTTAGCCAATTTAAAATGCTTGATATTTTCAATTGCATCTCCCCATGGACAATAATATTTTGACTTAAGGAAATATTCCTTTAACAGATACTGAAGTGCTTGATACCCTTACCCCAAAATCTGCACATTGTAAGATATACTTAGTCCAACTTATTTCCATTTTGGAATATATATACATATATATATACACACATACGTGTATATATACATATATATATATAATTATACACACACAGACAAATAATTACAAACTTTGTCAACTACAGCTACTACTTGAATTGATAGACTATTGTAGAATCAATTATGAGATTATTTTACTATACTCTCTTGGAGCTCAGTTTGGCTTAGTGATTATGTTCTGGCAGATGAAATAAGCAGAAGGTTGTTTTGTTTGTTTGTGATTTCCAACGTGAGTCGTTAAAGAGAGAGAGCACATGATTCCTCATCTTTATTCTTTTTGCTGTCTATCAGTTCCAAAGCCATATTTAGCCACATGGTAGCTTCCAGTGTAGCAGTGCATGATATTAAAAAGGAATGTCACTGTTGATATTGTTGGGCTGCTAGGCCAATCCCTGATTGCCAATCACCTATGAGAGAGAAATAAAATTTCATTTTGTTTATTTTGGAGTTTTCTAATACACGCAGGCAAACCTAATCTTTATTTACATACTGGCATTCACTGACAAAACAAATAAATACATAAAACCCTTTTCTCAAAAACAAGTCAAACTAAAATTAAATTAAGCAAAACACACATGTAACGTGGGAATAAAATGCTTCAGGTGAGAAGGGAAGTGGATTCTTGGTGTCAAATTTTCAGAGATAAAAACCTGAAATATTGGTAGGAGCAGCAGTAACAAGAAGATGGTATACCACCATTGGTTTCGGGTTGGCAAATAATAGCCAAATCTTATTCCAATAGCTAGGTACGTATGGAAGGGTCAAGTACAACCCTGCCAGATTTACCATGTTCAATTCTAACTCTCCCCTGTCTCACAGACCACTATAGAGTTGGCTCTTGTAACAGCAATAGGATCAGAATAGGACCAAAATTTCTGTGAATCTTCTTGTGGGACTGAGCAGAGAAATATCACTTTTATTCTGGTTTGGTAGCACTAATAGAGTCATATCCTGACAATACTTGACACAATTGCTGACTGCCAGCCTGATCTCAAATGCTTATCTCTTAGTGACTTGAGGAGGAAGAAGAGGAAAAACTGGGAGGTGGAAGGAAGGTGAGGAGTATGGGGGGAAGGAAAAAGGAGGAGAAGACAGTAGACAGGAAGAAACACAGTTTTAGAAGTCTGATGAAGTTCACAATTCTGTGATTTCTCATTACTTCCAGGCGAATATAACTATAAGAATGTATTCTGCAGAATGAATTTGGTGATGAGCCTGTGGAAATACTATGTTAATGCATTTTAATTAAAAGAGCTTACTTCGAGCTGAAACTTTGCCATATGGTAGCCATATAACCTTTTGCCTGTAATTTCAGTTTTCTTAGCTATAAAATGTGCATAATTATATGGTGACCCAACAACAACTTGATTTCTTTCCTTCTCTTTTATTTTTGTGGGCAAAAAAAATACACTATGATAGACCATATACTCTGATTATAGAGTTATAAGAACTCATAAAACATAATTGAATCAAATTACATATTGACATAAATAACTCTCTCTGGGGCTGAATATACAGCTGAGAATGTAATAAAGAATCTCATAAGATTGTTGCAAAATAATTAAAAATACCTATATAAATTGTATGAGAAAATTTACTTAAATGTGCCTTATCATTTTAATTGTTCTTTATCAGTCGTTCTTGAGCTAACTCAGACAAATTTGTTTACAAAAAGAATAGTTCTGTTTTACAGCAAATCTTTGTAATATATCCATGAAGGCTTTATTGGGTTATTAGGGGAATGTTAAAGTCACATATAAATATTTTTAAATGTTTTATAAAAGTTTTTCAGAAGTATCAATACATGGCATTGATAAATAGGGCTATTTCTCTCTATTTCGATTTGGAAAACTATAATACATGGAACAATCAAGGTAATCAAGTATCAGAATAAAATGGGTGCAACCTATCTGTATCTTTAAAAGACTTATTAATGCTTTCTATCATGGTAGAATATTTTGCTTTTCTCTGTGCGTTTTGTATCATGTTCAGAACATAAATGGGTGAGAGAATTTTACCATCAAGTAAAAGCATGCAACACCTAAACAATTCCAAGTCATGTTGCGTTTAATGTTATTGCTTCACTTTATCTTGTAACATCAATCTTCTGGGGAAAGATCTGGCTTCCTCTGGGATCTGTAAATGAGATTTTAGAATGTGATTATCATAAAAGTCACTCCATGTGCTGAATCATTTAAAAGTGTTTACATGAATTCCCTTTTTTCATTGAAGTTTTTATACAGACATCATAAAGCCATGTGGAACACTGGGATTAAAAAAAAGGGGGGGGATAAAATTAAAAAGACAAAACCAAGTGTTGGTGAAAATATAGGACAAATAAAACTTTCATTCATTACTGAACAGGTTGTAATTTGTTATATTATCTTATATAAAATTTAAAGCCAAAACTATTTTATGCTATTAGAAGACAGTATAGGGGAGAAGAGATGGAGTAGTTTTTGAAGGAGCTGTAAGGCATACTTCTAGGTGCCTGATATTGTTCTATTTTTTGATGTGTGTGGTAGTTGAATGGATGTGCTCACTTTGTGGTGACTTATTGAGATGTATATTTATAATTCCTGTATTTCCTTAAATACATAATATCCCTCCATAGAAAAGTATATAAAATATATATTAAAACACAACATTGTGTTATTCATGAATATTTAGGATATTATTTTTTTCATTTTTTATTTTGAAATAATTTTGTATTTGTTGAATCTTACAAATGACTACAAGGTCATACTGAGAGTTCCCATATACCATTTTCCCAGTATCCCTGACATTAATATATATAACTATAATGTGGTTATTGAAACCATAAAAGCAATATTTGTACAATCATATTAATTAAACTACAGCTCCAATTCACATTTTACTAGTTTTTCTACTAATGTTCTTTTCTACAAATGTCAAACTCACATTTATATTTTATCTACTAATGTACTTTTTTGTTTCCGAGAATCCTATATTGCTTTTAATTGTCATGTCTCCTCTGTCTCCTCTACTTTATGACAGATTCTCAGTTCTTTATATCTTTCAAGCCTGTCACATTTTGAAAACTACTGGTCAGGTATCATACAGAATGTGAGTGTGTCTGGTAGTCTCATGATTAGGTTGAATATCATGGAAGTGTTACGCCCTTTTCAGTGCCTCATATCGGGGGACACATAACGTCTCTATGTCTTACTACTGTTGATATTAACCTCGATCATTTGGTTAAAATGATGATTGCTGGCTTTCACTACTATAAAGCTGCCATTTTGTTTTCTTTGTAATTAATACATATCTTGGAGGAGATACTATGAGAGCACGCAGTGTACTTTTCTATTGGAATGTTCACCCGTAGATTTGAGCTTTCACAGATCTTTCCTGCGTTGATCTTGCCAGATCAATCTTGCCTGCAACAATTATTACTGTAGTGTTTTCCTAATGGTGGTTTTGTATATCCATCATTTTTGTGAGGTTTTAAAAAATGAGATGAAAAATATGAGAAACGTGTTTTTTTCCCGTGGAGATAGCTGTTGGGGTTCAGGATGGGCTGCCTGAAAATGTGCCTCCGTGGAATATTGATTATTTTAAATTAAAGTTACTTAAGAAATGGTCAACCCAAGATGGACACCCACCCTCCCTTCTGCCTCCTGAAAACAGGAAATAAATCTTCCATGTGAACTGTACCAGGACATAAAGAGACATCCTCATCACCAGATAGGGAATTCAGGTCAAGGAGCCTGTATTAACAAGCCTTGTTACTTTTTTCATTTACTACCCCAAGGCCAAACTCTGTTTAGATTCTTCATTAATTGGGCACCCAAAACCTGAGTTTGTCCTGTCAATTTGTCACAAAAGTTTTGTTTCTTTCTCTAAAAAACTATAAAAGCTTCCTGCTTTGACCACTTCTTAGGTCCCGCTTCCGTGAGACACCCCCCATGCACATGAATCAAAATCTGGTTTTTTCCTCCTATTAATCTGTCTTGTGTCAATGTTATTACTAGTTCAGCCACAAGATTTAAAGAGGGGTAGAGGAGGAAATTACCCCGCCCCAATATATACAATCCATATATTCCTAACTTTACCTACTGTGAGTTCAAAAAACTGGTGTTTTGGGCTTCCCTGGTGGCGCAGTGGTTGAGAGTCTGCCTGCCGATGCAGGGGACACGGGTTCGTGCCCCGGTCCGGGAAGATCCCACATGCCGCGGAGCGGCTGGGCCCGTGAGCCATGGCCGCTGAGCCTGCGCATCCGGAGCCTGTGCTCCGCAAGGGGAGAGGCTGCAACAGTGAGAGGCCCGCGTATCGAAAAAAAACAACAACAACTCGTGTTTTCATTTTTAGACCAGCCTGCATTTTTAGGGTGTGAATCCCACTGGACTCATTACTAGAAATGAATCGCCTTCAAGTGATTCACAGAAACGTCGGAGGGTTCCACGACACATTACTATATATGTGTCCTAGAACAAGCCATCTATCTTTTGTCCTAGTCTCTCCATCTCTATATCTGGGTATCCTAATGAAATTGGCTTTCACTTTGAGCACACCTGCGTTTTTCAATTTTAATGCCTACTGATAAACCTATTCCAATATTAGCCTACACCTTCCAAAGTATGAGCAAGGGTTTCTAACTGCTACTAGAGACTGAAATGAGAAAAAAATGAAAAACTGTCTTGATTGGATCTTGAGAACTTTCATGATCAAAAGGGGGATGAAGGAAGAAATGCCTTTAAGATGCAAAACAATTTAATGATTTTGAAATATCTGAAATAGGTGATTTTTGTGATGAGTATATGATAAAATGTGTGGTTTAATGTGTGTTGGGGTTACTGTATTGCAGCCTTTTGCCTTTGTACTGATATATCTGTGGCTCTCTGCAGTGGGGATTTGCAAGACTGAGAAAAAAGAGTAGAGGGACAAATGACTAGCACAGGGTTATTTGTCCTATGGACCCTTTAATTCTTTTAAAAGTTTCTTAGCACATTGAATTCTACTTCATCTCAGAACCATAAGTATAGTCCTTACTTCTAAACTCAATACCAGAACTTCTAGACCCACTTGCTTCCAATGATAAGTATAAGTTAATTCAAGTTGACTTTAAAGGATTTGTACATAAGAACTTAGCATGAGTTATAAATTTTACTTATACAGTCAGATTAACAAATGATGAAAACATTTACAAGACTAAATTTTTTCTTTAACAGAAGTAGAAACCTGAAGTACTGAGGATACTACAGGCTAGAATTTGGCTTGCTGGAAACCTGAGTTAGATTAAGGACTTAGGGCATTACTGGCCCATATGCTGAAATGGGTGGAGCTAAGAGAAAAAGTTAAAAAGCATCAATCCAAATCAAATGTCAGTGAAGATGGTCTGGATGAAAATGCACCTTGCAAAGAATGGGAGAGAATAGAAAGGTAAACTAAAATGGCTAAAAATATTTGCCTCTGAGGAACAAAACTAGCATGTGGGGCTTCAAGGGACTGTGATTTTCAATGTTAAGACTTATTGGTGCTATTTGATACTTTTTAACCTTGACCTTGAAAATATCTGCTATTTTAAAATTTAGTTTATTGAAAAAATAATCAATTTGTGTTTATGTGTGCATGTATATCTAATATTAAAAATATATGGAACTAAACTTGATTATTTAATGTGAACTATCAGAAGAGAATTACCATTATCCCTTGAGATAGAGAAATAGAATACAATAGCATGAGCTATTGGACCCAGGTTCAAGTTCAAATTCTATCATCAACTAGCTCCAGATGAGTATTCTTTACCTGAAAATGGTGATAATAAGAAGCTACAAAGCTGTCGCTTGACAATACAGCATCCTTGTGTGGATCAAATGTGATAATGCAGATCTTTATACTGGAAAGTGTAAGAACTACTATGAATTATCATTCTAGCCCACACTCTATAGAATTTTTAAAGTTATGCAAATGTTAAGTTATGATGACGGCCATTGCTGGAAGTCATTACATTCCTACCTCTTGCTGAGTTTATTCATGTTGCCTATATGATTGATGTCTGAATTGTCCTTTCTTTGAATAAAACCATTAATTCTATACTACTTAATTTTCAGAATAAGACGGTAATAGCTCAAATATATTGCTTACCTTTGATTTTCTTTAGATAGTAATTATTATATATATGCTGAAACATTTTGGTCAGTCTCTTGTAACTTACAAATGAGTCCTGCTATCTTTGATTTCTGGAAAATTTCTCTATGATAGTGAACCAAAAAATAGAGTATCTTTTTCCTTAAATGTTTAAAAGCCAACATTGTTTCAAAATCCCATAAAAGGTTCAAAATGGCACACTACACTTTACCTTTCAAAAAAAAAAAAACTCTCCTCTGCCAATGAAGCAATCAGCTGCCTTTGTAGAAAATGTGATTTGCTAATCCATGATTTGGTTTTCAAATCCAAGTTTTCTTGCCTAGCTCATATCCCTCACCTATCAGAACTTACATGGAAGTAGTGTTCCGATAAGTATTAAATCTAAAGTTTACACATTACTAACTACAAATCATACAATTGCCACAGAATAGAATAGCACAGCTTGGATACTATGAAGAAAAGTGAGCAGGAAATCAATCTCCATTTCCTGACTTTGTTATGATCTACACACATCTGGGAAAAATAGAAAGTGCAGTGAAGCCACCGGAAATCTCAATAAGTTGAGGGAATATATTTAAATGTTCTTAGGGACTCAAGCTTTGAAGAGCTAAGCCCGTGGGTCAAAAATATAATATGAACTTTTTAAGGGCCTTTCTTCTTTTTCCATTTCCCATAGTTTTTATGCATGGGAACAACCAACACCTGGAAAGTGTTTATAGACTTTGAAATGAAAATGACCAATTTACTATAGAAAAGCATGGCTGACCTGATGCTAGAATCCCAAGAAAAAACCTTCCAAGACCACAAAACCATAAAATAAGCTTAAATAACTCATCTTTCATATTTATTTTGATAGCTGTCTTGATCAATGCTACATGTTACTGCAAATGTATTTCCTTTGGATTTTAGAAATGTGTTTTAATCACCATGATATACCATTATAAATTGTCATTAAATAGGGTTTCTGGCGCTAGAAAATGTTATTAGATATAAGATAGTACAAAATTACCTGGAATTAGTTAAAATCTATTAGCACAATTTTCATATATTCTCATAACTAGTTGTATACATTTGCATGAGTCAATTAACTTATCTACTTCTTCATGTCTAAAGTAATGAAGTTGAGTGAGATGATACTTGATACATCTTCTAGTGTCAAAACATGACATAATGGGTAAAAAAAAAAGTCCATTTTACTACAGTTATGGCATAAGTAATAAATATCTCACCTTTACTGTACCAACCTTTCAAACCAAATAGTACCTCTGTAACAACTGAGAACGATAAAGAAAACAACATCAAAGGCATACTCGTTGCAAAATTAGATGCCCCAAAGATTATACTATAAAACTCATGCTCGTGGCCTATTTATATGTGAATATTTAAATCCAGAATCAGTATAATATATTATAGGCAATACTTTCAAGATTGATAATCTGCTCTCTACGTGTAGAACAGATTAAAAGAAACAAGTGATCACAAAGAGCAAAGACTAAAATATGCAGGCACATCAGTACCACAAAGAGAAGTGCTGTAATAGCAAATAGTGAGAGAAAAGACCAGAGCAAAACAAAAAGCAGGCAAAAGAATCAAAGATCTCTTGAGCATGGAGGTAGCCAACATATTTTAAAAAAAATAGACTTTCACGAAAGACTAGAGAAATTGCGAAGGGGATTCATTAAGTTCAATGTACTGCCTATAAGAAAGTAGAAGAATGCTTAATACCCCTTAGCAGCTTTAAAATGGTTAACGACTTTTAAATTTGTGATCCTTTATTTTATAAATACCTGCTGCAAAAGTTGCTCTAGTCCTCAGATAGTTCACAGACCAGTTGAGGAGAAAAGTAAGTGAACAATTACAATGCAATGTGTTAAGTCCTTTAATAGAGGTGATGTGATATTAGTTACATATTTTGTGCTTATGATGTGCTGGTTTCCATGCTCTTGTTTTATGCATTATATCATCCTCTGAACAGCCCTATAAAATGGATGCAAATTTTCCCGTTATAAATGTAAGGATACTTAGGCTGAAAGAGGTTAAATATCCTGCCAAATCACACAGGTAATCAGAATTCAAGTAGGGTTTGTACTTGTTTCTCTCTAATTCAACAGCCCATGAATTAGTCACCTATTCATAACTCAAGAAGCAGAAAATATGTAGATTAAAAAAAACCCAGGGGGCTTCCCTGGTGGCGCAGTGGTTGAGGGTCGGCTTGCCGATGCAGGGGACGCAGTTCGTGCCCTGGTCCGGAAGGATCCCACATGCCGCGGAGCAGCTGGGCCCGTGAGCCATGGCCGCTGAGCCTGCGCGTCTGGAGACTGTGCTCCGCGGCGGGAGAGGCCACAACGGTGAGAGGCCCGCTTACCGCAAAAAACAAACAAAGAAAAACCAGAAAAACTTCCTCCAAATTTTGACAACTGAAATTATGTGAAAATATACCTATTTGCAACAGTGAACAGAATTGTGCTGTGGAATCAAAAACTCATTAATATTTCAGCCAAATGTGCATTATAAGAGAAGGACTAACAATGTGTTAAGTGTATGTGGGTACAGGACGTTTGTAAGTTGATGACATGCGTTTATAAAATAATGTTAAAAATTATCCAGATCATAAAACCTGCATTTCTTCATGTCATTCTACAATATGATTCCCTTTAATAATGAACGTTCCATGTTTTCCTCAAAGTATTTTTTAAATTAATTGCTAGAATACTTAGTATGTTCCTAGTCGCATTTGTACCAAGACTGTTTGAGGACTCTAGTTGAGCCTTATTTGGAAAAGCCCTAAAACTGTATCACTTAAAGGCCTGTGCATATTTAACTGTACCAGTATAATTGTATACACCATATCAGTTCTCTTTCCTTAACCTTCACTGATTGCTAAGATGAGGCCACGACCATAAAAATAGAACAGTGGCTTATATATCACAATGCATGGAGCTCACTTTCATGTTTGTGCATCTCAAACAAGTTTTGATATAATAACAGAATACTATCATATTCTGACACAATAATAAAATTTTAATATGATATGTATTATGAACAATAGATCAGAAAGTCATATTTTAAGCAGTTTTACATATGACAGAGTGATATGTATCCTCCCACATACCCTTGTGAATCAAGTATTATTATCATCCTCATTTATCAAGCAAGGCAACTGAAAAACAGAAAGATTCAACAATAAAACACAAGGACACACAGCCAGTAACTGGCAGAGCTAGTATCCAAATATAGCCATAGCAGCTCCAAAATCTCTGCTCTTAGCTACTAGGTGAAGCTGACTCAGATACAGGCAATGTGGTATCCTCCACACATAATATTAAGTACTGTGTTTCCCATTACTTGTTACATAGTGTTCCTTTATGTGTTGACACCAAGCCATTATTGAATGAACTATGTGATATTGGATTAGAATTAGAGACATCAGCATAAACTCATATTTAGCTCTTAATAGAGACACTGATAGAAATATATAGAAAATATACAGATATAACCTTAAATATTTGTATATACAAAGGTTAGTATGCATGCATATATTTCCTAGCTCTGAATGCTAAGAGAGCCAATGAGATGACATTCCTATAGCAACGAGCATACCCAGAACCCAGAGCTTAGTTTCTAATATCATTCTGCAATGATATTAGAACCAATGAAGGGAACAAAGGCTCCTTAAAGAAATGGCCAATTTCACAAGTGGATGAAGGGAACTATGCATCTTGTAGTTTCAGAATATATGAAAGTGCTCCAAAAGTAAAACGATGTGGAAATGACAAAGGGACACAGGAGCCAACTGAAAGGACTCCCAATGCTCAAATTTCGAACTTTTTAGGCAAAAAAATAATGAGTGTAGTATTGAATTATAGATTATAAAATAAATATGCATAAATACATACTTGTATAAAAATATTCAATTAATAAATGGAGACAGGGGAAGCAAATCTTCCACATAGAAAATTTTCAAATAATTTGTGTAGCTACTCTGTTCTCAGTGAGGTGGAGCATGGTCTCCTACTCTTAAGTGTGAACTACACGTAGTGACTTTCTTTCAAAGTATACAGTACAGAATGAGTGGGGAAATGAGCAACACTACAGTAAAGGAACCTGACAGTGTCTTTGCCAGGTGGTCAAGGCTAACATCATCGGTGACAAGTCGAGCTGATAAAGGAATCCTTGCTATATTGTTCTGAGAATGACATTTGACCTCCCCAAAAGTCATAATCCTAGGCGTAACCATGAAAAAAGTACCAGACAAATCTAGGTTTTGAGCTACAAAATTCCTTTTTCAGGAAGACAAAAAGTTTTTCTCAAGACTGTCAAGGTCATGAAAGACAAGGGAAATCTGAGCAACTATTACATCCAAGAGGAACCAAAGGAGATACAGCGGCTGAAAGTACTATGGGATCCTGGAACAATTAAAACGAAAAGATATTAGGGAAAAACTAAGGAAATACAAACAAAGTATGGAGTTTAGTTAATAACCATGTACCAATTTCAGTTCATTGGTTGTGACAGATACACCATAATGATATAAGTCGTTAACAAGAGGAGAAGTTGGGTCTAAAGTACATAGGAAACCTCTGTACTATCTTTACAGGTTTTCTAAAATTAAAAAAAAAGTTTAAGCTCTTTGTAGCACAGCAGGTCACCAAAGTGACACTTCTGGGGAAAGAATCATCTTCCCATAAATTAACATACTTAGACCACAAATGAAGATATTCCATTGAATATTTCTAAACAAGTAGAAGTTTAAGAACATGTGGAAAAACAAACAAAAATGAAACAAAAACTCAGCTTTTAGGTAGTCTTTTGCTCTTCAAATGATTTGCTTCTGCTGAAAAATAAGGAAATGGTTTTTGGGTTGCAAAACTTCATATCTTGATGAATTTTGAGCTTATAAAACAAATTTGGAAGAAGAGATGAGGTGCCAGGTTATGCTGGCCTCAGGCTCAGTGACAATTTCAGTTGATATCAGTGAAGAAGTGGGAGGAGAATTAAAGAACTTAGATGCTGGTTGTTCACCAGGCTCTTCTTTCTAGAAAGCCCTAGGGATGGTGGTGAGAAACACACACACACACATAGGTTTGGAAGCTTAAGAACAGAACTGGGCCACCATAGGATTGCATGATATAACCTGAAAAAAACACGTGATCCCATAGTAGAAATGGCTGTCTGGTGAACAGTTTAAGAGTTATTGGGAGTGTTGCCACCAGATCACATTCACCATTGAGAGACCCAGTTTTGTCAAATGATTAATGCAATTCAAATAACATTGAGATACTCAGCATCAGGTGAGGAGCAGGAAGATTTAGGAGAAATCTTCATGGACCAATTAGTGAAGACAAGATGGAAAGAGAATGTCCCTTCTTCCAATTCAGCACACCTTTGACCTCACACCTCCGCAACTTCCACTCCTGCCCCTCCCCAGTACCATGAGTCAGCTACTATACCCTGTATGTTATTCAGAGAATGGGTAGAAATATTCAAGTGACCAAGATTGGATTTTCACTACGTGTCAGAATTGAGGTTCTTAACAAAAATTGTCATCAATTATAATAAATCATATTTCTTGCATGTATAAATTTATGTACTATGATTTGTATCCAAAGCTCTTCCCAACATCTGAAATTTTCAAAAACCCTCAGCAACGTGCGAGGTGGAGATGATTGATTTTTGTGCTTTTCTAAACCCTGATATTCTTAACCTCAGAGTCACAATGGCAAAGAAGCTGTTGTTCAAAACCTGGAAGGAATGGCAACTAGTGCAGTGGAAGGAAGTAAAAATGTTTTTGGATCTGCCTCAGCCCCAAAGATGATCCTATATTCTTTTTTTATTTTTTATTTCTTTTATTTTTTAACATCTTTATTGGAGTATAATTGCTTTATAATGGTGTGCTAGTTTCTGCTTTATAACAAAGTGAATCAGCTATATATGTACCTATATCCCCATATCTCCTCTCTCTTGCGTCTCCCACTCTCCCTATCCCACCCCTCTACGTGGTCACAAAGCACTGAGCTGATCTCCCTGTGCTATGCGGCTTCTTCCCACTCACCATCTATTTTACATTGGGTAGTATATATAAGTCCATGCCACTCTCTCACTTCATCACAGCTTACCCTTCCCCCTCCCCATGTTCTCAAGTCTGTTCTCTACATCTGCGTCTTTGCTCCTGTCCTGCCCCTAGGCTCTTCAGAACCATTTTCTTTTCTTTTCTTTTTTTTAGATTCTATATATATGTGTTAGCATATGGTATTTGTTTTTCTCTTTCTGACTTACTTCACTGTGTATGACAGACTCTATGTCCATCGACCTCACTACAAATAACTCAATTTCATTTCTTTTTATGGCTGAGTAATATTCCATTGTGTATATGTGCCACAAAGAATGAAATTAGAACATTCCCTAACACTATGCAAAAAAATAAACTCAAAATGGATTAAAGACCTAAATGTAAGGCCAGACACTATCAAACTCTCAGAAGAAAACATAGGCAGAACACTCTATGACATAAATCACAGCAAGATCCTTTTTGACCCACCTCCTAGAGAAATGGAAATAAAAACAAAAATAAACAAATGGGACCTAATGAAACTTAAAAGCTTTTGCACAGCAAAGGAAAATGTAAAAGAAGATGAAAAGACAACCCTTAGAATGGGAGAAAATATTTGCAAATGAAGCAACTGACAAAGGATTAATCTCCAAAATTTACAAGCAGCTCAATATCAAAAAAACAATCAACCCAATACAAAAATGGGCAGAAGACCTAAATAGACATCTCTCCAAAGAAGATATACAGAGCCTATATTCTTAAACTCTGAAGAGACCTCCCTTAGGCCCTCAGAGATTTTTTTTTTTTTTTTTTTTGCCTGTAGCAAGGATTATAACTCTAATTAAGCAACTGTGTCACCAAAAGTCAGCCAGGCTCAGTAGGAACTCACTAATGAAATGGCTGTTCCATCAGATAGAAATGCATGCTGGGTCAATCAGTGTGTTCACTATGGGGCCTCCGGTCTGGAGACTTGAGTTCAAGTTCCACATCTGCCCCTAATTATCTGTATAACTTTGAGAGACTGATATAACTTTCATGAACTTCAGTTTCTTCTTCTGTAAAATTGAGACTAGATGGACCGTAAATTTCCTTTTATCTCAAAAAACACTCAGATGCTATTTCTTCTCCAAATGCATCTACCATATTCAGTCAAAATCTATTATAACACATTGATCTCCTAACACGGTTGGCGGCTGCTACTTATCTGGCTGGAACATCCTTACCTCAAGCACTAGCCTTATAAAGGGATTTATATACAGTGTTATTCCTGAGAAGTGTGCCTTTGGTAGAGGGGAATAGAAACTGCAAAGCAAAATTCGGTTTGTGCATATTTTTTCTGGAGAAAGAACACCTCTCTTCCCCTGTGTCCTAGCTTTTAAAATTTAATTTTTGCCTCCACTAGCCAAAGAAAACTAAACATGGTACAATTATTCAGTGAAAAGACAAGGGTTGAATAGAAAAACCTGGACAGTGCCATGATTTCATAAAATACAACTTTTTTATAGACTTAAAGAAATATGAGTTTAAACTTAGGACAGTATCTGTAGCATTTCAACAACATAAACATAAGCTGTGCTTTGTCATAAACACATACATAATCTCTTTTATGTTACTCAACTTTACATCTGAGTTGCAAAGATATGCTACTGTACTGGTTATACTAGTGGATGTTTCTGGGCTACCTCAAAATTAAATTGACTATAAAATGACTTTGATTCCCACTGCCTCTGTTTTAAGCTTTCCTACCTTAGGAAATGACACCACCATATCCCAACTACTCATGCCAGAAATCTAGGAATTGTTAAAATTAAAAATACAAATTGAGACTGGACTTGAGAATTCTCTGAGGAGACAAAACTGTTTAAGCCACATAAGCAAAACTAAATCTAGCTTAATAAACTAGGACAGAAGTGAAACTTAACTTAGGTTATTTCTTGTCATGCCTCTGATAATCATAAGAGAAACTTAACTCATCTTCCTAAAAATGGTATAAGGTACTCACTTTTAACCAATCCCCCACCATCTGGCAACCGCCACCGCAATAGCCAATCACTGTAAAGATTAAACAACTTTTTTATTTTCGCTTTATAAGCCATCCTGTAACATCAGGCCCCTGAACTTCATATCGGTTTTAAATCGGAAAGCTCCCAACAGTTTGTGAACTGTACTTACATGCACAATAAACTCTTACAAAGAACTATTTATTGAGTTGGTGGTTTTAATTTTGCTATTTCTGGATTTTGGGGGAAAGTTTATCCATTTAATTTATTTAATTATTTTATTTTCCTCATGTTTACATACAGTCCATCAGCAAATCTTATGAATTCAACTTCCAAAGTAGATCTTGAATGGGTCGTCCTCTCTGTATCTCCCATTATCTACTATTTAAATCCAAACCAGCATTTTCTTATAATGTTCATTTCTTATAATGAACTACTCTCATGAACTACTCTTATCCACATCTCACCCTCATCTATTTACCACTTAGTAGCAAGAACTCATTTTTAAAAATCTAAACGTATGTCAATCACTTCCTGCTTAAATATTTCCATGGTCTGCCAGAAAATAATCGTGAAATTTCATCCCTAAACCTTCAATTTGACCGGTCCTTCCTGACATGATCCTCTGCATTTCCAAGCTCTACTGTCTAATGTCCTGTCTAATGTCTGTCTAATGTCCACCTTCACTCGTGGACTACATACTGTCTAATGTCCACCTTCACTCGTGGACTACATCCTTACTGATCTTCTTTCAGATGTGAGGTATACTAAGCTCTTTCCTGGCTCAGCAATGGTTTACCTGATGTTACCTCCGCTTGGAAGGTTTTTACTCCCTGTTTCTCTGTTTTGCTTTCTTCTTTTTCAGCTTTAATATTCCCTTTAACTGAATTTTAGTGAGCCTTCACCTGAATTAAATCTTGCCCAATTTATGTCATTATTGTCTATTCTAGCTCTTGGTTTTCTTCTTTATAACATATATAACCATTATATCAATAACCTATTCAGTTATCATCTATTGTTGTCTCTCGAATGTAAACTTCATATGGTTAGATTATACTTACCTTTTATTGTTGTAGCTCCTATGCTAAACCCATTTCCTGTTTGGTAGTAGGTGCATAAAAAACATTTTTTTTTTGAGTGTTGAATAAATTACTGGACCTCACGAAGGTTGTGGAGTATTCATCCTGTGATGTTTTTATCTTAATATGTGGGGTCAGGGGACAGTGAGAGAATGGTTCTGCAGCAGATAGAGTGTGAAATAAACAACTGGAATTATGAATGGTAGGGCTGCCATTTTACATACTAGAAGACAGAGGGCTGGATGGTACTTTGCAACACCCTCAGGCTATCTGCAAATCTGGTGTCCATGTCTAAAATGAGAAACTCACCTCTCTAAAGCATGCCAGCAACCACTATCATTTATCACAGACCATTCTTTCAAAGTTAGATGGCAGTAATAACAGCCGAGAGGGAAATGACAAAGAAGACACATCAGCTTCCTCATCAGTATAAACAGACCGACATTATTTACTGTTTATGGTGTCAGAACAAATTTCCTCCTCAGTTTCCATTTGCACATTTTACTGACAGCAGAACAATGTGAACATTGTTCCCAGAAGAGGAAAAAATGAAAGTGGGTATTTGACACACAAGGCATTGGGATTTAGAAAATAAACTGGCTCGGGGAGTTGATGGCTATCCACAGTTCACATGCCCTTTGGAGAGGATTCAATCTATGAAAAGAGGCTTATCTAGATTGCAAAATCTTTTATACTGTTCCCAGGAAATGAAAGTGCTTGATCACAACCCCCTGTTGGAGATTTTCGCCTCTTTTTTTCAGTCATCTGCAGCGTTCACCCCCTCCAATTCTCTGGAGCCTCTGTGAATAGAAGAATGTCAGAGGCCGGTTTCATAGAGTTTACATGTGGTATGGAACTGTGAAGTGTTCTGCATTCTCCAAGCATGTGGTTTACAACCTCTCTCTACAGCTGATTGTCCAAGATCTGAGTGCTTTCAGTCTAATTACCACTGCATTCATATTAAGCTGATCCCTACCTCAGCTGAGGGCTGTGCTTCTTCCCCTAACCACATTCTGAAACTATAAGGAATGTAAGACTGTGTTTGGGTATGTAAGTGTGCTTCTGCATTGTGTTCGGATATACGCAAGAGCAGTGAAAGAAACCAAGACAAGTACTAATTAGGTATACTGCTTCCCTTTTACTCATGAAGGTGACTCTAAGAATGGGCATTACTATCTTCTCAGGAAACTGAGGTATAAAGTATGTTGTACATTTACATAATAAAAAATCTTTAGTCTTATTTGACAAATTATAACATTTATATGTTTTAAACAAAGTAATAGTCTCAGAATCTGAAAAAATATATGTATATGACTGAATCACTTTGCTGTACATATGAAACTAACACAACATTGTAAATCAACTATACTTCAATATAAAATAAACAATAATAATAATTATAATAATTATAAAAGGTGCTGCCTTTTTTACCTTTCAGAAATAAGTAATAATCTCTATAAACAATTCAACGTCAAGTCTGAATGTTCATATCCTAGGAAACCTCTTGCATATTAATTACTTTCATTGGACTGATAGGATTTAAGATATTTGTTCACCTCTTTCAAAATCCAAGTGATTTTTTTTCACTTTGCTCTTTACGGAAAAAATAAATGACAGTTTTTCTTTTTCAATTACCCTTTAAAAGATACATTGGTTGTTTCCAATGTTGGGCAATTATAAATAAACCTACTATCAATATTCATGCACAGGTTTTCATGTGGACATAAGTTTTCAGCTCATGTGGGTAAATATCAAAGACTGTAATTACTGGATCATATGGTAAGAGTAGGTTTAGTTTTGTAAGAAACTGCCAAAGTGTCTTCCCACCAGCAATTGAATAATTGTTGTCAGTATTTTGGATTTTAGCCATTGAAATAGGTAAATAGGTATGTAGTGGTACCTCATTATTGTTTTTATTTTCAATCCCCTAATGACATATGATATCAAGCATATTTTCATATACTTATTTGCCATCTGTATATCTTCACTGGTGAAGTGTTTGTACAGATATTTTGCTTCTTTTTTTTTTGCGGTACGCAGGCCTCTCACTGTTGTTGTCTCTCCCGTTGTGGAGCAACAGGCTCCGGATGCGCAGGCTCAGCGTCCATGGCTCACTGGCCTAGCCGCTCCGCGGCATGTGGGAGCTTCCCGGACCGGGGCACGAACCCGTATCCCCTGCATCGGCAGGCGGACTCTCAACCACTGCGCCACCAGGGAAGCCCTGCTTCATTTTTAATTAGGTTTTTTGTTTTCTAATTTTTGAATTCTAAGAATACCTTATATATTTTGAATACCTGTCCTTTATCAGATATGGGTTTTGCAAAGATTTCTCCCAGTCTATGGCTTGTCTTTTCATTCTCTTAACAGTAACTTTTACAGAGCAGAAGTTTCTAATTAGAGTGAAGTCTAAAACTTATCATTTTTTCTCTCATGGATCATGCTTTTCGTGTTGTACCTAAAAATTCATTACCAAGCTCAAGGTCACCTAGATTTTCTCCTATGTTATCCTCTAGAAATTTTATAATTTTGCATTTTACCTTTGGTCTACAATCCATTTGGAGTTAATTTTGTGAAGGGTATGAGGTCAGTGTCTAGATTCATTTTTGGGTTTTTTTGTTTTTTATTTTGGTGGGAATGTCCAGTTATTCCAGCACCATTTATTGAGAAGATTATCCTTGCTGAATTGTATTGCTTTTGCTCCTTTGTCAAAGATCAGTTGATTATATTTGTGTGGGTCTGTTTCTGGGCTCTCTGTTCTGTCCCATTGACTTGTCTATTCTTTCACCAATGCCATTCTGTCTTGATTACTGTACCTTTATAGTAAGTCTGGAAACTGGGTAATGTCAGTCTTCTGGCTTTGTTCTTCCTCAGTATTGTATTGGCTATTGTGAGTCTTTTGCTTTTCTATATAAATTTTAGAATCAGTTTGTTGATATCCACAAAGTAACATACTGAATTTTTTATTAGGAATGCTTTTAATCAAGAGCTGACATGTTGACAATATCAAGATTTTTAAATCCATAAACATGAAATACCATTCATTTATTTGGTTCTTCTTTGATTTCTTTCATCAGTTTTGTATTTTTCCTCATATTAGATATTGTACATATTTTGCTAGATTTTTATCTAAGTATTTCATTTTTAGGGTGCTAATGTCAATGGTGCTGGGTCTATTTGAAATTGCAATCATCCATTGCTGGTATATAGGAAAACAACTGACTTTTGTATATTAAACTTATACCCTCTGGCCTTGCTCATATTGCTTGTTAGTTCCAGGAGTTTTGCTTTTTGTTTTTGATTTCTTTGGATTTTCTACATAGACAATCATATTATCTGCAAACAAGACAGTTTTATTTCTTCCTTCCTCATTCAATATACCTTTTGTTTCGTTTGTTGTTTTTTTTGTTTTTCTTCTCTTATTGATTGAGTTAGGATTTCCAGGTACAATGTTGCATAGGAATGGTGAGACGGAAGAAACCTACTTTGTTCTCAGTCTTAGGGGAAGGACATCTAGTTTCTCATCATTAACCATCTTGTTAGCATGAGGCTTTTTTGCAGATATTCTAGATGAAGTTGAGAAAGTTTCCCTCTGTTCTTAATTTGCTGAGAGTTTTTAACATGAATGGGTGTTAGATTTTGTAAATCCTTTTCCTGCATCCATTAATATGATTATATGACTTTTCTCTTTGAGTTTGCTGATGTGATCGATTGCATTAATTGATTTTCAAATGTTGAACCAGACTTGCATACTTACAATAAATCCCACATGATCTTTTAGTACAATTCTTTTCGTACATTGTTGGATTCAATTTGCTAACAGTTTTGGAGAATTTTTGCATCTATCTCCATGTGAGATATTGGTTTTTACCTTGTTTGGGTATTAGTGTAACACTGGCTTCATAGTATGAGTTGCAAGTGTTCCCTTTGCTTCTATTTTCTGGAAAATTTTATACAGTCTTCCTTAAATGTTTGCTAAAATTCACCTTGAAACCATATGGGACTGGTACTTTGTGTTTTGGCAGGTTATTATGTATTGACTCATACTCTTATATATTCATAGTTTTAAAATATATGATATTATACTTTCAAAACCTTTTCCAATAAGAAAGCAATTGTAATGGAATTTTAAAATGTAAAGAGAAACAAAAAGTCATTATTTATGAATTTATAAGAAAGAAATACATTCCCCCTACTGAAACACAAATGTCCTTTGAAAAAAAAACAAACAAAAAATGAATATTATGAACACACACAAATACACATGCATATACATCACCTCAACTGAACCCTCTGATTCAAACCTCTCAGTGCCTTCTGCTTGCTTATAGGAAAAACACAATATCCTTACCATGGCCTATGAGTTCCTACATGATTGGCCTCCTGCCACCTTCTCAAATTGCATTTTGGATAGTTTTCCTCTCTTTCAAGCCCCATGCCAGTTATCTTTTATTCTCTCAAATCCACCAATACCATTTTACAGGGCACTTAAAAATATAAGTTTATAGAATTTCTGTACATAAAATGAACTTCTCCTGTCTTTCTGATTAGCATCCACTTATATCCTTTGATGTCCTTTATTTATTTATTTTTGGAGTAAACTTTCTCATGTCCTGATCAGGCTCCTTTGTTAAAAGCTCCTACGAAAATGACTACTCTTCCTTCATAGCATTTTCTGCCATCTGTACTTACATATATCTGTGAGTATTGGATGAATATTTGTATACCCTGCCAAAGAATAAGACCCCAGGAGAATAAGAGGAATATATCCTATATTGCTTATTATCTATCCAGGATCTATGTAGCGCCTAGTAGAACACATTAGGCTTTTAATAAATAACTGTTAAATGAACAAATGAGTGAAAAAGTGAAGAGATATTTCATGGGGAAATGTACACAGATACAACAATAATATAAATCACCAGTAACTTTCATATTGGTATCATAGTAATATTACTTTCTTAATATCATAATTTGCATAAAGAGTAAATCCATGAATGTATCTGTAGAAAATTCAACACCTAATGATGTTGAAGAGTAGAGCTTGTTAATAAAGCAAATAATTGCATGTATGTATATGTACATATTTATGTTTTGTGTGTGTGTGAGGGTGTGCTTCACCTCAATTATTATTACCCTTTTCTTGAATTTCCCATTTCTTCCTCTGAAAGTTTCAGTTCTTTTGAGGAGCATTTTGAATCGCTTGCAAGAAGAGTAGAAGTAAAAATGCAGCTGCATCTGAAGGGGAAAACAATCAAAATCCCTTTTTGTTAAAGGCCAAAAAGTGAAATAAAACTTGTGAGGCATGCATCAGTAGAAAAGTGTATTGTAATAGACACAAAGAATCCAAGATCACTTCATTTGATATTAAGCTGTAGTGTTTCTCCCATTGTGTTGAGGTTTAAGATTATACTATAGGTATAGGTACAGGTATTCTTGGCAGAGGCTGACATAAAACAGACAGTAAAAACATTTTCAGAATTGCAGTGATGTTTGTTAAGCAGTCTTAGGCCCATCAGAGGGTATTTTTCTTTCCTAAATCATACAGTGCAGTTGGCTGAATCAGTACATTTAAAATAAGAAAGAAATAGTGGTTTGCCACAGCTGCTCTCATCAACCTGACATATCCACTGTGGATGTGGTATCAATGGACTAGATCAATAAGAAAAATAATGGGGGATGTTAATTCTTTAGTGAATATGCAAAAAATATATAGACAGACTGAAAAAAATCTGTCAAAATACATGTCTGGCCCTAAATTATATTAATAGAAAAACATATATTGTTAAAAGACTGAATAACTTCCTAATCAACTGTGGTGTTTTTTTTTTCCATGTTAGTTGTTTCAGCCTTATGCTAACTGATTTAGTTTTTTTTTAATGTGATTCCTTCATAAATCATGCAGCTATACTCAATAGGTAATTTGAATTTCATCTTTCATTCATTTCGAGAGGAAACTTCAGTTGAAGTTAAATCGACTGGACTGACAAAATTCTCTGAAGAGTCTAGTGAAGCTAAAGCATATATATATTTGTATTATATATAATATATATAAATATATATATATTTGTAGAGCAGCAAGAAACCAGCTGCTAAAGTACAGTGCTAATACTGTCCTTGAACTTGTTAACACTTCCTATGTGCTAAAATGAATAATTAGTGTTGTTGTAAATCCAAGAATCCACAGAAAATCCTTTCACAGTAAAAAAATGATATCAGAAAGTTACAGTCCATTTGCTCTAAAGGGGAGTTGTTGGTGGAAAAGAATTGCATCAGTTGTTGTATAGTTCATCTAAGTTTATTAGGTGTGATTATTCCCATTTTGAAGATTAAGAAACTATATTGGGGGGCTTCCCTGGTGATGCAGTGATTAAGAATCCGCCTGCCAATGCAGGGGACACGGGTTCGAGCCCTGGTCCCGGAAGATCCCACATGCTGCGGAGCAACTAAGCCAGTGTGCCACAACCACTGAGCCTGCGCTCTAGAGCCCACTAGCCACAACTACTGAAGACCGCAAGCCTAGAGCCCATGCTCTGCAACAAGAGAAGCAACCGCAATGAGAAGCTCACACACCACAATGAAGAGTAGCCCCTGCTTGCCACAAATAGAGAAAGCCCACGCGCAGCAACAAAGACCCAATGCAGCCAAAAATAAATAAATAAAATAAATAAATTTTTAAAAAATCTATATAAAAAAAGAAACTATATCGGGATTATGAGATATTTTGTCCAAAAATGCATTGTGCAAGATAAGGGAATTTACTGTCCTGACTACAAAAACACAGACTCTTCTCCTAAATTTAATGGATATAGCATAGAGTAAAACCCTCCCAAAATGTTGTAATTCTTGCTGAAACATTCAGTCACATATCATGCACTGTTAAGGTTGATGAAATGATTATTTTGAGTAACTGTAGAGGATGAGTCAAAGGCTATTTGTGTTGTCTCCAAGTTTCCACTATTGGGAGGTGTATTATTGGAGAGTAAATTACAGTCACCACTCTTTTGAGGACATGCACTGCATTAATACTTTATACATAGTATACATGTAAACCTCACAAAAAATTAATGGGGTTTATACTTCTCTCCATTTCCACATGAGAAAGTTAAAGTCTGGAGTGCTTGAGTAACTAGGTCAATCATACTAGTGATAAGTGATAGAATGGAGGTTAGAACCTACCTATATCTAACTTCAGAAATTGGACTTCTAATTAATACATACCCTACTATTGTGTATCTCAATAATCATTCCTTTTCTTTTCTTCTCTTCTCTTGTCTTTTTGCAGCAATTTAAGATAGTCACTAGCTCAACAGATCGTGATAACTTAATGTCATTTATTTTCATCAGCATTTCCTTAAGGAAAATATATCCAGATTACAAAGACAGGACATAGTATGTCCAGGTGATTATAAAATGGAAAGTCAATCACCCTGAACAACAACAACAATTCAATAAATAAACTATGCTTTAAGAAGAACACAGTTATCATGATGATTTTAATCCTGTTGCTTTGTCAGCTCAATGTGTGAATAAGTTTTGACAAAGAGATCTAAAACTGACATAAATAAAAAATCTCTACCCTAGTCCAATCGATCACCATTTGTCACAATTAATTTTGAGCATTATTAATGTTACCAAGTCCAAGCTTGTACTTCTCACTACACAACAGGCCAATAAATTGAGAGATGAGTTGTTGGGTCAAGGAATAGTGACTTTATTCTGAAAGCCAGCAGACTGAGAAGATGGTGGACTATTATCCCAAAGAACAATCTTACCTGAGTTAGAATTCAGGTTCTTTTATACTAAAAGCAGAGGGGGTGTTGTTGGTTGTTGCAAACTTCTTGGTGTCAGAATCCTTTGTTCTTACATCTGTCCACATAGGTCAGGTCATAAAGTTCCTGTAAACCTCCAACAAGACAAATGTTATTCTCTGTTCTGCAACTTTTTATCTTTATATTAATGGGAAAGAGTTATACCTTTAAATGTCAGAGCCTTGAGAATGGGCTATCCTGTATATTTCAGGCTAGGGGCAACATTCTTAACTTGTAGCAAAAGCAATAGAATACAAAGGTTAAAGTAAAAGAAACAGATCCAAAATGGAGTCAGATTTATTCTTCCCTATTACACTGACATATTTTTAAATATATTAAAACATTACCTAGGTAATTTTTATATTACCTCTCCACTGAGAACTTCTAGTTTATATTCTTAGTGTTTTAAAGTTTGAAGCCCAGTTTCTCAACCAGTTATTGCTACGTATTTTAATATATAGTTTCAGGCAGTGATTTAACTTACTTATGGCTCCAACATTGATTTAATTGGCTCAGAAATACGCTTCTTTCTCTGCCACAAACACCATACTCTTCAGGCTCCCCTACCCTTTCTTTTCACTCCTTCATGTTTTGTGTTGATAGACATGGTGGAAATGATTTATCTATATGATAGATGGCTTAACATTTGAAACAGGTTTCATCAATGGTAAACAAGTCACAGGGATTCCCACTATCATGGCAACTGATGTGAATTCTAGTATCCATCTTGTAAGCATTCTTCAGTCTCATGGTTTTGATTATTGTTAAATAGTACACCATATGTTGGAAGAAAAACCACTGTGGTGTGGCAAATTGGTGCACACAATTGTTTCTAATTTAGAAGTCAAAAGAAAACAAAACAAGATAAATCTTTGAGGAAAGGAAAAATACAGATATTTGAAAAAAATATTTAGCTATTTCTTTGGAAGCCATGTGGTCATTCTTTACCTGTCTCTCTTGCTTCTGCCACCATCAGTCTATAAGTTCTTTGAAACAAGGGACCATGACCAATTCTTCTCCTCCTCTTCTTCCTCCTTCTTCATCTTAGTCCCCTGCATATTTTGCATCAATGGTAGGCTTAAATAAATGTTGACTAAATGAACAAGGATTACTAGAATGAAGAAAGTTTACTAGAATTAGATGTATATTTAAAATTAGAAGATTCTTTAGATCCTATCCAGCCTAGGAAAAGAAATGAGCGTTTTTAGATCTAACAAATTTAATGGATTTGTGGTGAATACTAGGAGCAGAGCATTCGGAAACATTGTTAGACAATCTCTGGCCTCAGAGGAAAAACCTTCTGAAGTTTGGCTGAACTTCTACATTTGTGAGCTCTGAAGTTTCAAATGCTGAGGTCCATCAGGGTGAAATGAGTCATCCTTAGTCTCATAAGCAGTTGGAAACAGTCCTTCTGTGAAATTTTGCTCCCCTAATTACCTAAATAATATCATTTATTTTATTATACAACCTTATTTTCCCTATATTAATGAAATAAAATGGATTCATTTGAAATCTTTCTCCTCTGGATGACTGCTTCACACTTTCAACTTGAATCCTCATAATTTAGTTCCAAAGAAATATGGAGGTCAAAATAAAAAGGACTTTTAATTTACAAGAAAATAATTATAGGGACCTGCAATAAAACGTACGAGATGTAGACACTTTATTTGGCAAAGAAATATTGATAAGATAATTACACACTGAATATAAGAAAAGATAGTAACACAAATATCCAGTTTTATCCTTTTGAGTTTACAGAAGGCATTAGACACAGTGGGTTGAAAACTAGAATTAAAAAATTTTCCCTTTTCAGTAACTACTCTTAGAGAATGATATTCCTAATAACATGGACTATGTTAAAAATGACATAAAAATGAAAGTTTTATATACCACTTGTTTTAAATGCTTTCTTTCTAGAACAATTAATCTTCAAAAAAGATTCATTGTGAATAATTGCCTAACAAATATTCCAACCTTCAAATACTACGCCTTTTCTAAGCCATCCTCCACTTTGCTCTGAAGGAGATGGCATTTAAAAATCCAAGTTGGATTATAATATCTCACATTATTATTATTATTGTTAAGATTTTAAGATTGTTATTAAAATCTTCTGAATGTAGTCATTTTTTATCACCAAGTAGACATCACTTAGATCTAGTGTGTGTGGCAGGGCAGGGAGGGGTGGCTTCTGAAGAGCCTCCTACCTGTCTTGACAAAGCAGGAGGGAATAAATAGGCCTTTGGAAAACAAATCTTGCAGAATAATAAAAGTATGTAAGAATGCATCCAGACTCAGCTGCAAGCCTGACCATTAGAGAAAATGGTTGGCAATCATAGTGCAAGGTTGTAGTTGACCAACTTCTGAGCCAAATTCCCTCCTAGATCACTATCCAGATCATTGAACCACGGCATCAGCATTGTTCTGCCTAATTTTGAACTTCTCATCACGTGGGCAGAAGAGACCCTACACTCCAAGGGTCTAGAGCCCAAGGTCTCTAAACCAGGTAAATTCTGATCAATAAATTATTCTAGCTCAGAATTTAGGGCATTTTGGGCTCTATGAAACTTTGTTTTACTCTAATCCCAAGCATTTTCCTTTCGATATGAAAGGTTTTCCATCATTTTAAGAGAATTCAGTGACCATGCATAATTTTTAAAAAAAGTTAAAAAGCTGCTTGCCTTTCATAAAGCAATAGTACATCCAAGGCTTCAAAATGTTTGCTTTATGAACTATCCCCAGCCTGTCACTTACAATTTCTGTTTTCATTATAAATAAGCAGCAAAATGTGCAGACTGCCTGTGTTGCAGTAAAACACAGCTGTTTCCATTTGCTCTCCCATCAGTTTTATTTTCACATCATTCTGCAGTGGAATTGAATTAAATCATTTCATCTCTAGAACAAGGAGTGTTCTGCAGCTTAGTAGCAGGCAGCCCTTAATCCTTAATTTCACTTCTTTTGTGTTTCCCAGTAGCCTAGAATTAGGACTTCAGTTTCCAACTGTGTCATTTGTCATATGGAATTTGGTGCTCTTGAATACAAATAAACACCTGACCCTACCTCACTCTCACAAAAAATTAAAAGAACCTTTGCTGAACTTTGAGTATCAAATGTAGTAAGATTCTTTCAATTCCAGGTAATCGTAGAAAAAAGTGTGAGCTTCCAAGACTAGGGAAAAATGTGACTTGTATATCAATAACACAAGTTAGGAAAAATAAAGATTAAATGTGAATTGTGTTTGTATCGAAATTGATGAATACATGACTATTATTATCCAACAATAACCATTATATTCATAGTGTATAGTCTTCAAGTATTGACAACATATTATATCACTCAATTAAAAAAATCACTGTACTGATTTAGGCAGGCAATTATTATTAACACCTTCTTATAAATGATGAAAAATGAGGATTAGAAAAATGGCTAATGTTAGCTTCAAGTCATATAATCCAGTGTCTGGAAAATTGAACATACTTTTTTGAATGAATGAATGAATGTATGGATGGAGACATCAATTAATAAGTCTTGGAGCTGAAATTCCAATCCAAGTGCAGTGCTCCTTTTCTAAAGAGCACATTTTCTTGCCCTTGTTTACAGTACCAGTTTTTAGAGTTAGTTTCTGCCCTATACAAAGTTGGTTATGTTATATGAACTTCATTTATGTCCCGTGCTCCTTCTTTGCCTGGTATCTGTATTTATACTCATAGTATGAAGTGTTCTAACATCCTCAGGTAAACGCCCACCAACAGGTATGGGCCTTGTCACTTATTATTGATGGATGTCCTTGAACTTACACTTGCCAGGAAGATACTAATGGACATACTCTCTTGGGCATTGGCAGATAGCTGCAAAGTAAGGCTTTGTGACATAAGTCCCACTCCTAGGGAGACTGATAATTGAGTGAGAACTCTGGGTACAATAGGATTCCCTTGGTTTACATCTTGGACACTTGGCAAGTGAGGCCTTTGATTTTACTACCTCTTTGGATTTTTAAACATTGCTGTGCATGCGGATGTTTTTACCATTCCTGCTCAGCCCCACTTAGGCAAAGATCTTTTGCTTGGGCAACCTTCTTCCTCAGAAATCATAGCTTTTATTTCCCTCTACTACCTTTTTCCCTGTCCTCTCTTGGCTTCTTAAGATTTATTGAACTCTTTACAATTTTTTGTCAGAGTAACACTTCAAGCTGTATCAACAAAAGGCCAATTGCCCATTAAAACCGGCATACAAATAATAATCAATAGAAAATTCAGAACCCCGTTTTCAAGTTAGAGATTGCAAAGCCTTTCTAAACTCAGAAAGAAGATTTAGGTCTGTGGTCTTTTTCACAGAAGACTAAAATCCTTTTCTTCCTACCAATAAGTGGGCCAAATTATACCTTCTAATATAGCAAATGAAAAAAAAATAAATTTTTTCTGATAGTTTAATATTCTTATCTTAAGAAGTTAGTTATAACTACCGATTTAGAGAACTATTCTTTATAAACAGACTTTATTTTTTGAGCAGTTTTAGGTTCAGAGTAAAGTTGAGTGGAAAGTCCAGGCAGTTTCCATTATCACCTGCCCCCTCCACACAGCCTCCTCCACTGTCAACCTCCTGCACCAGAGTGCCACATGCATCGCAATCAATGAACCTCCATTGACTCATCATCATCACTCAACGTCCATAGCTTACATTAACGTTCACCTTTGGTGTAATTCTACGAGTTTTGACAAATGTTCTGCCATTATAATGTCCTACAGAATAGTTTCACTGCCCTAAAAATCCTCTGTTCCTCCCTCCCTCGCCCTTAAACCTTGGCAACCACTGATCTTTTGCTGTCTCCATAGTTTTGCCTTTTCTAGAATATCACATAGTTGGAAGCATTCAGTATAGAGTTTTCTTCAGATTGGCTTCTCTCACTTAGTGATGTGCATTAAAGGTTCCTCATGTCTTTTTATGGCTTGACAGCTCATTGCTTTTTTCCATGAATAATAATATTTCACTGTCTGGATGTACTACTGTTTATTTATCCATTTACCTACTGAAGAATATCTTTGTGGATTCTGAGCTTTGGCAATTATGGATAAAGGTATCATAAATAATCATGTGCAGGTTTTTTTTGTGGACATGTTTTCAGCTCATTGGGTAAATACCAAGGAGTATGATTGCTGTATCTTTTGGTAAGAAAATGTTTAGTTTTTTAGGAAACTGTCAAACTGTCTTCCAAAATAGCTGTACTATTTTGTATTACAACCAGCAATGAGTGAGAGTTCCTGTTGCTCCACATCAGCACCCCGTTGAATGTAAAGCATTTTACTAGGTGGGTAGTGGTATCACATTGTTGTTTTAATTTTCAATTCCTTAATGACATATGACATGGAGTATCTTTTCATATCCTTATGAAAAGATCAGTTGACTATATTATGTGGATTGATTTCTGGCTTTTAATCTTGTTACATTAATCTTTTTCCAGTAATTTTATGATTATCTCATGCAATACAAATAGTGAATATATAAGACAGCCATTATTACACTTATTTTGTAGATCACAAAACTTAGGTTTTTAAAGGATAATTATTTTGCCCAGTGTCTGGCTAAGTTCTGTTCAATTCAGCTCTGTGTTGCTTCATAGTTTCTGCTTATTCCATTAAACCAAATGTAAGTTACACAACAGAGTTTGGAGAGAGTACTCAAAAAAGGATGACTAAGATGAATTCAACATTATTTAATATGAAGTTCAGTTGTTCACTTCTTCTTTCTTTTATGCTCTCTTATTTTAAAATTTTATCTGTGTCTGGATCAATCCAAAAGAAGGTTATGGATTTTAATGCACATCGTGAGTATTTAAATCATAAAAGTGGCCACACCTGAAATTACTTTCTATTTAGTGCAAAAATTGTGTGGATAACTTGACTTACTTGCACATTAGCACGTTTTCCCAACTCCATTCTTATGCAAGAGCCCAAATAAAGAAGATGCAAATGCTCTTAAGAAATCTCAAAAAATATAAAACCACTTATTTGCTTTTATAAAGCTCTTTAAAAGCCACAGCATCAAGGTAGGAAGATAAGTTAGTTAAAAGGAACCCAATTTGCAAAAAGGCATTACATTGCATGTGCTTTTACTTCTGATCTATTTTTAAGGTATTCAGTGTACATGCCATTGCTGGAGATGCTGCTTGACAGATGACTCTGTCACTAAGAAAAAAGATAATCATGTTTTTTAAAACTATCCTAAGAGAAATCAGAAACTCTTTGCAAGTAATGGGAATTTATCTGAAATAAGATCTAGTAGAGACCCATTAATATTTTTTGAGATAAATTCTTTATTTCCTTATCCTAAACTGCACAGCAGTAGATATTTAAAGGACATACTATTTATTTGCAAATAGTGTTTTCCCCAATGTTATGGGAGTAATCTGAACAGGAAAAAAATGATGTTAATGGCTTAGAAAGAATGTCAAATGGTAAGATGGCTTTATTATTCACATTTTTGTATGTGAATTGGAGGCTATTATGATTCAGGGAAATTAAAACATTTAATAATCACTTAATAGGGCATTTAAAAAATTTTTCTCCCTTCAACAGATACTAAATTAGCTTCTCTTCTGTGCTACTCACAGGTCCATTTCAGCATATTCAGAAATATTACAAATGAACCAAGGACTAAATACATCAAAATAAAAGTGATTGTTGACTTCTCAACTTGAATATTAATGACTCTTAATTTGAGTCCTTTACTTTCTTCAAATTTTATTTTCCTTAAGTGTGATTGTAGTTTGAAAACTTTTTGTAAAATTGTGTACTAGAATTTTGAGGCGATTTTCTCAAGTATCTCCCATGTTATATTTATTCCCCCGGAAGTAAAAGGATACTTTTCCTTCATTGCCAATATTGAAAATTCCATTTGGAATTTAAAGCAATATTTATGGCCCACTTAAAATAAATAAACATTCATTTAAAAAAGAATCCTTTCCTTTCTTACTTCCCCCTTGTTAATGTAAAGGGGAAAATTCTCAATGAGTTTTCTCTGTCAAAATGTTTAGTAGTCTTCTTCATTAAAATGTTTCTTATTAAAGAAAGTAGTGATAATAAAACAGTAATAATAATAATAATTTGGAGGGGTGATTACTTTGTTTTTGACCTTTTACTAAGCCCCTTACATGGATTATTTTCTTCATTGCTTTGTTCTACAATTTTCTAAGTCATCTTATCAAGAATATACTTATGTCAGTGGCCATATAAGGAACAGTAATGTCTAAATATTTTTCTGAGAATCCACTTAATTAAATGTACACTAGATTTTTTTCCCCAAATACAATTCTTTTAAAGTCTTAAAACAGGTGGATAAAATTAAAAATTCAATAATGTTGAAAAAGACCACATAAAACATTCCTGGGCAAATAATGAACTTGAAGTAGGATGCATTCTAGGCAATGTGGAGTGTCTTGGACTACCCAATGCAGATGATGAGAACTGCCTGGATTTTGAAATATATATTTTTTTGTGTTGTGATCAGCGATGCCCAGATAGCTGGTAAAACATTATTTCTGGGTATGTCTGTGAAGATGTTTCTGGAAGAGATTAACATGTGAATTGGTAGACTGAACAGAATAGAAAAGTGGAGGAAGAATATATTTGCTTTCTGTGTGTACTGGGGTGTCCATCTTCTCTTGTCTAGGACATCAGCACTCCTGGTTCTTAGGCCTTCACCTTGGACCTGGATTTACACTGTTGAGCTCCCCTGGTCTTCAGGCCTTTGGACTCAGAATGAATTATGCCTCTGTCTTTCCACTGGTTCTCCAGCTTCTAGACAGCACATCATGGGACTTCTTGGCCTTCATAATGAATGGCCTGAGAGGACCTGAAGGCACACGTTATTTACATAAGAAGTGGTCAAAATGCCCATGGTCCCCACTCCTGCTACATTGCTATCTCTCTCTAGTTCCCTCAGCCTGCACTGCTGGTCTTGTGGGAAATTCCCTACAATCACTTGGTAGAGGAAGAGAGGGCCTAGTTTATAGCTGGTTCTGCAGAATATTCAGGCACCACTCCAAAGTAGATAGCTGCAGACTGTAAGTCCCTCTCTGGGACAACCCTGAAGTATAGTGATAAAGGGAAATTCTCACAGTGGATAGAACTTAAGGAACACAGTGGTTGTTCACTTAGAAGGAGAAATGGTCAGACATGGAATTATACACTGATTCATGGGCTATAGCCAGTGTTTTAGCTGAAGGTCAGGGACTTAAAGGGAACATGATTGGAAAACTGGTGATAGTAGAAATTTGGGGAAGAGATATGTGAGTAGACCCCTCTGAATGGGCAAAAGACTTGAAGATATTTATGTCCTATGTCGGAACTCACGAAAGGATGGCCTCAGCAGAGGAGTATTTTAATAATCAAGTGGATAGGATGACCTGTTCTGTAGCTACCAGTCTTTCCTCAGCTACCGCTGTCATTGCTCAATGGGCTTATGAACAAAATGGCTATGGTGACAGGAACGGAAGTTATGTACGCACTCCATCTTGTATCGAGGTAGGTATAGTTTCTTAGAATCAAAGATATTTCCTATGCTTGGTCTGAAGGTGAGTAGATGGCTTCCATGCATCTGAACAGTACAGAAGTAGCAGGTGGCATTCTTGGACCTGAAGGAATATTTCAAGTGTAATTTGTGTTGGGCTTAGACCTGAAGTCTGAATAGATTGAAGATATCTCAGTGGAAGCTTGAGTGGATTGCTGGCTTTGAGAATTATACCCAACATTCATCCCCAAATCAAGTTAAAAACTATAAACTTTGACACAATCTCCTAGAAAAGTGTGGACTCTCAACATGATTAATACGAAATTTCTGCCACCCTGATAGAAATGTAGCTCAAAGTAAAAGTTAGTAGAACTTCTAGAAAATAAACTTATATTAATTAAAATTCTAACACATAAAATCTCTATGATTTTTCATACTTAATAATTATTAAATTCTAAATGGTAGTACTACTTATCACCCCAGTATTTTAAATAACTTTTATTTGGTACTTGGATTGTCTCTTTGGTCCTGATCTTTCACTTCTTGGCTATAATATGGGTGTTAGAGTCTAAAAAAACTGTCTAAAATAGTCCCCTTGCCGCTGCTTTTTTGAAGAATTCACTTATGGATTATAAGAATAAGAATTTAGGACTTCATCTTCCACATTCTGCTGGTCAATGAATATGTACTACAGTATGTAATAATACCTAAGTCCTTCCTCCACTCTGAATTCAATCCAATTCTAATATTAGATTTTGGAAGTGGATTTTGAACATGGCCTGTTTGACTAATGAGATGATCATTTTTCTATTCTTTTCTATTTAAATGCTGAGTGGCGGAGCTGTATTTGGGAGGGCAATGATTTCATTACACCAACAGAGGGAACTGCGTTTCCAAAAAAACAAAATCCAAGTTGGCTAAGGGAAAATGTTCCATATCACATTGAAGGAGCCACAAGAGAAATGCCGACAAAATGTCACCTCACACACAATGACTATAGGATTACAGAAATCTAATTAGCCATTTCATTAACTGAGTTCTGTATGTGGAGATGGTAAACAATGGGGACTCCGAAGCATCCATTTGTCAGAAATCTATGGAACTGTCAGGGAGGTTGTTCAATAATTTGTTCCCTGTATTTTTTCGGGCAGGGCTAGGAGGATTGAGTGACATTAAAAGTGACTTATTACAGGTTTTTAAAAACAGGGCACTTTCGGGGTGCTAAATCCAGTATTGTGAATATATTGACAATGATGCTTTTAAATTGTTTCTTTTTTTCATCCCACACAAGCTAATTAGGTAAATTTATAGATATGATGTTACAAGGGTCACATCTGTCAAAAGTCATCCAAAAGATGCTATTTGGCGCAATTGCAGGTGCTATTTTCATATAGCACTTACACTATCTACTGATTATCCAATTAGCTTAAAACTCTTTGAAGGCATGTGCCTCGTCTTACTAGATTCCATAGGTTTTAGTGTCTGAGACATTTTTGAAGTAATGAATAAGTGAAGGAAACAATTGTTAAAGGAACAAAGGATTTTAACTTCAAAATAGCAAAGCAGTATAGATCCAAGAAAAATGGAAGAAAATTGATGCACTGTTACAATTTCCAATTTATTGAAACAACTCACATGGTCTTCAGTTTAGTTTCCTAGTAAAATGCTAAGAATTGCCACTGAATTTTGATAAGGATGTTATTGCAGATGAAAAGCACTGAAATCGACAGCAGTCAAGCTTCTGTCAATTGTAACATTTTACTTTGGGGCTGGTTAATGTATCTGCAAAGGTTATTGCACATTAGCAAAGCACACAGTGAATGATCAAGCCAATTGCCACTTCTCTGGTGTAATTGGTGGCTGCCAGTTTGTCACTTGGCCTCTCTCACTTTATAGGTCCTAATTATAGATTGAGTCCATGGTGAGATCTGAAGACTTTATCCCAGCTGCCTTCAGGGTGTGGTTTTCAATGCTTCAGTGAAGGAGAAATTTGTAATGTTCATATTGAGAGATATATAGAGAAAAATGAGGGAGAGTTCCTTTCAAAACAAACAAACAAAGAAACCAAAACCCAAAACCCTGACTCTTAGATAAAAAGCAATGAGAAGAAAGGGTAAACCTAAATGGGAGTTGAAGGATGCTGGAAATGGCCGTGCAAGATAACCAAGACTATCAACAGAAAGTACCTTTAAGTCATTTACAGTTGTTTATACAATGGAAGATACATTAAAGAATGATGTATTGTCACTAAAGTTGTGGGGGAATTTTGAATTTTAGACCAACTTCAAGTTCACATGAATGCTTGGGTTCTGATTACACTTACATCAAAGGTTGATCTACATATAAAGTATGAGGGCTGTTACAGTCACTGCATTGCAATTATGAAGTGAGAATTTCCAATGAACAGGTTGGCTATTTTTTGCACAGGATGCTGTATCAGCCCATTTGACTGATGTCTGCGGGGCAGTAGCTTAGGTATCATGAGCATAATGCAAAGATTCTTCTCTTTAGAACCAAACTTTTATTTTCCCATCCTATATTTATATCTCAGAATATAGCACAGGACAGAACAAAAGGCCAAAATTCTAACCAACTAAGTACTTACATCTCTATAAACTCTCACTTTGCGGATGAAGAGGCTGTGATTCAGCCCCAGAAGTTCAAGACATTGACACTTGCAAAGTTCACCTGCAAAAAAATAAAATTCTGCTCGAATAACATAATGGAAATTCAGGACATTTAATTTGTTTCTATATATATTGAATTTGTTCAAAAACTAATTTTCTACCTAGAGCAGGCACCAGTACAAACAAACAAATATAATAATAGAATTTTGGTTTAGAATACCGAACAATGAGATTAATGAAGTAATGCATTGTATTGGAGGAAACTGCATTAAAGAAACTTCGAGTGACAGAATTGGTTACTTTCAGTTTTAAAGTAAAAAATGAAATTTTTTTTTTAAGTTTTTGTCTTTTGTCTTTACAGATATTCAGGAGAAGGTGTCATTTTAAAGACTGATATCTTTATAAAGAGATTTATCTATTAGCCATTTTATTGACTAGGATTAACAATGACCTCCTTCAATTAAGTACAGTTACTTCTTTGTTTGAACTAAGGTCTCTGGATATTTTACTGTCATCAATGTTGATCAGTAAGAGATAACGAGCTTATAAACATAAACATTATAGTTATTTTCATAATAACACTAAGATATTAGTGGCCTTTTTTCACTGTGTTGACATTTATCCTGATGTTACAAAAGCAAAAGTGGTCAAACAATGCCATAGAAAGAAGCACGGCAGCCACACCAGACTGCTGAGTAATCACTGTGTTCTCTGTCCCCACACACTAACAGAATGCTATGCCAGTAATACACAAGAATGTCCTTAATGAAAGTGAATAATATTAACTTTATGAAATCTCAACACTTTAGTACATTTTATTTTTTATTCTATTTTATTTAGTATTTTGTGTTACAAAATGAGGAGCACTTTGTTGAAAACCGTAGTAGATGGTTGTCTATAGGAAAAACGCTTGTACAGTCATTTGAGTCATGCTGAGTTAGCTGCTTTTTTCACACAACACCGTTTTTACCTGAAAAAGCGTCTGAGAGGGGAACTATGCATATTGATAAGTATTTGTGGACTTTTCTCCAAAAAGGAACAAAAAGTCAGCCTATTCCCATAAGGAAAACAGTAGACTTTTTAAACCAAAGATACAATTTGATATTTCAAGTGAGAATTAGAATTTTGGAAGACCTATATCTGCCATATGAGATTGACAGCTTCTCAGTACTTAAAGGTGTATCTGATAATATCTGTGGGATTTTAAACAATGGCAATTTTTGATACAATGAATTGAATCAACATTTGGAAGTTGTATGTAACTCAGCAAACCAATATTTTCTAATTGAAAAATTCATGTTGGTACAGATCCTTGCAGGAGTAAAAGATCTATTCAATGGATTTTAATGTAATACAGCAAGAAAAGTTCATTGATAAGGACTCAGATTCTACATTAAAACTAACCTTTAAGAAACTATCCCTTGGTGTTTTTTCTCATAACATGAACAATGATATCCAAAATAATATTAACAGACTTTACAAGTACTACTTCCATTTCTAAATATATATCTGTATGTGTGGCTGTTTTTTTTTTTTAAACATACCTCAACCTAAGTAGCATATCACAGCAGATTGAACATCCAGCTGTCTTCTATTAAACAAGTCCTTCAAGACTTGAGATTTGCAAAAAAAGAAAGAGAAATAAAAGAATGTTTCTCTTCTCACTAGTTATTTTTGTTTTGAAAAATACAACTATCTTTCATAATTATGTTATTTATGTCAACTGTTAATAGGTTTTTTATTTTAAATAAATAAAGTCAGTTGTAATGTCAAATACAGATAGTATTGGTAGATAAAACCACATTTAAAAAAATGCTCTTTGGGATCCTCAATAGATTTTAAGACTGTAATGGATCTTGAGACCAAAATATATGAAAACTGTGATTCAGGTACATTATGTACTTTTGTTCCCTCCAAAAGAGAGGACATGAATTTCTAAACCACTTAATGTCTGTTGTACTTGTTATAATTAGATAATTAATAAAACGTTATTCACAATGTTGAATTATGTGTCAAGCGTTTTAATTTCTGAAGTTTCCATGAAAACTAATTTGAAAGTAAATAGATTTTTTTAAAGAAAAATGTATAAATTAGATATGGTTGAAGGAAGTGTAAAATACTGAGGGGAAATAGTGTAAAAATCTGGAAGGATTCTGTCCTCAGTTTGTAATGCCTTCAAATTCTTACTACCTCTTCAAAAAATTCAAATTAATAATCTTCTCATACATAACAATTTATGTTATGTAAGAAAATGAAGTGAAACTGGAGTCAGCAGAACCACACTACTAGAAACGTGCACTGGAAAGATCTTTCCCTACAAGAAAAAAAACTGGCTATTGATCATCCTATGTATTTTAACTAACAAGGTATTCAAAACAGTTATGCATTGTTTTTAATGACACCAGATTATGACCAATTTTGAAATTAATTGACCAAATACTCATCATGCTAATACTTGTATTGAGCTTTTAGTTTTGTTACAGTTCACAGAATTCAATAATCCTCCATAATGGTTCTTGTAACTAATATGCCATAACATATAAATTTAATTCTTTGCTATTTAAGTCAACTTCACTGAGAGATTATTTACATAAAATGAACCCATTCATTTTTCGTATCTGTTTGATAAGTTTTTGATAATTACTCCCAGATACAACCATCCCACCAATCTTGAAATAGAACATATCCATTATCTCAGAATAATCCTTTATGTATAAACCACTCTTAATCCCTATCACATAGAAAACCAGTATTCTGATTTCTTCTGACATAGATTAGTTTTGCCTTATACTGAATTTTATATAAATAGAATCATACAATATTATAGTGAAAGCCCTGACAGTTATTTTTTGCAATACAAGGGCATAACTTCAGGTTTAATTGCTGAGGAATACATTACAAAGAGGAATTTCCTTCAAAGATGGCTATGGTAAATGAACACAGGGCCAGCCACTCCACTAGATAAAGAGACAGGCCACTTGCCCCCACGGAGGCTTCTTTGTTTTAGAAATCTTGGTTGATTTCAATAAGAGGCCATTTGGGCAACCTGTTTTATTCTCTTCCCACGCTTTAAATTCCCACCCTTAGGTTTTTAATTCCCTGACAGAGAATGAACCTGAAAAACCCTGGGTGGGTCCCCACCCTCAACCCCAATAAAAGCAGAATTCTAGGTCCATGGGTTCTCTCTCTCCCCATGAACTTGCTGTGTGGCTCCAGGTGTGCTGTGTAATTTCCAGGTCTTGTAAGTAATAAACCCCTATTTCTTTCAAAGTTTCCTGATGGTTTTTGCTGAAGGGCATCTTGCAACCACAATAAAAATCACAAGAGCTGATCCAACCACAGCATTGGTTATTGATAGGCTGAGACCAGCACAGAACAAATATATATTATTTTCTGTCTTACTTTTTGTTCATAAAATTCTTTTGTGTATTAGTAGTTTTTATCCTTTTTGTTGCTGAGTAGCATACCATTATATGAATGTACAGTGATTTGTTTATCCATTTACTTTTTGGTAGAAAATTGAGTATTTCCAATTTGGATCTACTAAGAATAAATCTGCTGTGAATATTCATGAACAGGTCCTTTTGCATATATATATATATATATATGTATGTATGTGTGTGTGTGTGTATATATATATGTGTGTATATATATATATATATATATATATATATACACCTTGGTCATGTACCTAGGAGTGAAATTTCTAGGTCTCATGAAAAGTATATAACTTAAAGGTAACTGGTAAACTTTGAATCAAAATGATTGTACAGTTTCACACGCCCACCAGCAACGAATAAAATTTCTAGTTGCTCAATGTTCTTGCCTAAATTTAATATTAACAATTTTTTTATTTTTATCTTTCCTTTTAGGTAAGTAGTCTTATCTCTTGGGTTGTTTTTTTTTTTTTTGCCGTACGCAGGCCTCTCACTGTTGTGGCCTCTCCCGTTGCGGAGCACAGGCTCCAGACGCGCAGGCTCAGCGGCCATGGCTCACGGGCCCAGCCGCTCCGCGGCATGTGGGATCCTCCCAGACCGGGGCATGAACCCGTGTCCCCTGCATCGGCAGGCAGACTCTCAACCACTGTGCCACCAGGGAAGCCCTCTCTTTGGGGTTTTAATCAACATTTCCCGATGATTAATGATGTTGAACATCTTTTCATGACCTCTTAGATATTCATATATTTTCAAATCCTGTAACCATTTTTCTTCTTCTTATGCTTTAAGAGTGCTTTACTTATATATTACGGATATAAGTCTTTGTTATATTTCTATCATGTATATATGCATATGTATTTTTGTGGTTTGCTTTTTAATTTTATTAATCACATATTATTCATTGCATCTTGTAAAGACCAGAGTTTTATTTTAATGTAGTCCAAATCATTATTATTTTGATTATTTTTATGCTTGTTGTTTTATGTTCTTTAAGCAATCCTTTGCTATCCCAAAGTTATAAAGCTTTTCTCTTGTATTTTATTGCAAAAATCATATCACTTTACTTTTTACTTTTAGGGCCATGGCCCATTTTGTGTTCATTTCTGGGTACGATATAGTATAAAAGTGAATTTTTAAAAAATGTTGTTTCAGAACCCTTGTTGCAAGTAAAATCATTTTTGGTTTGAATTATCTTCGCACCATTGTTCATTGACAATCTATGTGTAGACTCTTTCTGGACACTGAATTATTTTCTATTAATCAATACATTTACCTCAAGCAACATTTTCTTCACTATTATTTTTACAACACCTCTTGTTTACAAACAAACAAATAAAAAAACAAAACATTCTATCCCTATTGAATTCCTTGAAATTTTGTGAGGAATCCACTCCCTGTGTGGATTAACTTCGGGACAATTTAATCTGTTCTATTGACCTATATGTCTATTTCTATGCACTATTTCTATTTCTGTCCACTATCATTATTAGTGTAGCTTTCTAGAAAATCCTGAAATCCAGGAGTTTAACCTATTCATCTCTGTTCTCTTTGCAAAATTTTTTAGCTATTACAGAGTTCTTTGTTTTAAGAGTTTACGTTTTTTGGAGCAGTTTTAGGCTTACAACAAAACTGAGAGCAAGGTACAGAGATTTCCTGTATAATCCCTGCCCCACGGTTACAGAGTTTTTTCACATCCATATGTAATATTTGAGAAACAGTTTTCCAATTTCTACAAACAAGCATGCTGGAGTATTAAGAGAAAAACACTATTTCTTTTACTCTACCCACAATACTTCTGACACCAAATGGTTGTGCATTTTTCCCACACCAACCAATCCTCCAACTCTCTGGACACCAACTGTGTGTCCTGCAATTCAGTTATGATACTAACTACCTGGAGTGACCACAGATCCCACAGGTAAAAGGCTTAATCCTACAAGACTACTCCCCACTTCAGATGCTGGTTGTAAGTCCTGGGGTTGTAAATGGACTATAACTTGGAGGTTCCCACAAGCCCCTCCTCAGTTTCTATGATTTGCTATAAGGCCTCACAGAATTCAGGGAAACACTTATGTTTACCACTTTATTATAAAGGATAATGAGGGGTACCGATGAACAGCCAAATGAAGAGGTACACAGGGAAAAGTCTGGAAGGATTTCAAGCACAGAATCTTTGGTCCCTGTGCATTAGGGGTGTGCCACTCTCCCAGCATCAACCCAGAAACTCTCCAAACTTTGTAATTTGTGGATTTTAAGGGAGGCTTTATCACACAGGCATGATTGATTATTAACTCTATCTCCAGCCCCTTTCACCCTCCCAGAGGATAAGAGGTGGAGTTGAAAGTTCCAAGCTTCTAATCATGGCTTGGTCTTTCTCATGACCAGCCTCTACCCAAGAGCCCACCCAGAGTTGCTTTATTAAAACAAAAGATGCTTCTGTTACCCAGGAAATTCCAAAGGGTTTGGGAGCTCTGTGCAAGACATTCCCATCACTCCCATCACTCAGCAAATTATAAGGGTTTTAGGAGCTTTATTTCAGGAATCCAGACAAAAGGCCAAAGTTAGAACAAAAGATACTCCTAGCACCCCTATCACTTATGAAATTACAAGGGTTTTAGGAGCACTGTCAGGAACAGAGACAATATATATGTCTTATTATGTCAGAAGTATTAATATGGGTTGCATTATGTCGATAGATCAATTTAGGAAGAATAACATCTTAAGAATGTCATCATTTTGTCAAAAATATTTTCTACATCTGTTAAGAAGATCATGTACTGTTTCTCCTTTATATATTTTTGATATGGTAAACTACATTGATTGATATTTGAATTTAAAGTCAATTCTGCATATCAGGAATACACCCCTTCTTGGTCATGAAGTGTTAATTTTTAGAAACAGATGATTAATTTTACAACAGAATTTTGTATCTATTTCTTGAAGAATATTGGTCTTTGGGTTTCTTTTGTATTCTTTCAGGGGTCTTGATATCAAGGTTGTAGTTGTAGAATATTCTTTGTTCTTTCAAGCATTTGAATTTTTTGAAACTATTTTTATGGCTCACAATATGATCTACTCTGTTAAATGTTCTATATGCACTTGAAAAGGTAATTTATTATGCCATTTAAAGCTATCAATTAAGTCAAGTTAGTTGCTAGAGCTTTTCAAATATTGTATAGTCTTACAGATGTTATTTGTACTTGCTATTCATTCTATCAATCACTGAACCCAACCTGTTAAAACTGCCAACTGTAGTTATGTTATTTCTCCTTTTAATTTTGTCATTTTTGCTTCATATATCGTGAAGCTTTGTTTTTAGGTGCATACACATTTAAAATTGCTAAATATTCTTTGCAAATTGATTATTTTATCATTATAAAGTGTTTCTCTTTATCATTATGATCCTTCCTCATTATCATTCCTTTTTATTATTATTTTAAGGTATATATATATATAATACACATATATATATATATTCTTTACTTCACATGCTCTTTTATTCTTTTTATTTGATGTCACAGATAGCTACATGAAGGTTTAAATGGGATTTTAATTAAATCAAGTAGTATTATTGTCAGCTAAGCACCTTTGCGGATGTGTGATGGCCAAGAAAGCATACACCTCTGATTTGAAAGTATCATTGTTTCCTGATGTATGCAACTGTCTAGAAACAGTTAAAATTATTGTATCTTTTTTAAAGGAACGTATGTCCTTTATTGGTGTCTGATACATGTTCTGTTAACAACTACATGGTGATATTTAAGATTTTCATTTTTAGTTGGTTGTTAGAATAATTATTTTGGTAAGCATTTTAGGCATTACCACTAGTTCACTTTGAAACAAAGCTATTTTTTCCTATTTTATCCATTGTTAATTTTTTCTTTCTTAATTTATTTCAAACATTAATAGTAATTACAAAAAATTGTAATTACATTACATTTTTAAAAGGCAATATCCTGTGTTTCCTGCATTTCCTAATTTCTTAAACTCTGGTAAAAGCTTTCATAACTTTTGCTCAATCAGACTTTCCAAAGGTTTTTTTTTTTTTAATCTCTAATTCACTCTATTTAAGTACTTGCTGTAATATCTAGAATTGTTTCTGTATTCCTGACTGATCAAAGACTAGTATTATACTTCCTACTAGAAATGATTTCAGAAAATAGGTTCTCAATAATGGAAATCTGAGATTAGTTTTATAATCAGTGGGAACATGTGATACCAGTGGTCACTGGTATGCAGTGGATAGACAGTAACGTAATATATGGTTGTTTAGAATGGCATGTCTATTGAAGACAAGGTTTAGGCGACCAAGGTGTTGATCCAGCGGAATTTTAGGTTAGAAATAAGGCTAAATGATAGTAGACTAAATGGCTGCTTCTGACTTCACCAAAGATATTACAGATATAAAATAATTTCAGAGCTTAAAAATCTTAGCTCCATCCCCATTAGAGAACCAGCAACCTTATAAAACTACTCTAAAAGAACCTCTTATCTTATAGAAAAAGTGTCAGTAATCTTTACCTGAAACAAAGAGTTCCTTTGCTTAAATTAAAGCAGAATGTAAATTCATAACTTCATTAAGAATGATATATGAGTTAAGAAATTCAACAAGAAAGAGTGGAATCCAGGACATTGTAATGGGAATATCTGAATGAATCAAGAGGAACAAAAAATCATAAATCCACAAATTCTTTAAGACTCCCTTCCTAGCTGGGCAGCCCTTTCATATATCTTTGAGCCTGTATGGTTGTAGAGACTATAATGTTTTAATCTGAGGCAGAAACACTTCAAAAGGATACAGTTCTTCACAAGATCTACAGTCAAATCCAGATGCATAGCTAGAATCAGACATCAGCAATCAGCATTCTCCATGCAGATGAGAACAAAATCTGGATTAGGAGAATATAGCATGGACACTGGAAGAATTGAAAGAATCTATCATCAGTCTATCTATCTACCTATCTATGTCTCAACAGAAATTTGGGGAATATTTTTAGGAATTGATTGAATTGATTTTAAGGATTTAAATCAAGAAGTAAGGGGCATCACATTGGATTGGACCAAATTAATCAATGTGGGTGCACTTATCAGATGATCTGGATTCGATAGGTTAGCTTGAGAGCTGTCAATAGCTTTCCCACTCGACTTGAAATTTTCTCCAATTTCTCTCCTCATACATTCCCTTTAGTGGGGTTTTCTTCAGGTTTTGCAACTATTCTCAGAATTTTATCTGAGCCCCAAAATAGCAAGTTTCCTCAGGGTAGAAGGTGTTGCAGTCTGCTCACCCGTCTGAGACTCTGAGGTTCTGAGCTTCTCCCAATGCCAGTGTCTTAAGCCATTTAGTTATCTCTAGAGTTTTCCACTACCTTCAAGTAGATAACTTGTGTATTTTTAAAAATAAATTTTCTACTTGCTCTATGAGGAAGCATTGGTCTGCTGGCTAACATTTTCTAACTGAAAACAGAATTTGAAGACATGTATTTAATTTCAGTATATCCAAAGGGAATTGTAAGTGAATTAAAAAAAATTAGCATCAAAAAGATGAGTATAGTCATCTTTATCTTAATCAGACTTTATGCTTCTTTTAGCATAAAGAGAAGGAGAAGGTGAGCACATCTAAGTATAAGAGACAGTTACATCATGTTTGATTAAAAATTTGGTTCTTATTTTGTTGAAGAATTACTCACAGTTAGAAGAACCAGTACAGATGATTGTAGGAAGGGACACCTCTGCTTATTTTACCCTCCATAACAATTAATTTGCTTGTGTTTGTTGAACTTACTTTTCTGCACTTATAAGAATCGCAAGTGATTGAAACTTAGAAACTGTTTTTCCCAGACTCTGCAGCCAGCAGATTCAAATTTAGGTTATACTAAAGAGAGATACTCACAGAATAAGAGATAAGTAGAAGAGAGGCAAAAATGGTTATTATGCATATTTATGCACTTCATGGGATGGTTGATATGTTTTGATGGAGGCATTTGAGTGTCCTCTTGAAAATCACACCATTTGGTCCCATAGGACCAGAGATCATTGGTGGCAGTTCCTTGAATTCCTTGTATTAGTTTGCTAGGGCTTCCATAATAAAGTACCACAAGCAGAATGACTTTATTTATTTTCTTACAGTTCTGGAGGCTAGAAGTCCAAAATCAACGTGTTGGCAAGGTTGGTTTCTATTGAGGCTTCTCCCCTTGGCTTGCAGATGGCCACCTTCTTGTCATGTCCTCACATGATTTTTCCTCTGTGCATGCATATCCCTGGTGGGTCTCTCTGCTTGTCTAGATTTTCTCTTATTATAAGGACACCAGCCAAGTCATATTAGGGTCCACCCTAACAGCCTAATTTTAACTTAATCACCTCTTTATTGGCCCTCTCTCCAAATACAAACACATTCTTGGGTACTGTAGGTTAGAGCTTCAACCTATGATTTTGGGTGGGTACAACTCAGCCACTAACTTTGGGTTTCTGATCATCAAAATGCTACCAGAGGCTTTACCCAAGCCTTTTCACACTTTTGTAAACCTCTCTTCCTTCTATTAACATGCTTTTATTTGATACATTTAGATTGGTTTTTGGCTTAACTTTGGCTGATAAAGAATCAAATATATTTTTATTTTGAGTCAAGGACTCAATCAAGAAGACACTCTAGAAACTATCTAGAAGACTGTTGGCAAACATTTCTCAAAGGGCTAGATAGTAAATCTTTTAATTTTTATGGGCCAAGAGAAAGGATTAAGAATATTACTTAGGTATTTGTGTAGCCATTTCAAATGAACGATTTAACAATGTAAAAAACATTCTTTGTTTGTGGGCCAGATTTGGTCCCTGGGCCATAGCTTGCTAGTTCTTGATTTAAATTATTGGTTCGTTTCTAGATACAAAATTCTGAAGCACAAAGAGAAAAAAAAATCGATTGTTCAAGTCACAAAAACTATTGGGACAGCACTTCGTGAACAAAACCCAGATCAGCTCTGTCATGCTGCTTCTTCATCTTAGGTTCTGTCATCTGCAGAATGTTATTCTCAGTAGTACAACCTATTGTGCAATGTGGATTTACCAACCACAGGAAAGGATTTGGATTTGTTGAATCAAACAAACGTGTATGCTATAAAAACACGAGAAGAGTGCATTCCTACTGGAATTTGGTTTAGACAATCTTTATAAGGAAGAAGTCACTTTAAGGAGTCTATGTTATCCCAAACATATGCACCTTCAGTTCCCCAGGCTAGTGCTCCAGTTAGAATGCCATAATAATATAGAGCTTATTTTTTTACATTAAATATATTTAGTGATGGTTTTATATATTCCCTCAGGTAATAATTTAAAGATATGTATTTTGGAACATTATAATATACTCTTTATAGCACTGTGCTATATACACCTGAAAGAAAAGAAATGAACATGTATCAGTCCTTATCCATGTGGGTTAGCCATTTGGATAAAAAACCAAAATCATGCAACAGGTAAAAGCTGTCACTTTTTCTATAACTGCTTTTTAAAAAAAGAAGGGTAAGATATTTTCTCTCTGGTTTCTGTGCCTTTGTTTTCAAATGTGAACAAATGTACTCAATATGAAAAATAATGTTCTAAAATAATTTATTCTAACAATTATTCTTAGTCTCACATTTATACATCAATGATCTTGGAACCACTAAAGCAAAAATTTATAAGTATTTCAGAATTATATTTTGATCTTCATTATAAAAAGATTCTGAGAAAAAACTCTATATGGAGAAGCTTTTGAATTTGTATAGATTTAACTTAAAATGTATCTTACCTATTAGTTGCTTTTCTTAAACTTATCTATATTTTAAGACATAATAACTAGTTGAATGCTTTGTCTTCTCAAAGTAATAGTGTGTTATAATAGCCACTATTTTCCTAATTAATTTTCTAATTATGACGTACTCTCTGGCTTCAAGTTCTGCATTTCAGCCAAGCTGAACTAAATAATAGGGGATTTATAATGTTTTATATCCATACTAATGTATGGGATACAATCAGGAAGAGAGATGCTAAGGTAAAATGTTGAAATAAAATTTTTTTATATGAATTAAAATCTTATTTTTAAAGAAAATCATCTATTGAAAAGATAATAGTTCTTATCATTTGTCCTTTTTTATTGTTGTTCTCTTTACCACCGTAAAATTATTTATAAAGTCCTAACAAAAATAGATTTAAAAGACCTTTTGAATATATAGGTCATTATGTCAATGTTTCTATCTTCAAAAGTAGACATAATTAACAATTTTTGTGTTTCTAAAAAAATTATTACTCTTAAAGACTTTTAAAGTGTAGGTTTTAAGTCTTCATATCTTGGGGGAAAGCCATATTCTCCTACAATTTGAAAAATAAATACTGGATAAATTTTTTCTACTTTTTTAAAAACAACAACAAACAAGCAATGAATATATAAACTGACAAAGACTAGAGGACTAGCTATATCATGTTTTCTCTATGGAATACACTACTTATTAATGAGTTTCCTTGGACATGTTCCTTAAGTTCTCTAAGATTCAGTTTTATTTTATTTTTAAAATTAGAGTAGGATAGCTACCATATTGATTTTTCAAAATAAATATTTCATGAGTTTAGATATATGCATGTGTATATGTATTAAACATTTTAGGAATAGGCATACTTTTTAGTATATAAAAAGTATTCCCTGAATATTTCCTGACCATGTCCTGTGATTATTTTTGATTCAACTATTTACAGAATGGATGGTTGATAGTTGGATAGAAGAGAGAAAGTCGGAAAATGAGAAGATAAAAATGTATATACCTCGTACTTCATTACAGAACACTATATTAAGTGAACATCATTGGGGAAAGGGTAATGGACCTATTCTATAATATAAATGAGTTTTTTAAAATTAAGTAAAAGAAAAAAGTTTTTTAGATGCTTCTCTTTGATATCAAGTTGGATTAGATGTTTGAGGTGTTTTTGTAAAAAAAGAAACTCATAATTATTCATATCTGCTTCTAGTAAGGTAAATTACCCTACATTTTAATAATTCCTTGTCCAGAAAAATGAAATGTAAGATAGAATAATCAGGAAAAAAATAGGTTATTCCCAGATTATGTAACTGAACATGTAGAATATGTAGAAAATCCAAAAGAATTTGCATATATATATTTATAAGTAGTTACACAAGGTAGCTGAATACAAAAGCAGTGAAAAAATCAAGAGAATTTCTATATAATAACAACAAATAAAAATAGTATTATATAAAATACCATTGTAAAAAAACACCAAAACATATCATATAAGTAGGAATAAATCTAATAAACACAGTACAGGACTTCTGGATAGGCAAATAAAAACTGTAATTGAGAATAAAGAATATAGATATGATAGATAGATGAATAGAAAGATGATAGATAGATAGTAGATAGCTAACAGATACTCCATGTCCATGGGTTGGAAGATTGAGTATTATAAACATTTTACTTCTTTCCAAATTGTTTTATAGAGTAATGCAAATCTGATAATTTCCAACACTTTAGTTTTTCATTTGTAAAAGTTGAGTTGATTCTAAAATATACACTGAAATGTATAGAGGGCCAAGAATAGCCAAGAAATCTTTCAAGAAGAACATCATTGGAGTATCTGTTGTACTAATTAGCAGGAATTATTTAAAAGCTGTCATAATTAAAAGAGTGTGATATTGCTGCTAGGTTAGATGAATACACCGATAGAACAGAATAGAAAGTTCGTGAATAGACTAACACATACATAGGCATTTAATATACAGTAATGTGGCAATACAGAGCACAGAGCAACATACCAAAAAAAAAAACTCAATTAAGATGTTGTGTAGATACCTATATATTAAAAAAAGAAAACAACCTGACCCCAACCACACATAAAAATCAAGTCCAGATTGATTTTAAATCCAAATACTAAAGGAAAAATAATAAAATTTCTAGACAATTGTATAGCAAATTTTTTAACATCTTAAAGTATGGAAAGAATTTAACAAGACAATGAAAGCACTGTTTATAAAGGAAAAGATTGATACATCAAGCTGTATTAAATATAAGAAAACCTGTCATTCACTAGACACATTATATCTAATAAGGACATTTTAGTTACATTGTGGAAATTTGTTCTTATCCTTTAGACGTTCATGGTGACATTTTTACAAATAAAAAGAGATATGATATCTTGGAACCTTGACTTTAAAATAATCCAATTGTGGGTAAAAATGGATAGGGTAAAAGTGAAACTAGATTGTCCATGGAGCAATAATTCTTGAAGCTGGATGATGATAGATAAAGATTCATTATACTTTTCCCACAAATTATCCATCAAATGTTTGAAAATTTTCACAATAACATATTTAAATCAACAGAGTAGGAAAAATCACTCACCACACATATAATAGACAATGGGCTCATACCCCAAATTGGTAAAGAACCCCTATAAATCAGTAAGACAAAAAGATAAAAAACACATAGAAAAATGACTAAGAGACTTGAGCAAACACTTCACAAAAGAAGACATTCAGATTTCCAATAGACATAGGAAAGAAGATCAACATCAATAGTCATAAAGGAAATGTAAATTAAAATTACAGTGACAGACACATCTGGCACAGCCACCAGAATGACTAAAGTTTTTAAAAATATTGACATACAAAGTGCTGGCAAGCATGTGGCACAAACAGAACATTCATATATTAATGATTGAAGTTTGAATTATTACTGACAGTCCTTGGGATCCCAGGCAGGCTTCCTGGGCCCCAAAACCAGAAAGGTGCTATGGATGGGATAACAGAATACTTCATTAGACAGAATGCCAAACACAGTAACTGTGTAATTTTTCCCCTGGAGGAACTCTCCTTATATCAGCAATAAACAGAAAGAGATCATATTGATAAATGGTACCAGAATTTTCTACCTTTAAAATAATCCCAGTAGAAAAATTTTAAAATGTTACCAACCTCAAGAAACTTAAATGTTTTGATTTTGCTTTAAATAACACTGAAAAGATTGAAAATTTGGAAGGATCTGAAGGGCTAAAGAAAATTAACTTGATAAATTTCACTGGCGACCTGAGCAACAGTAAAACCCTGCAGCACAGTCTCCATCTGAAGGAGTTATTTTGCATGGGTAACCCACATGCTGACTTTGAACGTTACTGGAAGTTGGTGGTGGCAACTCCTTAACAATTAAAGTGTGGGATGATAAAGAGAGTTCAGAATGAATCCAAGAATTTCAGAATTTACCCATTAATTGGGGAGGAAAAGTTTATTGTTTCAAATGGGCAAATACAGAAAAGTGGTTCAGAGGAAACTTTAAGAACAGCATAAAAATAGATGAGAAGAAAAGTAACCCTGGCTTTGACAGACATTGGCACACAGATATCGTCACCACTATCCTGTTTTCTTTAGTGAACAAAGAACATCAGAACACTAGAAGTATGAAAAAAGGGTCCCAACCAAAATAAATTAGATGAAAGCAAAGAATAACAGCATTCTGGTATAAGCTTTCTTCAGTTTACTCCTGATTTTAGATGGGAAACTCTTAGACATGGAAAAATGATGGAAAGACCAAGACAAATTAAGTATTACAAAGAAGAAGGGTAAACCACCGAGAACTTTGATCACTAAAGTTGGAAAAGCCCTAAAACTAAATGAGCCCAAACTTGATTTCTCTTGAAATATGATGGAAGACAGAACCAGATCATCCTAGATCTTGCTGTCTATAGTTATAGGTAATTGATGTCAATGCGCAGTCAGTGTATGTGAGAGGAATGCTTAAGGGAAAGTCACATCAGCTTATATTTCCTGAAGAGCTCAAACCTCACAGCAACTCTGCTGGGAAATCTTTAGTAATCTGCATGCCCAAAGTAGAAAAAGTAACTACAGGTGGTAGAAAACATCCAGGTCTTTGAAAACTACCTTGGACATAGGCAGAGAACAAACAAACAAGAGAAGCAAGCAAATTGAGAAACTAGTAGTAGATTCTAACATGCATGTATTTCCTGATGTAGCTAATGTAGTTCAAGAGGAAAAATACACTCCCCAAAGCGTTGGATCTGAACCAAGATTATACCAAGTAATGAAGATCAACGCTTTATTGTTAATCATGGATGCCTCCATTGATTTGAAACATTAGGCTGCATGGTCATTGACTGTGACCCATGAGGCTCAGTTTTACTCAACGCAAAGAGTATATGCATAACATTTATGGGTTAACAGAGTTATTTATCAATATTACTAATACAATGTTTTAACTCCTAACTTTGTATAGTACTACTTAAACTAGTTTAAAATTAAGATGTGTCCCTTGGGGAGCATGGCCACGATGGCAAAGTATGAAGACCATGAGCTCACCTCTTCCCACAGGCACACCAAAATCACAAGTACTTAGAGAGCAAATATTTATGAGAACAACTGAAGACTAGCAGAAAATATTTTCCAAAATAACAATATAAAGAAGGAACCACAAGGAGAAGGGAAGGAAGGGCAAAGATGCAGTATAGTCAAGATCCATACCCCCAGGTAAGTGACCCCCAAACTGGAGGATAATCACAACTGCAGAGGTTCTCCCCAAGGAGTGAGGGTTCTGAGCCCCACATTAGGCTCCCTAATCCAGGTGTCCTGCACTGGAAAGATGAGCTACAAGAATGTCAAGCTTTGGAGGCCAGTATGGTTTCAGTACAGGGGAGGTAGAGGGATACAGGAAAAATAGACCCCTCTCTTAAAGGGCATGCTCAAAATCTCACAGGCTCCAAGTCCCAGTGCAGAGGCAGTAATGTGAAGGGACCCTGGATCAGACTCACTTGCTGATCTTGGAGAGTATCCTAGAGAAGGAAGAGGCAACTGGGGCTCCTCCTGTGGACATAGACACTGGCAGCAACAATTTAGGGGAGCTCATTCTATCATGAAGACACTGGTGTTGGCAAGCGCCATTTTGGAATCCTCCCTCTAGTTTATTAGTGCTGGAAAATGGCCTCGCCCACCAGCCTGTCTCCACAAGTACTGGGATGCCTCAGGCCAAGCCGTTGGCTGGGCAGGGACGAATACTGCATGATCTCACTTATATGTGGAATATAAAAAACAAAACAGAACAAACAGAATGAAGACAGACTCATAGGTACAGGGAACGAAGAGGGTGGTTGCCAAAAGGGAGGGGATAGGGGAATGGGAAAATGAGGCAAAGGGGATTAAAAGGTACAGACCTGCAGTTATAAAATAAATAAGCCATAGGGATGTAATATACACAGCATAAGGAATGTAGTTGATAATATTATAATAACTTTGTATGGGGACAGATGGTTACTAGACTAATTGTGGTGATCATTTCATATTGTATGCAAATGTCAAATCATTATGTAGTATACCTGAAACTAACGTCAATTATATTTCAATAATTTTTTAAAAGTTTAAAAATGTATCTTAATATGCTATAGCTGATTATTTGTCTATATAAAGTGTTGGCTAGTAAAAATGCTCAAAGCGTTATTACCAACACTTTGCAGAACATTTTGGAATCATCCATTGTATTTGAATACATGCATACCTTACATTTTAGCAGTTTTATTCTTTGTGTGTACCTGAGAGAAAAGCATAACAGAGAAGAGAATTAGAGAATTGTACAGCAAAACACTATTTCTAAAAAGACAAATAAGGAAAAAAGAAACATAAATATAACTAAATATATACAAATATATTTATATATAGATCCTTCTATATAAGTGTTTATTAAATACCAATTAATCTACAGTGTTAAAATATATGGTATTATGTACCTATGGGGAGAAGGAGAGGAGTGTGATTAAGGGAGAACCAGGGGCATCAGGTGTTTTATTTATTGTCGTCTTCTTTCATAAGCGTCCATGTTTTGATAATTTATGAGTATGTACATTTAAGTTTAGTGTTCTTTTTATGCGTGGTACACTTTAATAAAATATGCTTGGGAAAAGCGAGTTAGCTTAAAGTGCATTTAATAAGTGTGCGATGTACATGAAATCTCAAGAAGTACAAATAAACAGTGCTTGGTATTTAAGGTGTCGTCGTTACTTGGAGAATGATAGAAAAAAATTTTAAATGCCAATTTCCCTGGATTCTAATGGACACGGAGTTGTTTTAGTTTGGAGCTTTAATAATTCACTCATAAGTTAAGAGCAAGAGCCCTGCTTGATATCTAAGAGGGTTATTCTGCTTAAAGCATAAAGCAGCTTTGTAATGTTTTTCCTTAGCAGTTTTTGCTAAAAAAATTTAAACTTAATCTTTAGATAGGAATTATTCTAATGTTTATCCCAACTGTGTCTCAAAAAGGGCTAACTTTATTTGTGTCTTTTCTGAAGATCCAAAATCCTTAATCTAAACATATTGATTATTTTACCTTAACGACTATTCATCTTGTATATTTATCTGTAGCACTTACTACTTCATATTCTCTCTTATCTAATCCCTGACCATAATATTTGATCTCCTATTTGTCATGAGGGAAGCCTGATTTGTCTGTGTGAACCCAGTACCCAATATTAGCCAAAAAGGTATTACATGTTTTTAAAGATTCAATGTTGAGTGGTATCTAATCAGATTGGAATCAGGTCAATAATATTTTCGTAACCCTGAAGTTACCGTCTTCGATAATAAAGATTAAAAAATTCAAACCATCAATTTGAAAACCAAAACAAAAAATGCCTAAGTATTGCTAGGATAGATAGCTTTACTTTATAGTCTTATAGCAACAGAGTACTGTTTATTTAAAAGTATATATTTTTAAAAGAAGTTGAAGAGAGTAGTTGGAAATCATACACATTAGAGTCATTGAGCTACAATTCACAGCTAGAAAGGAGTGATACTATCATCTCCTTCATTAAAAAAAAAATTATTCTAGAAGTACCATTAAAAAAGAAAGGAAAGCTAGTTTAATGTATAGGAACTCAATGTTTGATGTTTATTTAGGAGATATAATACGGAACATGAAGGATTATTTATACTACTAGTAAACACATTTAGAGTGCTGTATAAACTGAAAACTATAAAGGACTTCAATAAAGCGCTGTCACATTGATTATACATATATTGTATGTATATATACATATACACATTATACATCACGAGGAGCTTTCATATACATTATGACAAGTACTCCTTATTTCAACATAGCAAAGTGTGTATTTCTCTTATTCTGGAGATAATAAACTTGAGACCCAGATGGGTAGTGTTTGTCTAAGATCTTCTAGTGAGATGCCAATGTGGTACTTTTTCTGTGCCTGAAACTGAATTAAGAAGTTTCATATAATATTTTATCTAATTACATACTTGCTCACCTCACACATATACCTACACATATACATGCCTGAGTCCATTATCATTACTCCAGTTTTACTGATGAGAAAATGAGACTTTTAAATTACATCACTTGAAAATTTAGAGTGAATTTTTAAGACTATAGATTAGTAGTAAGACCCGTCTGAGTTTGCACTCCTATTTCTGTCACCAGATACTTAAGCTCTTATAAGTGTATAACTTTACAAATATGATAATGTATTTAAACAATAGGGTTTCTGTGATAATTAATGAAATAATATACAAATAATGAGGTAGAGTACATGACAGTTTTTAATAAATGCTGTTTATTTAAGATAATAATCTTTCCTACTTACTAGAATAAAAACGAGGAGCCTTCGAATTATGGATATTTGGGGTACTTGCTATTATTTTATTTAATTTGCATAAATATATCTTCATTTTTTGCCTAGTTGCTTTAGCTAAATTATACATACTACTGCAGACTTACATTCTAAAAAATCTATTCAGAAGATAAGAGAACATACTCTGTAACTGACTGGTATTTTAAACTCTATTGAAAGGAAAGCAACAATGGCTAGTTTTAATTCATTCATGTTGTCAAAACGACTTATTATAATTTTGAAAGAAATTAAGTTTACCAAGAAAGATCATAAAGTCTTAAGAAATATTTGAGAATAATAATTAAAAGTAACCAAAATAATATCTGAATAAGAGACTCATATTTTTGCTTAAATATGTGCATATATTTATAGATATATGAGTAAATGCTTATTTATTTAAAAAATTATTTCTTCTTAAAAATATTTTATTGCTACTTGTAAAAGTTGTTATAGTTTTTGATGACCTGAAGTTGCTTATTATGGCATAGTCTCATTTCTTCTCCTTTAGAAGTACATCATTTATATACTTTTATATTTTTCAAGCTACATATGATTTTTACACAGACTGTTTAGGTACTATATCTCTTATCAAACCTTCCCCCCATCCCACTCTCTGGTTTACCTGAAAGAAAAATGTTTTTCATAACTGTGGATAACTGCCACCAGAGTTTGGGTTAATATTGCAAGTGGATTATTGTAGCATGGATAGCTCTCTCCTAGGTATTCCTGAGACCTCTAGGGAATTCCATGAAATTAACAGCTTTTGGTCACTAATGGATCCCCAAGTAAAAGAGAATTTTCCTGCCTGACTGCCTTGATCTGGAGCACTATTCTTTTCCTGCTTTGGGACTCAGACTGGAAATACACCATCAGCTTTCCTGGGTGTCCAGCTTACTGACTGTAGACCTTGGGATTTCTCAGCCTCCATAATCATCTGATATAATTTCCTATAAAATATATATATATATATATATATATATATATATACACACACACATATCACGTTGCAATGTCAAAATTTATTTTATTCTTTCAGTTATGTATTCAGAACCTCCAAAATACCCTGGCTTAGTTATAAAACTTTTATGCTTCATTAAATATGTTCTTCCTATATATGTACTCTATACAAATTTACATATTTTCTAAATAAATTATATTATGTGCTTTGTGTATAAATGAGAAGATGTTAATGTATTTATAAGGGTGTGAGACAGTCTGGCAAAAAATGGGTAGATAATAATTATTTTTTGAATATTGGTAAGTAAATTTTACACAAACTTTTTCCTGGTACTAAAATTGTCCTTGATTATATCTGTTTTATTTAAAAAATGAATAAAGAAAGAATATATGGCTTATTTTGGAAGTGATCCCAGCAGTTCCCAGAGAATAGCTGGAAGAGTCCAACTTCATTTTAGAGATAAGGAAGGAGATGATGCTTAGGTAAATCACCCAAGGTCACAAGCCTATTGTGGGGTAGAATTGAGATCGTTATCTAGATGGTCTAAGGTAGCTCCATATTCCCTTGGATTACACCATGCTGCCTCTCAGTTTCACAAGTTCAACATGTGAGAGGGTTTCTATTTGCTTGTTTGTTTTGTTTCTTTTTCAGTCACTATCATAGGATTTGGGGCCATGGAAACAGCTGCTACAGTGATGCTCCTTGCTTGCCAGTTCTCTGGGATGGCTGGCCATGTAAATGATAGTTGATTATCCTATTGGCACAATTTTGTGCTTCTAACATCTTTGCCATATGGTCGTGTTTTCCCATTGGAAAATCTGACTAGTTTGTAAACTTTTTTCCTCAAGAGCAGAGACCATGACTCCTACTTCTTTGAAAATTTACTTTGGGCTGAGTATAGTACACACAAGAGCAACCATTTATTAACATACCCTTCCCCCTCGCCATATCCTCAAGTCCATTCTCTAGTAGGTCTGTGTCTTTATTCCTGTCTTACCCCTAGGTTCTTCATGACCTTTTTTTTTTTTCTTAGATTCCATATATATGTGTTAGCATATGGTATTTGTTTTTCTCTTTCTGACTTACTTCACTCTGTATGACAGACTCTAGGTCCATCCACCTCACTACAAATAACTCAATTTCTTTTCTTTTTATGGCTGAGTAACATTCCATTGTATATATGTGCCACATCTTCTTTATCCATTCATCCGATGATGGACACTTAGGTTGTTTCCATCTCTGGGCTATTGTAAATAGAGCTGCAATGAACATTTTTGTACATGACTCTTTTTGAATTATGGTTTTCTCAGGGTATATGCCCAGTAGTGGGATTGCTGGGTCGTAGGGTAAGTTGTGACAAAGTGAGAGAGTGGCATGGACATATATACACTACCAAACGTAAAATAGATAGCTACTGGGAAGCAGCCGCATAGCACAGGGAGATCAGCTCGGTGGTTTGTGACCACCTAGAGAGGTGGGATAGGTAGGGTGGGAGGGAGGGAGACACAAGAGGGAAGAGATATGGGAACATATGTATATGTATAACTGATTCCCTTTTTATAAAGCAGAAACTAACACACCATTGTAAAGCAATTTTACTCTAATAAAGATGTTAAAAAAAAAAAGAGAGCAACCATTTATTAACATAATTGGGATTTAGGCCCCTTCTCTTACCTGCCTGTGTAGTTAGTATATATGGTTCCTCTATTAGCTTTCTTTTACTGCTCTACCACAAACTTAGTAGCTTAATACAATGCAAATATATTATCTTACAGTTCTAGAGATCAGAAGTCTGAAATGGGTCAGGCTAAAATGAAGGAATCAGCAGGGCTGCACTCCGTTCTGGTAGCTCTAGGGGAGAATCTATGTTCTTGCCTTTACCAGCTTCTAGACTGCCCATATTCCCTGGATCCTTTCATCTTCAAAGTCAGCAATGGTAGATTGAATTTTTCTCATATCACATCACTCCAACACTCTGTTTCTACCATCCATTTCCTACTCTCACTCAGACTCTGCTTCTCTTACTTATAAAGTACTTTTGTGATTATGTTTTTGGCCCCATCTGGATAACCCAAGATATTTTCCTTATTTTCAGGTCAGCTGATTAGCAACCTTAACTCCATCTGTAACCTTAATTCACCCTTGCCATGTAACCTAACATATTCACAAGTTCTGGGAATTAGTGTGTGGATATCTTTGGGGGTCTGTTCTACATACCTCAGTTCTTTTTTATCATTTGAAAGTTATTTCCTTCCCTTCCCACCCATTTTTATACATATTAATCTTAACATATTCCTACAGCATAGAAGAGGCTAAATACTTTTTGATGAAAAAGTGGAAGCATGAAGAAATACGCTGCTTAAAAATATATGTCTAGAAACAGAAATACACACTCTACATGTAAACGTTGCTTCATTCATACAACAAACATTTTGAATTCTTACCATCTACCAAGAGCTGTTCTAGGTACTCTCAACAAAAGCAACAGAAATCCTTGAACTTATATTCTAGTGGTTGGTGAATGTCAGCAAGTAATTAACAGAATAAATAGTACATTTATGACATGTAAGAAGGTCATGGATACTGTAAAACTAGAGTATGGGGAAAATGAACACATATGTCCACAAAAAAACTTGCAAATGGATGTTTATGGCAGCATTGTTCATAATAGCCAACACATTGGAAATGACCCAAATGTCCATCAACTACTGAATGGATAAGCAAAAGGAAATATATACATACAATGGAATACTATTCAGCAATAGAAAGGAAATAATTACTGATACATGCTACAACATGGATGAAACACAAGAGCATCATGCTAGATAAAAGAAGCCAGACACAAAATAACATGTATTTTATGATGCTACTTATAGGAAATGTCCAAAAGACAAATCTCTACAGACAGAAATAGGTAAGTATAAAAGTTGCCTAGGGGAATAGGAGCTGATTGTAAATGGACAGGGAGTTATAGAGATTTTAAAAAATTAGATTGTGGTTATGGTTGCTAAAATCTGTAGATAAGTTAAAAATCATTGAATTGTAAATTTAAAGCAGATGAATTTTATGGTTTTTAATTATGTTTCAATAAACCTTTTAATTAAAAAGGAAAGAAAAAGAACTATAGTAAGGTAAGAGTGATCTGGAAGGTTGGCTGGGTGCAGGTGTAATTTTCAGTAAGGTACTCAGGTTGGGTATCATTAAGAAGGAGATATTTGATCAAAGACTTTATGGAAGTGATCAAAGTTCAGATACATAGGGGATATGGATACCAACCTGAAAGAAAATCCTGTGAAATGTCTTTGAGGCAAGGTGAGTATGTGGTATGTTGCACCCATAGCAAGGAAGCAAGTGTGACAGAAGCAGAATGAAGTGAGAAGATGAAAAATAATGGAGGTAAAGGGTGGTGCACAGAAGGAGTGGGCCTCTGTAGACCATTATAAGGAATTTGGCTTCATCTTCAGTGAAATGACAATATGGAAGATTCTGAGCATAAGCATGAGAAGTTTTCACTTATATTTTAAGGTGATCTTCATGGCTGCCATGTAGATAATTATTGCAGGAAGACAAAGGTGAACACACGAGAAGCAGAGAGATCAGGAAAGAGGCTAATGGTTGGAACCAGGAAGTTTAGGAGAGCACATGATTAGATTTAGTCTGAATATTTGTCTGTCTGTGTGTGTGTGTGTGTGTGTGTGTGTGTGTGTGTGTGTATTTATGCTAAAGAAGAATTTTCCTTGGATTTATAAAAATAATATGACACCAAAGTCTCTTCATCTAAGAAGTTGGTTATGATTTTGCCAGTCTGCTCTAGACCTTCAGACACCCTAGCTGTCTGTCATTGGGCAGTTTCCTTGCCTTGACTTGTGACTTGTTCTTGCTTCTATTAAGCAGTGATGGTGCACACTTACGGAGTCATAGTAGTGATGAAGAAATAAAATAGACGTGAAAACACAAAATTTTATCAACCTTGATAAAATGTAATTTATTTTATCTAGTAAACCAAACAAATAATGAATTAAGTTCTCAAGACTGTCTGAAAAAAGAAAAAACAAATAAAACAAGAATTTTAGGTGTTAAAGAGTGATTATCTGAACTCTAGTAGGAGAAAAATAAAAGTTTGGTTTTCACTTAAGAGAACTGTTCAGATTTATACCTTAAAATTATTTAAAATTTAAAAAATGGCATTTATTTTATCATTTTCTATTGAAAAAATCTAAAGAAAGATGAGCAGTTTTATGTTTCAGAAAAATTATAATTGCTTGTTAGAATTCTTTGAAAACTAAAATGATTTTTAAACATTAAATGTAAATATTATTTTTAATGAGCGTGAACACATTCTAGAGCATGTATGAAAAAATTCTCTTTTGAATCATCCTTCTAATATACTGAAAAGAGGATTTTTTTCCTTATATGTGATATTTACTATTCATACACATATGAACACCTCAAAATGAAATTACTCAATCTTTTAAATTACTATGTACAAGATACTAACACACACATCATATTCCATTTTATGTCTAACAAATAGAGAAACAAAAAAGACAGGGAAAGAGAACCAGGGCGATATCAATTATTAATAATCTAGCATATTAGTATTATCATTATTCACTACACTGTAACCATATATTTTGTATGATCTACTGGTAGTAAATGCTCAATAAACATTTGTTCTAATGAAATACTGAAGATAACTACATTTTTAAATGCAATTAAATCTGCAACCATGTATCTGAAGATTTGGCTTCAGTATAAGAAACAAATCATGATTAACAACAGCATATCATAGCCTTTCAAAAATTAAAAAATAAAATATTCTTGGTTAAAAAAATTTTACCTCGATCACGTTTGTAAATTTATTTTCAGTTTATTTCAAAAGTACAGTATTGTTTTAATGTAAGTATAGCCATTTTTGTGATGACAGTTTTACAGTTAAATTGAATCCAACAGGCTAGCATTATATTTGATAGTTATACGAAGGATGTAAACACAAAAAATAGCTCAGGTTCATTTTCTAATTACACTGGAGACTTGTAATGCTGTATTTGATTTAATAACCATAGTTACCTTATGTGGAAGTAACAGCTTTGAGATGAATCTGTTGTAGTGAATACCAGTCTATATTAAATTGCATCAAAAAAGGGTTAATGAGTTTATCAATAAATAATTTTCCTGATCTCTATCTCATTTTATAATGTGAATGGACGTGCAGTATTTGCTGTATAACCAGCTAAGTGAACATTGTATTAGAAAATGTTTGAATATAAACTTGTAAAACTAGTTGAAAAGAAAATCCATTGTTCTTTACCAAGTTGTGGAGGAATCTTAGCAATGGTAGTTGTGGTTTCAATTTTCCATTAAGTTGTCACTTTGCAGTTATTCAAAGTTATGAAAAATTTGATGGTAATAGTCCCCCGAATAAGTCATAAAACCAATGTAATCAGGAGCAAGAATACAGTTTAACAGTCTAGTGTCACAAAAGCAAAACAAAACAAAACAAAGCACCAGGGATCCGGATTTCCATCACAGAAAGCCTTCATGTGGAAGTGTTTCATATGTAGCACTAAGGCACTGTGCACCCAGAACAGAGTAAAATATCTTGCCTAACTTCAAATTGTTTTTATTAATCAGTTATCTAGAGAGCTTCAACAAATGTGCCAAAATTTCCTTAATTTAACACAATAGAAACCTGTTTTTTCACTCACACACTCAAAGGATTTGGTGTGCCCATTCCATTGGACCTCCTGGGCACCTTATTTTAAGTGGTGATTCAGGGATCCTGCATTTTCCTTTCTTCTGATTTCATTATCTCCTTGAGTCTTGGAGTCTTCTGCCGGATTGTCTGCATTCAGACAGCCAATGGGAAAGAGAAGGGTGAAAAAAAGAGGCAGTAAACAAGATGTGAATTAAGAACTATAGAAAATTAAAATGTCCAAGAAAACTACTATTTTAATAAATCATGCACAAGTCCACAGGACTGTCCATAGAAAAAAGGATATATATAGTAGGGGTGGCATAGCTGGGTTGTAGATACCAAATTCCTTTCCACCCCGTACATTTCTCATCCTTTGGAACTCTTCTGTTAACTACTAATTCTAACACTTCTGAAATTATAACTCCCTCTCTTAATACTTTGAAGAACTATCCCAATAAGGACAATGCTTTATCATTTAATTCCCTATTATATATCTGAGGAGATATATATATATCCAATTATATATATATCCCTATATCATTTAATTCCCTATTATATATCTAAGATGGGGTGCTTCCAGAAGATTTTATCAATGGAAGGGCTGGTGATCAAAATAGAGAAATAATCCTAGAGTTGGTGCCTGCAGGGGGTATTTTAATGATCTTTATTTTAAATTCTTTGCCTTTTTACCTAGCTTCTCATTTCTTCTTTCAGTTTCATTATTTTTATTTTGTATATCCTCAAGCCCTGTTATTAGATGCATGCACATATAGAATTATAATGTTCTTTGATTAATTGACTCTTTATATCATTATAAAATATCCCTTTTTACCACTTGCAAGTGCTCTTATTCTGAAGTCTACTTCAATATTAATATAGACTCTCCAGTTTTTTTTTAAAGTAATATTTGCAGGGTATGTCTTCCAACTTTACTCTTAACCTACATGTGTATTTTTATTTAAAGTTTCTTGTAGACAGCATATAGGTAGATTATGCATTGTTCTCAATATGCTTTGGTTGAAGTTTACCACTTTAAATCAAAGTTAATTTGTTGATTTAATTATGCTAATGCTCTATTTCTTTCTTCTTTCCTGCATTACTTTTTTAAAGGTCTTTTTGCCATTATTTCATATATTTTTTTCTCTTACTTCTGGGACTCCAATTACATATATTTTAGTCCCATTGATATTGGTTCACAGTTCATTGATACTCAGTTTAATTTTTCACACTCTTTGTACTTCATTTTAAATAGTTCTATTGCTATGTATTCCAGCTCACTAATCTGTTTGTGTGTTGTTTCTAATCAGTTGTTAATCTCAGTTGTCATATATTTTATTTTAAATTTGGTATTTTTCATCTCTTGATATCCTGTTTGGGTCTGTTTTAATAAATTCCATTTAGCTCCTTCTTGTGTTCACATTTTCCTTAAACACTGGAATATATTTGTGTATGTATAATTTTAAAGTCCAATTTTTCTAGTTCTGTATTGCTAGAGGAAACTTGAATGATCCCATGGTTGTGTTAAGTTCTGGAATTTATTCATCTTATAGCTCTTCTGTGATTGTTATTTCTTGATTTTTTTTTTTATCCAGGTTTTGTGCTTTCTGACACACATATGTGTATTTATTTTCGGTTAAAGTCTCCTCTCTGAATATTTTACCTGGTTTGTTCTCCCTGACCTATGTCTCCTTATCTCAGTGAGACTGCTGGTCTTTGCTTGGCTTTCCCATGTGTTACTGAAGCTGGAAAATGCTTTCAGACAGTAAACTAGAGAAAAGTCTCACCTTGTTTGTTTCTTTTCCTTTAGGGATTATTTTCACACTGTGCCTATTATCTAATGTCCAAGAAGAGTTATTTCATATATTTTGCCAATTTTCTATTTATTAAAGCAGGAGGGCACTTATCATTATAGACAAGCTTTTGTGAATGGAAATGGAAACCTCCTCATTTTATTTTAAATGCAAGAAATTGGTAGGATGAAATTGATGTGCACTTTACCAGTATGTTTCTAATTCATATAGCACATATCCAATGTATTTTATTAAAACCAAATAATATACAATAATATACTTTAAATAGTAAGATAGATGTATAATGAAGCAAAACACTCTGAATTGTCAACTATCCTTTGTTTTAACCTTATTTCTACTACTAAATATTGGCTAGATTTTTGTTTAACTGTCCACCAGGGGTAAAAAAATGCACACAATGTAAGATTTTTGAATTGAGTTTATTCAGTGTATTACCGAGGACTGTAGACCAGGAGACAGCCTCTCAGATAGCTCTCAGGAACTGCTCTGAAGAGAGAGGGAAGGAGCCAGGATATATATGAATTTTGGTTGGGGAATACATGCAGACAAAATCTAGGTGAATACGGGTCACAATGACCATAATCAAAAAATCTAGAAACAATAAATGCTGGAGATGATGTGAAGAAAAGGGAACCCTCCTGCACTGTTGGTGGGAATGTAAATTGATACAGCCACTGTGGAGAACAGTATGGAGGTTCCTTAAAAAAATAAAAATAGAACTACCATATGACCCAGCAATCCCACTACTGGGCATATACCCTGAGAAAACCATAATTCAAAAGGATACATGTACCACAATTTTCATTACAGCACTATTTAAAATAGCCAAGACATGGAACCAACCTAAGTGTCCATTGACAGATGAATGAAGATGTGGCACATATATACAATGGAATATTAGCCATAAAAAGGAATGAAATTGAGTTATTTGTAGTGAGGTTGATGGACCTAGAGTCTGTCATACATAGTGAAGAAAGTCAGAAAGAGAAAAACAAATACCGTATGCTAACACATATATATGGAATCTTAAAAAACGGTACTGATGAACCTAGTGGCAGGGGAGGAATAAAGATGCAGACATAGAGAATGGACTTGAGGACACATTGGGGCAAGGGGATGCTGGGACAAATTGAGAGAGTAGCATTGACATATATACACTACCAAATGTAAAATAGATAGCTAGTAGGAAGCTGCTACAGAGCACAGGGAGATCAGCTCCGTGCTTTGTGACCACCTAGAGGGGTGGGATAGGGAGGGTGGGAGGGAGGCTCAAGAGGGAGGGGTTATGGAGATATATGTATACATAGAGCTGATTCACTTTGTTGTACAGCAGAAACTAACACAATATTTTTAAGCAGTTGTACTCCAATAAGCATGTGGGGGAAATAAAAATAAGATCTAGGTGAAAGGTTACCGCTACACAAGAGGATCAGACAGCTCCCTTAATGATTTTAGTGCTTTTGTGTGTCTGGGAAGATGTAAGAATCCAGGGTCATTGAAATTCTTCCTTAGATATGCATGTTAACTATCTAGTAGTCCATATATCCAAAGCACAGAATGCATCATCTTGAATTCTTCTCAGGGTGAACTTGTAGGGCAGTGGCTAGAACTGGAATGGTGGGCAACATTCATGGTTCACAACACCAGGTACTTTGGTTCCTTTCTGAAGTGCCCCTGTCAGAGAGGAGATTAAAAGTTTGACTCCAGAGAACTCAAAAGCGGTCATGAGATTGATACAGTTAGGGGAATATGGGCAGGGATGCTAAGTGTTATTTCTGGACAGGAACTTTAAGAGTAGCACGTATCTATCTTGTGTTTCTCCTTTTCCATGTAGAAGTTGCTCTGTTAGAGTGGGATCCCAGGTAAAGACAATACGGAATCTCAGCTAACTCAAGATGCGCATGTAACTCAAAGAAGAAATAAGCGTTAGTTATTTTAAGCACTCACATTTTGTGACCATTAGTTACTGCAACACAATCTAGCCTTTTATCTGATACATCATGCAAATTTAATCAACCTAATAAATTCTTTAATCTCAGATTCATCAATTGTAAATATTAATTGCTATCTACGATATATTATGTAAACTATTATTGTGATAATTTAGTTCATGTATAGGTTCAAGAACAATTGCTAAGTATAGATACTGCATAAATATGAAGAACTCATCCTTACCCATATTCATATTTAGTCCTCAATTTTAGCATTTTAATCTATGTCATTAACCTTATGAGAATATAAGTTTAAAAAGACCTTGCAGTTTAATGGACTATAATTTCCACTTAGTAAGTGTCTTAAATTTTTAAAGCAATTTTTTCTTTCAAAAATTTCCTCCAAATACCTATCAGTGTTCAACCATAAAATACATTGAATGATTAGGTATTCATTATACACTTTTAATTTTTTATCTTATTTATTGAAAATTTCTGTGCCTCTTCAAAAACTGTAAATTCTGTTTTTAAAAGGGTCGTTTTGTTCTTTGATGTTTTATTTTCTGGCTATAAAGATTTGGCAACCTTACACTGCAAAATAAACTCAAATTTAATTATTTCCTTAAAAGATATAAAATTTAATTCATCTTAACCCTCCCGCACATTTTGTAACCCCTGCAAACCATTTTGCTTCTCCTTTTAAAAAGACTTTTTCTTATACATTTAATCCCAATCTCTCTTTTGAGGGATGATCCTTCTAGAAAAATTACTATATTCCAAACAGTCATATTTTCTAGCTATAATAAAAAGATTCCCTAAAGAAATAGAAACCACTAATGACTTTCTGACAAGAAAGAGAAGTAAAAAATGTTGGTAAGACATTTATTTCATCATCTAGGTTCCTTATTTTGATCTCCAATATCTTTTATCATCATATCATACATGTGTCAGTTCTTGACTCATTCTTGTAGCTTTAAAGAAAGAGAAGATTTTTCATTCTGTTTTCAAATCCATTCAAGGTTTATTTAGGCATTCTTTGTGTGTGTGTGTGTGTGTGGTACGCGGGCCTCTCACTGTTGTGGCCTCTCCCGTTGTGGAGCACAGACTCCGGACGCACAGGCTCAGTGGCCATGGCTCACGGGCCTAGCCGCTCCGCAGCATGTGGGATCTTCCCTGACCGGGGCACGAACCCGTGTCCCCTGCATCGGCAGGCGGACTCTCAACCACTGCGACACCAGGGAACCCCTAGGCATTCTTTTGAATTCCATCTAATCACACTTTTTGAAATAAAAGGGGTTGATGCTAAAATTGTGCTATGAACAGAACATAAGAAAAACATATTTTAAACTAGCTTCTTTGGGTTAATAACTCACACGGCCTCTTCAATAGGCATACTGTGAAACCTCTTAGAGATTCTCTAAATAGGATGTACAACATGCAATATTTTTTGAAATAATTTGACCATGGTGTCATATTATTTATAGAAAATCTTGCAGAAAGTCACTCCCTGGATCTTCTTTTACAAAGGACTATATCAATGGCATGGTGTTTCTAAAAGAAAACAGTACTTGTTTACCATTGAACGAAAAAGGTCCTTTCTCACCTTGAGAGAAACATCCTCTTTAACAGAGATTGTTGTTTCAGGAGTAAGTGTGATTGGATGTGACATTTGAAGGACCAGTAAGTTTTACATAATATTTTCTGTCTGAACTCTAACAAATGCTCAAAAGCTATATCATTGCAGCTTGTCCTGAATTAAACTAATCATTTCATCTATCCTTGTCAACAATCAAAAAGAAGCACCCCGCTAGTTTCAAAAACTGTTTTCCTGCAATAGCAGTGTTTACTTCATTTCACCAAAGAGTCATGTTTCCTTAAATCTTTGTTTAAAAACCTGCCATCACAAGGAAGTCTATCTTTTCAATGACCAAATGTAGTTTTCTTTCTGTATGCAAATCTGACATCCAGTATTTTCCTTTTTATTATTCACATCAGATAAACAAAAATCCCATCAGTTTATACCTTCTGCCTAAAATATCTCTGGCTTATCTAGCAATTGGGATAAATGAGTTTCATTCTCTGTCTTCTGAGCCTGGTGGGTGGACATTTATATTGTTCTTCCTTTCAGATGCAATTCATTAAAGAGGCACACCCAAGTCAGAACAACAAAACGTTTTTCCGACTCATCTTTTCCTTGCGTTATGTTATAAGCCAATGTAATAATACTGGCTTTGACTTTGGGAATTGAAGGTGTCTGATATAAAATATTTATTTGTTCTCATTTCTGCCTTTGACAAAGCCAACATTTAATGGATTTCTGGAAAGTGAGTGCAACATCAAAACCCATATGCATTTCCCAAATTCTTTTTTATTCTGGACTTGTTGGGAGTTTCCTAGATTGCCTGCCGCAATGACAAATGCCTTTTTTGAGTTCCCTTTGAAGTCACATCACTGTCTTCTCCACCTTTCCTGAAGTTGTATGTTTCGCATTTTTGGTCAAGTCAAAGAACATTAGCAAAGGAAAGCTACACTTCCGCAGGAGGAAGTCTAAGGTCTAGCTCATATTAGATTACATTATTTTGCCCTCTTGCCACTACCAACAATCCCTTCTGTACTTTGTCTGACATTAAAAAAAAAGGAAAATGTAGTGGAGACTGATTCTTAGATTAAACTAGGTATAAGCTAACTAGTGAAAATTTTAGTAAAAGAAGAGTGAGCAGTTATCCTTCTCTCACTCCATGCTTTAGTGGGTCCATTGTTGTCTATTCCAGAATGGGTCACAAGATATCCAAGATAAGCATTCCATTTTAAAAATGTGTACTTTTTTCTTTATTTTCTTTTATTTATGTCTTCCTATTTTTTCCTTTGCATCAAATAATAGCAACTTTCAGAAAATTTCTTTTTTGTTATATGCCAGGCAATGAACCAGTCACCCTGCCCCATCACTGATATTGTGGGCATGCAGTTTTGCTGAAAGGGAAATTCAGAAAAGTCACAGGACTTCTCCAACCTCACCAGATGAATCTGTATCAGATTTTTCACACTAAACAATGTATTATTTTCACTTAATAACTCTATCATTTATAAAGGGAAGGTAATGTATATAGCACCCATTCCTCATGAGTCATCTGCTAAGAAAAAAATACACCTGCGATGGAAGTTCTTCTTATCAGTCTAAAATTACTGAGTCAAATGGCCCATTTGATTGTCCTCCTGGGACTACTAATCATTTGGTTCCTTGTGTGTGAAAACATTAACCGACCCAAACCCACCTGAATTAAGACTAAATGATGCATTGGTGAAAGGGGCACTGTCAGGAAACATTTCAATCTCGTGGTTTTGGAAAATATAGAGCGATATCCCAAATCATTGTTTCGGGCTGTAGTTTTATTAAATCTTACACAGATAAAGGAAATGAATCAGAAAAAAGGAAACTTAATATCAGAAAATATTAAAGCCTAGAGCTGGCCATGTGTATCATATCTAACCTTTCTTTTTACACACAAGAAAAGTATTTCTGAGGTCGGGCAACATTTACAAGGTCAAACTGAAACAGAAGGGAAGGAGGCAGGGCACAACCTTTAAAAGAATGACATATCCGAGGACCCGAGATAAACTGATTAGAACAAAATAGGTCCAAGAAAGCAGACAGTTGACTTCCACTAGAACTTGAGCCTCAGTATAACGCTCATTGTAACACATCAGGAAGCTAAATGACACATCCGCAGGTGCCATGACAGTTCCAAGGCTCATCATAGAGATCAAAAAGTGGGCGGTGGCCCAATTCCTGGAAATCCCCACCACTTCCCCAAAATAGCTGGAATATTCCTCCCACTCATTAGCTTACGAAATTACCCACCCCCTATAAAAACTGACAACCCCATACCCTGGTGCCACTCTCACCTTCTGAGATGGCCCACACTCTTGTCTCCAGAGTGTGTTTCTCTCTAAATAAATCCACCTCTTACCTATCACTTTTGTCTCTCAGTGAATTCTTCCTGTGATGAGACATTAAGAACCTGAGCTTCATTAAGTCCTAATACCAGGTGTGTGATCTCAGTTAAAAGAATGTGGGTTCAAGTTCCAATCTGTGTTTTGGCTGGGTTCGAGTCCCGGAGTAATCCGAGTTCGTGTAATCTGAGTTTCACGGTTTCAAAACCAGAAGTCCTAATAGAAACATGGGTGGCTTGATTCCTATATCACTCCTTTTACACTTATACCCTGCCAAACATGTAGGTTAAGAAACAAAAGTATTTTGGCCCGAGTTACAGGTGTATCATTGTATTAAAACTCCCCAGGATAAAGAGAATTGAGAAACTGTAGACTATCCAGATGTTGGTAGATATTTAAATGCCATTTAATAGGATATTATTATTCTTCTCATAGGACATGCACACTTTATCTTTTAGGACATTTTTTCCTCAAGGAATAGCTAGTATATTTTAGTATCAGTAAACAGTGTGAAGAGGAGCTTGCTTACAATCTTTAATAATAAAATTCCCATAACACCATTAACTAAAAAAAACTGAGACTTGTAGTAGGGTTCCAGAATTATTTTTCAGCTGAAGGAAGAATTATTCCATATCAAGAATCAATTTATTTAATACAGATAAGTAAAACATAAATATTAGAGAAGAAAATAACAACCCCTTAATTACCTTATCATTAGAGTGACCTACAGATTTCAACTTTGAACATCTCATTTATTTAAAATATAGTTTGAAAACTATAATAAATCAAATGTGTCTCAGAAGTAAACCATTTCTTTGCTTTAAAATGGAGTTTGAAAAATTTTGACTTACCACTGAATGGTATCTAACAGATATGTAGTGTGTTTGTTTTATTGTTTGGGGCATTTTTGTGTGTGTATGATGAGTTGGCCAAACAATAATTTTGAGTATCTACTATGTATCTAGCATTGTTCCAAATGTCACCAATCAAGTTATAAATTAGGTGCACAGTGTCCCTGTCCTCAAAGGGGTTACTTATTTGTGTACCTGCATGTATGTGTGTGTGTGTGTGTGTGTGTGTGTGTATTTGTGTAGAGGGAGGGTAAAATAAAGTGGGAAAAATATAATAAAACCTAAAAAAGAAGATATATACCTCTGCATAGGAAAAGTGCTATGTGGACGACAAGGTATGCTATATCAGTCATGGATCATTTAAGAAAACAGAATCTGCGCTATGTGTTCCAAACAGGAAAGGGGTTATTAGAGGGATTTATCTGATTTCAAGGCTGTAGAAATTATTACCTGTGATTTACTGGTGCATTTTAAAGAACCACAGGTGATGATCATAATAGATTCTATCACCAACTCATGTAATTTGTAAAAATTTGGTCCTGCAAAGTGTCATGTATGCTGAAACCCATCCATCTGGCTGCTGTAGCCAGATACTATTTACGGGTTTCACTTCTTTTCCTCCTTCCAAGATTTTATGAGTATATTGAAAGTATTGCATTGCTGAGGGAAGACACTGGCTGGATTCTACTAATTGAGTCATATATGTCTCCCTGACAAATGAGAGCGTCTTCTGCAGTGGGTCCACTCACACTCTGTGTCAATTCCCAGAGCTACCCCTAGATACACCTACTTTTCACTGATTCTTCAGTCTTATTTTCTTTCCCAGCTATGTATAAAGATAAATGGTCAGCCAAAGCACATTGATCATTGAAGATCCATACCTCTTGCCATCTTTTCTTCCAGGTAAAGATGATAACCAGATATAATGCTCAAATTTCTACCCACAGGGGATTTTTTTAACACTAAACAGCAAGGCCACCTATAAATAGAAATATAATATGGCAGCCATCCAATTTAAGCAGCATCTATATTCATATCAATCTATAATCAGGTCTGAATGAGATGTGGATGGACCTAGAGTCTGTCATACAGAGTGAAGTAAGCCAAAAAGAGAAAAACAAATATCGTATATTAATGCATATATGATATGTGGAATCTAGAAAAATGGTACAGATGAACCTATTTGCAGGGCAGGAATAGAGATGTAGACATGGAGAACGGACATGCGGACACAGGGGGGAAGGGGAGGGTGGGACGAATTGGGAGATTAGGATTGACATATATACACTACCATGCATAAAATAGCTAGCGGGAACATACTATAAAGCATAGAAAGCTCAGCTCGGTGCTCTGTGATGACCTAGATGGGTGGGATGGGGGTGGGGAGGGAGGGCCAAGAGGGAGGGGCTATAGGTATACATATAGCTGACTCACTTCATTGTACAGCAGAAACTAACACAATTGTAAAGCAAAAGAGTCAGTTTTTTGGTGACCATATTTTCTTGCTTAATGTCAATTTTGATAAATTTCTGGAGGCTCAGTATGAAATAGCATGAGACTGAGAAACCCCTGAGGATTACGGTATTAGCAGGGACACAAGACTTCCAGGAGCTTTATCTCTAGGAATAACCCCCACCCCCGCCCCGGGTTCTTACAGTGGAGATCCAAGAAAGATCCCCACGTAGATCTGACCAGGGTAGGGAGAATTAATAATTCTGAAATAAGCTCAGTGTCTTCTCCATAAGGAAAGTTTATGCTCCAGGTGATAAGACCTCATCATAGCCTTCTCCCAGCTAGGAAAATGACATTCCTTCCACTCCTGCCCTTACTAGTTTTCCAGACTCACCAAGGTAAGGAAGAGTATTCAAAAGGGGTCAAGGGCTTCAAGAGAACTTATTGATAATGCTGTAACCCCAGAAAAGTAGAGTACAGAGAGAGAACGTATGTGTGGAGGTGGGGGGCAGGGGGAAAATATGTCAAAGGGAAAACACTTGTGAATGTTACATATCTAACACATAGGACCACTGACTGAGATTTCATCAGAAGATTGTATTGAAGGTTCCCTTCTCTTCCACCTCATCACCACAAAAGAGTTCCAGTAAAGCAATGAATTACAGCAATAAAAGCTTCAAGAAAAAGGCTTATTCTCAGTAGGAGTACTAAGAAAATCCAGAGACAAGAGGAAAGACAAAAAGGAGGACACTAGAATAATTTGAAACCACTTTCGTTCATAGGTATGGCAAACATTGAAAACAATCCAACTTCTAGACAGGTTACTATAACTTCTTACAGGCTTGTTTACCTAAGTTCTTATTACAGATGTATACCAGACTTTCAACAAAAAAATACAAGGCATACAAAAGACAAGAAAAAACACAATTTGAAGAGAAAAAAAGAAGAAATCAGAACCACAGTCAGATGTGACAGAGATGTGGATTTTTCAGGTAGGAATTTAAAAATAACTATGGATAGTTTACCAAATGCTATAATGGAAAAAGTAGACAGCATGAAGAGGAAGTGGTAAAGGAAAGCAGAGAGATACAAACTCTAAGAAAAAATCAAGGGAAAATGCTAGAAATCAAAAACACTGTAACAGAAGTGAAAAATTACTTTGATAGGGTCATCAGTATACTGTTGCAGCCAAGGAGAAAATCAGTGAGCTTGAATATAGGTAAACAGAAACTTTCTGAATTACCAAAACAAAAAAGAATGAAAACATTCAAGAACGGTGCCAATTTCAAAGGTGTAACACAGGTACATTTTAATTACCAGAAGGAGAACAAGAGAAAAGGTCAGAAGAAATATCTGAAGTATTAATAATAAGGTCTTAAACTTTCCAAACTTAAGGACAGAAAAGAAACCACAGAGTCAAGAAGTTACAAAACCAAGTGGGATACACACCAAGGCTTGTCCGGCCCTGAGCTCACACACACCTAAGCATATCATATTCAAACTGCAGGAAACCAAAGACAAAGACAATATCTTGAAAAAACCTGTGGAAAAGAACCTACTTACTTAGAGTGGAACAAATATAAGAATTATCATTGACTCCTCTTCAAAAACCATGCAAGTATGAAGAGAGGGGGATGAAATAATTTCAGTGTTGAAATAAAAACCATCTGACCAGCCTAGAGTTCTGTGTCTATGAAATTATCCTTTAAAGGTGAAGGAGAAATAAAAATTTTCTCAGACAAATAAAACCCAAGGGAATATGTCAACCATACCTCCTTATAAGAAATGCTAAAAGTTTTTTATTTTTATTCTTTTTGTCAGTATGAAAATACTAAAGGTCAGTAACAAAGGGCTATCTAGAAAAAGAAGTCAGAGAAGGAATGAATGAGAACAAAATGAAATCTTTTATTTTTCTTATTTTTAATTGATCAAAAGTTAACTTTATGTTTAATATAATAATAGAAACAATGTATTAGGTGATTATAGCATGTAGATGAAGGGAATGAATGCTGTAGTTGTCATAAGGGAGAAGAGGAATGAATTTGGAATACAATGTTATGTTTCCCTCACTACACAGGAAGCAGTGCCTGCAAAGGTGTCCCTAAAACTGGTTAAAAATGCAGCATATATTGGGCTTTCCTGGTGGCGCAGTGGTTGAGAGTTCGCTTGCCAATGCAGGGGACACGGGTTCGTGTCCCAGTCCGGGAAGATCCCACATGCCGCGGAGCGGCTGGGCCCGTGAGCCATGGCCACTGAGCCTGCGCGTCCAGAGCCTGTGCTCCACAACGGGAGAGGCCACAACAGTGAGAGGCCTGCATACCGCAAAAAAAAAAAAAAAAAAAAAAAAAAAATGCAGAATATATACTATAGGATTACTACTAAACTTATTTTCAAAAGAAATATATCTTATATTTTAAGGAGGGGGAGATAAAATGAAATCATATAAATGTTCAATTAAAAACAGATAAGGCAAAGAAAGTAATAAAGTTATAAAAACGAAAATCGATGAGTAGAAAACAGTATAGACATGGTAGATAATAATCCAATTATATCAACAATCACTTTAAATGTGGCCTGACTAAATACATCAATCAAAAGACAGGAATCATCAGAGTGGATTAGAAAACATCACCCAACTATATTTTGTCTACAAGAAACCCCTTTTAAATATAAAGACTGACCTAGGCTAAAAGTAAAGAGATGGAAAAAGATATACCACGTGACAACTAATCAAAACTCTGAAATAGCCTTATTAATTTCAGACAAAACAGACTACAGAACAAAAAAGATTATCAGAGGATAATAAAGAGGGGACATTGCATAATAATAAAGGAGTCAATTCTCCAGGATAACACAGAAATCTTCAATGTGTGTGTCTCGAACAAGAAAGCATCAAAATACAGGAGGCAAAAACTGACAGACCTGGAAGGAAATATAGACAAATCTACCATTATAGTTAGAGACACAAAAAACCCACTCTGTTAGTAATTAATATATTATGTAGTCAGAAAATCCATAAAGATATGTTACCGGACCAGCACTATCAATTAAATTGATCTAGTTGCCATTTATACAATACTCCCTTGAACTAGAGCAAAATATGCATGCTTCTTAAACCAATATGGAACATTCATCAAAATAGGCCACTTAATGGGTTATAAAGCTCACGTTAAAAATTCTAAAGGGGGCTTCCCTGGTGGCGCAGTGGTTGAGAATCTGCCTGCTAATGCAGGCGACACGGGTTCAAGCCCTGGTCTGGGAAGATCCCACATGCCGCGGAGCAACTAGGCCCATGAGCCACAACTACTGAGCCTGCACGTCTGGAGCCTGTGCTCCACAGCGAGAGAGGCCGCGACAGTGAGAGGCCCGCACACGGCGATGAAGAGTGGCCCCGCTTGCCACAACTAGAGAAAGCCCTCACACAGAAACGAAGACCCAACACAGCCAAAAATAAAAAAAATAAATAAATTAAAAGAAGGCTCAATATTTAAAAAAAAATTCTAAAGAATAATGTTAAAGGTTGAAAAAATATGTTGAAGCTCTAATTTCTGGAACCTGTGAATTTGACCTTATTTGCAGATGCAATCAAGTTAAAATGAGGACAGGAGGATGAGCCCTAATCTGATATGACTGGTGTCCTTATAAGAATGGAAGAGGTGGAGATATTTAGAGAGTAAATAACAATGTGAATATGGAAGCAGAGATGGGAATTATGTTGCCACAAGCCAAGGGACACCTGGGGCTACTAGAAGCTGGAAGAGGCAAGGCAGAATCCTCCCCTTGAGTCTTCAGAGAGCACATGGCTTAATTTTTGGACTTCTAGCCTCCAAAACTGAGTGAAAAATTTCTGTAGTTTAAGACACTCAGTTTGTGGTACATTTTTATGGCAGCCCTAGGAAACAATTACACATAGAAATCATACGAAGTGTGTTCTCTGACCACAGTGGAATTAGATTAGAAATAAATAAGAGAAAGATTTCCAGATCATCCATAAATATCTGGAAATTAAATAATACATTTCTGAATAACCCAAGAAAGAAGTCTTAATAGAAATTTAAAAAAATATATTTTGAACTAAATGAAAATGAATACACACACAACTTGATCAAAGTCTATAGAATGAAGCAAAAACACTGCTTAGAGAGAAATCTGTATCTTTAAGTGCATAGTTAAGAAAATAAAAAAGAAATACCTAAATCAATAACCTAAGTTTCCATCATAGGAAACTGGAAAAAGATGGGCAATTTCAGCTGAAAGTGAGAAGAAACAGGATACATTGAAGTTAGAGCAGAAATCAATGAAATTGAAAACAAGACAACCATAGAGAAAATCAACAAAATCTAAAACTGGTTTTTGGAGAAGATCAGTAAAATTGATATATCTATCTACTCAAGATAACTAATTGTGAAAAGGAGAAGAGAGAAACAGAGAGAGAGGGAGAAAATTATCAGAAACGAACATTTTCCACAAATAATATACCTACACATTTGAAACTTAGATGAAATGGAACAATTCTTAAAGGTCACAAACTATCAAAACTCACATGAGACAAGAGATAACCGGAAAAGCCTTACAACTATTATAGTAATTGAATAAAAGTTAATCAACTTTCAACAGAGAAAGCACAAAGCACAGATGGTTTGACTGGCAAATATCACTAAATACTTAAATTAGGAATCATCCCAATTCTCCAAAATTCCTCCCAGAAGGTAGAAACAGCAGGAACACTTCTTACCTCATTTTTATGAGGCCAGCTTTACCCTAATTCAGAATTAGATAAAAACATTTCAAAAGAGGAAATCTAAAGACCATCTCAAGTAAACATAGTTTAAAAATTCTCAACAAATATTAGCATATCAAATCCAATAATGTAGAAAAATAATTATAATTATACACCACAACCAATTATGCCAGGCAGGTTTCACATTCAAAAATTAATGTAACCTACTGCATCAAGAAGATAAAAAAAGAAAAATCATATGATTATATTAATGCATGAAAAGGACTTGAAAAAATCCATCATCCATTTTTGATAAAAACTCTCAGCAAACTAGGAATAGGGAAGAAGTCCCTCAACTTGATAAAGAACATGTACAAAACCCAACCCAATTAACATCACAGTTAATTGTGAGAAACCTGACGTTTACCTTCTGAGAGTGGGAACAAGGCAAGGGTATTCTTTCTCCCCACTCCTATTCAATGTCATACTGAAGGTCCTAGCTAATGTAATAAGATAAGCAAAGCAGATGAAAGATATACATATTAGGATAGAAGAACTAAAACCATATTTGTTTACAGATGGCATGATTGTCTGTGGTAGAAATGCAAAATATTGCAATCATTTTGAAAGACAGCTTGACAGTAATCCAGCAATCATACTCCTAGGTATCACCCAACTTATCTGAAAACTTACGTCCACAGAAAAATTGGAACATGAATGTTATATCAGTTGAATTCATAATTGCCAAAACCTGGAAGCAACATAGATGTCCTTCAGTAGGTTAATGAATAAATAAACAGCAGTACATTTATACAATGGAACACTATTCATCACTAAAAGGAAACATGCCATCAAGCCATGAAAAAAAAATGGATGAATTTTAAATCTACATTGCTAAGTGAAAGAAGCCAGTCTGAAAAGACTATCATTCCATTTACATGACATTTGGAAAAAGTAAACAATAGAGACAGTAAACATATATATGGTAGCTTTTACCATGTGAAGTACGGGGGCTTTGGTGGGGGCGTTGGTGAAACTAGCTTGACAGCAAAACTTGACAGAACTTGACAACACAAAGCATATACATTCAAGTATGCAAATTTAAAGAAAAAATGTAGGCCGTTGGGGAAACCCAGGCTAGAATGTAGACTGTGACAAAACAATCTGTGTTAGGAATGTATGAAACAATCTCATTAAGGGGGATGGGGGGAAATGTTGCTGACTTAAGTAACCTTGAAAATGAGACCAAAGGCAAAAAGAACTGTGTATATTTACTGTTCTCTTGTTGATGAAGTTTTTTCTCACGGGGTTACAAGTTATCAAAACTGTCAAAGTTATCAAAAGCAGTCTGAGAAATTGTCACAGCCAGGAGGAGTTGAAGGAGACATGACAACTAAACACAATATGGTATTCTTGCATGGATCTATGCTAGAATAAAGGACATCAGACTAAAACTAAAGAAATATGAATAATGTATGGACTTTATTTAATAATAATATATATCGGCATTGGTTCATGAACTATGACAAATGTGCCACATTTGACAAAAATGCAAATAAAAGAAAACTGCTTGAGGGATATATGGAAACCTTGTATATACATCTTTGCAAATCTTTGCAAATTTCCTGTAAATCTAAAATTATTCTAAACTAAAAATTTTCTTTAAAAAAGTAGTTTAGGAAAATTGTATGGTATTCTATGATTTATTTTATAAAAAGACCATCACATTTTCTGTGCAGACATACTTGTGTGTGTGTTGAAGAAAATATTCTGAAAAAATAGACAAAAAACATAAATATTTTTGTAGAAAGTTTAGAATCGAAGTTATGATTTAAATTGAATCTTAATGTCATCTGTAATGTTTCAAAATGTATGAGGAGAATTATGCAACGGATTACTTAGGTGAAATTTTTTTTTTGAATATTAAAGGGGCTGTGTACTTAGGATCAAAATATGTGGGCATTAACTGCCATAGCATTCGTTGTTAGCTGTGTGGTTCGAAAAATTCTTGAACAACTTTTCCTTCCTGTGAAAAATATAAACAATAATATCTACATTAATATTGCAGCAGTTCCCTTTACCTTGTAACTCTCAGCTCCCCACACATAGAATTATTTTCTAAGCTCTCACTTCCTTCTCCAATTATTTTCTAATTGAGTGATCTATAGCAGAACAACTAGTTCACTGTGTTAAGGATCTCTGGATAGGTGCAGGAGTTGAGGTGAGAGATTTGTTGACAAGGTTAAAGATTAACTTTAGATCCCATATAATGTTTCTCAAAATTTATACTATTGTCTAGTGCATAGTTAATCTGTTAGGCAAAAATACATTATAAAATACATTATATAGATAGCTAGTGGGAAGCAGTTGCATAGCACAGGGAGATCAGCTCGGTGCTTTGTGACCACCTAGAAGGGTGGGATAGGAAAGGTGGGATAGGGAGGGTGGGAGGGAGGCTCAAGAGGGAGGGGATATGGGGATATATGTATACATATAGCTGACTCACTTTGTTATACAGCAGAAACTAACACAACATTGTAAAGCAATTATACTCCAATAAAGATGTAAAAAAAATACAGTATAAAAATAAACAAAACATTAGCCTTTATATAAGTATGTTGTATGCTTATGTACAACCACCCAGAGTACATTGTAATTCAACATTATGTACAAAAGTCCCTGTTTTGCATGTATTTTTCATATATAAATGATTCCTCTATAAATGAAATCTGTCACACATCTGACTATATCACATACACAGTGTGATAAAGGCTCTTAAACAGACCAAAACAGGAATCTCAGCAAGTGTTGCATCTACAGTTTTTGTCAAGTTACCATTTGTTTCCCTTTTAATTCCCTGAAAATCCTCAAACAGTACTGCTTGCAACAGAGGAGCTACAGAAACCCAATACCACCATAGCAGATTCTGAAAATGGCTCAAAAGCCTGGAATATTTATGTTAGATTCATTTTATATCTAAATCATGAGAGGACTAGAATAGATCATCTCTAAAATCCAGTCTTATGCATTCTCCGATGCCAATAAATATATAATGTCGTGTTAAACTAGTTAAACAAGAAGCCTATTAGATTGAGTCGGCTCTCATGCTGTGGTGGCCTATGTAAGCAAACCAGAATCTAAGCCTGGAAATGCCTCGAGATTATGAAATCAAAACACTAGGGACAATCAGTTACAAGCAGCCAACTAGGTTTTAAGCTATAACCAATCAAATAATTTCCTTTCTCTGCTTCTCACTTTCTCTGATAAGTCTGTCCCCTGGCTCTCGTGGGTGGCGTGCTCCCAACCACTTCCGGTTTGGTGCTGCCTGATTCCAATAGATTTTTGCTCAAATAAACTTAAAATTTTAATATTCCTGAGTTTATCTTTTAATGGTTCACAACAGAAAAAGAAGGGGATTTCCCCGAACAGCAATACTATCATTTCTCAAATCATATAAGGCATTGGTTTCAAAATAATACTGAAAATCCGAATTTTCTTGCTCCAAGTTCAGGGGTTTACCGAGGAGCATGTTACAGTTTGGACTATTATGACTTGAGTCGTCAGTGGTCCTCAGAGATCCCGGGGTAACTTGGAGAGTGAAGAGCTGTGTAGATTTATATAGATCACAGGACATGCCCTTTTCTCTGTGGAAGGAGGAGCAAAACCTTTGCTGTTTATGTTTTTCTGGAAGCCAGTGTTTTGTTTTGGTATTTTTTGCGGGCCTCTCACTGTTGTGGCCTCTCCCGTTGCGGAGCACAGGCTCCAGACGCGCAGGCTCAGCGGCCATGGCTCACGGGCCCAGCCGCTCCGCGGCATGTGGGATCTTCCCGGACCAGGGCATGAACCCGTGTCCCCTGCATCGGCAGGCGAACTCTCAACCACTGCGCCACCAGGGAAGCCCTGCAGGTGGATTCTCAACCACTGCGCCACCAGGGAAGCCCCAGGCAGTGTTTTTTATGACATGTTTAGCAAGCAGAACTTGATGTTCTATCTCCACATTTCTGAAATTCAAAACAACAGCTTAATTTTGAGAGTCCCAGCTTGTCTAATATTGTAATATCAGAAGGAAATGTAGACCAGCATTAATTTTATAAAAGACCAAGCATAAGAGATAGGTGTGATAAATGCAAACTAAAAAAATCAGTTAATCTAATAGGAGGAAATAAGGAAATTTTAGAGGTAGATATAGGTAGGGAGACAAAAATTACTCCTTAGGTGATTCTTAGATCACCAATAATAAATATGAGTGTGTTAGCATATTCTGAAGTTTGTGCTTACTTTAGTATTTGATCCTCTCTGTTCAGAATATATCAACATACCTCACTGTTTGGAACTAACAGAGTCACACAATATACATGATTTTAGGCTATAGAATGTACAACCTTGCTGAAAATGCTGTGAATAAGGTACAGATGAAATCAACATGACCTTGCATACATTCAAGGCCAGCAATCAGAATCTTTATTTATCCCTTTATGGTATGGGTATGTCTGGATATCAACTCTTTCCCAAAACATTTCTCAAGGTGTGGATGTTCTGTAAAACCACTTCAAATCATTTGGATCTTTTCTTCTGAATTCTCTTAAGGCAGAGGGAAAACCAGGGTCTAATTTATAACTCTGAAGACCAGGACCTAATTTATGACTCTGAAGTTCACTGGAGATTTTAAGATACAGCAGTCTCAGCTCACTGGCTACTCAATGAAAGGTCCTTTTTTATTTTTTAGGAACAAGCATTATATTACAGTTGTGTTTAGCCCAGCTGGGGATACCTAATGTAGCTTGAAATAAGTTTTGTTATGAAGTAGTGATTCTGAATTGGAATGCCTAGTCTTTGCTGGCCAGGGGTGTTTACAGAGTCTAGCACCATCTTGGGAGAAGAAATCTGAAATAAAGGCATGCACTGTAAGGGATTATAAATGCTGCTCCAGCTGCGACCACAGGGTTTGTGGTTTAATTTGTTTGCGGCTCTGTTCCTGTGCTGTACTTTCCCTTCCTCTGATATTGCTAACTTGAGCTTCTTTAGTTTCCATAGTGATATCCCCAGGGAATTTCTTTTCTACTCGGTGTTTGGCTTAAGATTGCTGATTTCTGGTCTTACTCTGCATCATAAGCCCATTTTATGCTGAGTATCACCGAAAGGTATTAGAGAATCTATTTGGAGAATCAATTTGTCGGTCTTCTACATTACCCAAACTGGATAAGGCTTGAGATTCTAAAATGTAGCAATTCTTCTAAACGAACCAGAATAAATCCTTAAGAGCAAGCAGTCCCAGATACTTTCCAAATAAATGTTTTAAAAAAAGGACATTTACCCAGATATTTTTAAATCACCTCAAAAGCAATGAAAAAATCTACCTATAATCATTAGCTAAACTTTTTGATTAGTGATTACTGATGAGCTTATTACATAAATATTAATTTTAAAAACAGTATTAATAAATTTTAGAGACAAAAATTACCATAAAGACAATCAGGTAAGACACAATGGGAATGGCATGGAATGAAATGGGATGGAAGTCAACAGTCTGGGCTCTAGTTCTGGGATTTAATCAGAAGCTACGTGACCTTGGGCAAATCAATTCATCTTTCTAGGTAAACACTTTCTCAGCACTCACGTTTTAATGAGTACTCTAAGCACATTACATGCACTCGATAGGTACTGTTATTTTCCCTATTTTTATTTTTTGTTTTTGTTTTTGTTTTTGCGGTATGCGGGCCTCTCACTCTTGTGGCCATGGCTCACGGACCCAGCCGCTCCGCGGCATGTGGGATCTTCCCGGACCGGGGCACAAATCCGTGTCCCCTGCATCGGCAGGCAGAGTCTCGACCACTGCGCCACCAGGGAAGCCCATTTTTTCCCTATTTTTAAATGACGAAACTGAGGCACAGAGAATCTAAGTGATATAACCAGAATCACACAATTAATAGGAGACAATGATATTAATCAGCTTTTAAACAAGTCCAAAAGCAGGTCTTCTCTCTTAACTTAGACAGTATATGTTATTTGAACCGAATAACCTATGCTTATAGAAAAGTAGACTGAGGTTAAGTAACTCACGGAGGGATACTTAGCTACATGGTAGCATCTTTTAGATGTGTATCTTGTATTCTTTTCTCAAACACACATCATAAGAATGTCTTTATTTTTTTCATACTCAGCTATGCTTTGTTCTTTGAGAAAGAGAAATTAAAAGAAGCAAACACTGTAGTTGAATTCTTAGGAAGAAAAATAACAAATAGGGCAAACATTGTAAATGTACACTTAGGATTCTCTCTAACAACTGGAAAATATTAGAAAGGAAACTTAATCTTATTCTCAGTGTCTATTTTCAAAACTAAAAGATCATTTAGGATAAAGAATGTCTTAAAAATCAACCCTTGTCTTATAAGAGTTACTAAGTAGTGTTTTACTTATTTATTTATGGATGAATCACACACTTCTGAGGCCTTCCAAGACTCCACGGCACTTGTCGTGTGACTGACCCCCATGCTCCAAGATCCCATTGTGCTTTTCTTTCACTCGGACCATTTTTGTTGTAACCAGCTTCATTCGGCTGTGACCCCATCTTACCTCAGCTGAATCTTCTTTATCTGCCCAGCTTGTTTCTGAGGCTTCAGTCTGGGACAGGCATCTTTTGGAAACTGCCAACATTTACACATCTGTAATTTGGAAAGGGGTTAACTTGACCAGTATGGGAATAATGCTCATCTGTGCTAGAATCACTTCACCAAATAAACTACACGCATGTCATCCCTTGACTTGGTTTCTGCTTTTTGCAGAAACCCAAGCAAAGACATGAAGTTAGAAGGTCTAAAAGCTATATTTTTGTGAATTTGCCCTTACTTTCTACCTGTATCAGTAGGGTACATATTATATTTGCAAGATTTGTATGAACATCCTTGAATAGGTTAATTCTGAAGTTTGTTTCAAATAATCAACTGAAAGTTACTTTTCATCAAACTCAATTTTTTTATGCTGTGCATTGGAATATATATATATATGTATACACATATATATCTTCAGAATATAATTAGTCAATTAAAATCAATTAAAATGTATATATCTGGATATATATTAAGTGCATATCGTATATAAGAAAACATATTATATACATGGTATATACTGTTTTATAGTTTGTTAAACCTGTAATTTTAGACTATATTAAAACAGAAATAAAAGGATGTTATGAGATAGAAACCAGCCCATAGGTTTCATAAATGGTTTCTTCCTTATTTAGTGCAGGGCCTAGCAATATCTAGAAATCATGGCCTTGCTTTCAGATGTCTGTGGGCCCTTTAATCTGCTGAATGGTTGTGAGCCTCAGACTGGCCATTTCTCCTTTGGTGACTAAGAGCAGATGACAAAGGCGTCATGCTTGCTGCCCAGAGCTAAGGCAGCAATGTTCAGAGCCAAAGGTGGCGAGAAGATGGGCAATGATCTATCCCCCTATATTGCTTTTCTCAAATAAGAAAGTAAGAAAGGTGAGCTGTGACAAAGCGAGAGAGAGGTATGGACATATATACACTACCAAACGTAATGTAGATAGCTAGTGGGGAGCAGCTGCATAGCACAGGGAGATCAGCTCGGTGCTTTGGTGGGAGGGAGGAAGATGCAAGAGGGAAGAGATATGGGAACATATGTATATGTATAACTGATTCACTTTGTTATAAAGCAGAAACTAACACACCATTGTAAAGCAATTATACCCCAATAAAGATGTTAAAAAAAAAAGAAAGTAAGGATCCATGGTAACCTCCAAAAACAATTTTAATATTTTTGATTTTGGACATTAAAAGGCTGGATTCTCCTTATTATTTAAATATGAAGGAGAATAAGAATGACTTCTAAAGAAATGTGGTTAAAGCACATGGTGTACAGATGTCTAACATTCACTGTTTCTGAAGATAAGCAACCTATTGGTAGGTGTATACTGATCGTTGTACAACTTTAATAATGTTAATATTCATAGTAACTGTAACAAAAACTGTATAAGCTTTTAAGAACGTTTATGGAGCATAGTACTGTGAATGTATTAGGCATTCATATAGACCAACCTCTAGTTTCTGACTAACCTTCACTCACCCTATAGGTTAGATAATTATCCCTGTTTTATGCACTGTAGTATGTTCTTGACATTGTTACAAAAAGTTAATTATGAGTTAGGTATGTTATTACCTCTGTTTTCAATAGGAAAAAGGTAAAATGTACATAGATTAAACTCTACGCCTAAAGTCGTAGAACAAGCTTTGGAACCATAATGGCAGCTGGTCGGTCTGACCACAGAACTTACAGCATTGAGCATTGAGATGCAGGGCTTGAGACTGTCAATGGACAAGAATTCCCAGATTATTCGTGTCAACTCATGAGAAGTATAAGCTGTTACATTTGTGGGTTACAGAATGATGGGCTTTAGGTAGAATTTTTTTCTAAAGGGTTTCTCCCCAAAAATGTACACAAAATGCAGATAGTGATAGAAATTCGTGTTTATTTTCATTTTGTTTGCTTTGCTTTTTTGCATTTCCAAATTTTCTATAATGAACATAATTACCTTTGTAATAAAACTGATCATTAAAATGTATTTGTGTCATAGAACTATGGAAAACATCTAACAAATAAATCTGTAAAGTATGCCACAGTTAAAATTTGTATCCTTACAGTAATGTTTTAATTATAATCTTTATATTATATGTTTCTGTGTATTACATGCCAAAAGAACTCTAATCATATTTGTCTCAATGGAATATTAAAATACTGAATTTATAAATTTAATGTTTTCTATTTAATTTTATGATGACAATTCTTTGATATACAATCTTCAGTTATTTTTGTCATAATATTTCATGCTGTAAAAGTTATCAATAAAATGACATATATAAATTTTATATCACACTATATATGCAAGAGATATTTAAACACCTCTAAAAGAAAATCTTACTGTATCCAATAATTTCCATATATTTATAATCTATCTCTCATATAGAATTATGCTTCATATAAATGAATGTTTTATATTTATATCTTAACATATTTTAATCTTCATAATGATTAAAAGATTGAGTGTCAGTGATTTTTCTTCCACAACAAAAGCCTGATGGTATCTGTCACTTATTAACTAATCATGACTATATTAACAATCTCACTTTTCCCCTAATTATTTGACTATGGGTGTGAGACAAATCTCAAGGTACATATTCACTCACTTCAGTTAAGTTAGTACAATTGCTTTTATTTTTAACTAACTTAATTTTTATAGAGAGTTCCCATTTCAAGATATGGGAAGATTTATTATACATATCAATTAAATCAGCATTCTCTCCACCATCCTTGGGTTCTATCTGTATTGCACTGTGCAGGGTTGTGGCTGGGATCTGACTTTGATGGTCCACATCTCTCTTTCCTGGTGCTTGGTCTTTATCCCTACCAGGTCTCCCTCCTTTGGACAGTAAATGTTACTACTTCATCCCTCTCTGCTGGACCTCAATGTCTCTCCAGGCCAGTCTGCTTTTAAGAGGCTCATACATTTTTCTTTGGCTACTGGAAACTCAACAAGGCTATTCATGGGGCTTCACAACACTTGTTCTAACTTTGGGCACATGAGAAATCGTTCCACTACTTTCTAATCATTGTTGGGATAAATAGGATTTCATTTTCAAGGTCATCTGCCTAAACATATTAGTTACCCATTTTTAATAAGCCCCATGATATGCTGCACTTAAGAAAATATAGGACTTTGTACAGTCCTGGGCCACACACAGGCAGAGAACTCTGATCTCCTTTGCTTTTACTTCTCTCAATCCAATCTAGAGTTTCTGCTTGTATTATGATAACAGTAAACAAGTAGAAGTAATTATTTATTTGTCACCATGAGTTATTGCTGGAGTAAAGCAACATATACATGAAATGAATGATTTCATTAATATGTAAACATATAACATTTTCTTCATATTCATTTCCATTTAATAAAATCTAGTAGGCTTCCATTCTTAAATGTTATTTATATAGTATCTTCAAAAACACAGTAAGGATGAGATTAAGTTTCGTTGAGATGGTATGGATAAAGTGAAATCATTTCTTTTGAATCAATATATTCATCAACATAATGTACCAACCTTAAAATTTCAGTGGTTTGACGTGTATAATATTTTCTCCTCATTGTATCACAGTCTAATGACTATGTTCCCAGTAGATGCCTGGGTCCCTTAGTATGAGATAGTGAAATTCCAAGATGTTTGAGTTAAAAGCTCAGAATAGTTCACTAGCTCATAATGTAGACAGAAGAATGGCAACTAAAATTCAGTGTATGAAATATCAGTCATTATATTTATTTAGGGATTTAAATTGTATTTATGAAACTATAGCCTTTGAGCTTAGCTAGAACCAGCAAAAGTGAACTAAGTATCCTGTGTGCCACTGTGGATAAAAAAGGATCATCACATTATCTTTATCTGCAAACATGGTGTATGTGTGCCCAGACTTCCGTATGATGTTCTGTTTGTAAGTTATAAGACAGTATTTTCTTTTTTGCCTAAGTGGGAGAGAAATGCAGAGGACAGCTAAAGAAATAATCAAAAGTCCTTTTACAAGATTAAACTGAAAACAGGAATTCATTATTTATAAATCTTTATAGATAAAAGCTAAAAATATGATCACCCAAGGAATGGAGTGGATGAATATCAAATGCTCACCAATCCCTAACCATTAATATGTGAGAAAATCCTTTGAGGCAGCATAAGGCCTCATAAGGCCTCATAAGGCAGATCAAAATAAAATAAAATAAAATTACTGTCCTAAACCACAAAAGATGGACTGAGGGTGAACCAAAAATGGAGTAAATTAAATTTAAGCTGTATTTGTAATGGGAATTCAAAAAATGAGCTGTTTTATATTGTTACAAAAAGATAGAGATGTTTGAAGTTATATTTATCTATCTATCCAACTGAAGTTCATAATTATATCTAAATATACACACACATATTCCATTTACATGTTTACATGTTATGTAATTACTAAAATTGTTGATAAGGTTGTATTAATATACACCATATTGTTATTCATTTTGTATAGACTTATCTGTTTTATATTTCTTTGATTTTGCTTTCTTGACATCTTTTAGACTAATCAAACCTTTCTATGATTCTTTTTTTTTCCTTTTATTAGTTGTTACACTTTCTTTTATTATCCTTGTAGTAGTTACCTTACAGATTAGCATATGCATTCTTAATTTATTAATGTCTGATACAATTAATTTAGTCTGCTCAAATAGTAAAACCCTTAAATTTGATATATTACCACCTTTTGCATCATTTTAACTTTATATAAATAATTTATGTATTTTAACTTTATATACATAATTATAATGTCATGAGACATTATAATTGCTGCATTATAAAGACAATATGTGTATACATAGATTTACCTTTTCTATTGTTTTTCATTACCTTCTATACATCCATGTTACTATTTGAACTTATTTTCTTTTACTGCAGAGCTACTGGCAACACGTTCCCTCAGTCTTGGTTTATCTGAAAGCATTTTTATTTCACCTTCCTTTTTGGTATATTCTCTAGGTATACAATTCTAGGTTGGTAGTTATATTCTTTCAGCAATTTAAAAGTGTTATTACATTTCCTCCTGTCTTCCTCATTTCTGTTGAGATGTCAGCTGCCAATCTGACTTTTGCTTCACTGAGAGCAATGTGTGGTGTTTTCACTAGTGAATTTTAGATTATTTTCCCCTTGTTTTTGGTTTTTAGCATTTATATTATAATGTGCTTAAGAGAGGTTATCTTTGGATCTATTCTGATTGTGATTTGCTGTGTTCATTGGGTCTGTGGGTTGATATTTTCTTTTTCCTTATAAAAGTATGTCTTACTTGTCTCTTAAACTCTAACCTAGATTTTTCTTTTCATTATATTTCTATTCCTTTCTCTCTTTTTCTCTCTCTTTCTCCCTGTATCCATATTTCATTTTATGTATTTTCTGTTGATCTTTGTTTAATTTCATTAATTCACTGTTCTGTGGCCAATCTGCTTTTAAACATGTATATTAGGATATTAATTTCAGAAACTGCATTTTTTCAATTTCAGAAAGTCCATTTTATTACTTTAAAACTTTTAAACCCTCTAGTGAAATTCTATATATTTTCATTGATTTTTTTCTTATGTTTTTATGTTGTGTTTAACAAGTTCATCAGAGCTAATTCTTTGTATACGATATCTGGTACATATCTTTCTTGCTTTTCTTATTAATTGTAAATCATGTATCTTTGCCTCTTTACAAGTCGTATATATATCAGACTTGCTTACAAGAACTATATAGACACTTAACTGATGTTATTTTCTCCTTTGGGCAAATCAGGAGGTTTTAACCCCAACCTAATCAGAAACTGAAGTGAAACTTCATTAAATTGCAGGTTTGATACAATTTACATATAATTTTCTCTTGCTCTCAGGGTGATACCCCTTCCAGGATTCTGATTGTGAGTTTGGTAGGTCGTGGACTTCTCAACCCTGAAAAACTGTGAGATTCAAGCCCAGACTGTCATTACAAACAGTTTTTAGATCTGGAAAAAAATTTTCAGTGGATATCCATGGAGTGGTTGATAGGGATCCATTTCAAACAGTATGCTGTTTCTTGTCTATTGGGATGGGAGATTTAACTCTACTTTTTAGAAGCTTTTAATCTATCTCCCATTTTTCCCATAGAGCATTGAACTCACCAAATTTTGGGACACTAAGTAATGTGCTTGAGTCCTTTCTGATTTCTAACTTTTCACTCCAGCCCCAAATGTTTGCTGGTTTCCTTTTTCCCTACAAGAGGCTCTCTACCTGGGAAGACCAGAGCCTTAGACCATGGTATTTTGGAAAATATCCTCAGGGGGAAAAAAAAGTCTGCAGATCATTAGCCAAACTTGAAAAACAATTTCTTCTCTCTGAACTTTATTTAATCCAATTCTCAACAGTTCCTTGTCTTTTAATATCTTTAAACATAAAAAACATGTAAATTGTCCCATTTTTCCTATTAGTTGTTGCAGATCCTTGCTTTGCTGAAAATTACTACTAAGACAATGTACTATTTTTAATTGGAAAAATACTGTCTGTCCTGTTGGTATGCCACCATTTCATACACAGATCAGATTTTGCTAACTGGAGGCTATTTTTAATTCTACTTTTTAATATTGAAATGTATAAATATTTTAGCTCAAATATTTTCATTGGTACTGACTTTTGCCTTCATTTATAATTCATACTTTATATTTTTATAAGATAAAATTCATCAAATAATCACTACTTATGACTATTTTGAATAGTCTACCAAACTTTGTTAATGCAAAATTGGTTTTCCCAACTCGATACAATTCTGGAAAAAAACTAAATCCATCTAATTTTGAATGAGGACTTCATTAAAATATTGCCCCTTGGGCTTCCCTGGTGGTGCAGTGGTTGAGAGTCCACCTTTCGATGCAGGGGACACGGGTTCGTGCCTCGGTCCAGGAGGATCCACATGCCGTGGAGCGGCTGGGCCTGTGATCCATGGCCGCTGAGCCTGCGCGTCCGGAGCCTGTGCTCCGCAACGGGAGGCCACAACAGTGAGAGGCCCGCGTACAGCAAAAAAAAAAAAAAATGCCCCTATGTGATGTTTAATTTTATGTGTCAACTTGACTGGGCTTAAGGGATACCCATATAGCTGTTAAACATTATTTCTGGTGGGTCTATGAGAGTGTTTCTGGAAGACATTAACATTTGAAACAGTAGACTTAGTAAAGATCTATACTTACCAATGTGGGTGGGCATAATGCAGTTCATTGAGGAACCAAATATGACAAAAAGGTGAAGGAGGGGTGAATTCTCTCTCTTCTATGATTGGGGCATTGATCCTCTCTGGCCCTCAGACATTGGAGTTCCTGGTTCTTGGGGCTTCAGACTCCAAGATGTTCACCATCAGCTTGCCACTTCTCAGACCATTGGCTTTGGACTGGAAGTTACCCCATCAGCTCCTCTGTTTTTCAGGCCTTTGGACTCAGACTAAATTATACCTCCAGCTTTCTTGGATCTTTAGCTTGCAGACAGCAAACTGTGGGACTTCTCATCTTTCCTAACCACATGAGCCAATTCATATAATAAATCTCCTCTTCTATCTATGTCTCTCTCTCTGTATCTATCTATCTATTATCTATTTATCTGTCTATCATCTATCTATCTATCCATCTATCTCCTATTGGTTCCATTTCTCTGGAGAACCCTAATACATTCTACAAGTAGATATATTTAAAATTTTTAAAACAAAATGTGTAATCATTTGTATTTTCTATAATTTATTTTTTCACCTCCTACACTGATTTTGCAAGTACAAATTTTAATGATGAATTTTTTGAATTAAATCTTCAAAGCTAAAGTTTCATTTACTACATTTTTTGAGTACTCGAGCTTAAGATCTTTGAAGGATTTTTAATCAGAATTAAACAGAAATTTAGATAATTCTTTGCAAACAAGACTTCTCGCAAAGCTATTTCAATAGGGGAGAGAGGCCAGAACTGAGTCTGAACTCAACTCCACTGAAATAAAGTGGAGAGTTTTTAAGAGCTGGGAGGGGGGTGGGTTGGGATCATAAGCCATCTATGATTGCTATTTGGCTTTACCCAAAGGGAAAATGAAGTTTCTCATATCATATCTTCATTAAAGGAGGTGGTCTTACAATGTGGAGCAGGACATTGTCACTGAAGTCAGGCTCCTACCCTCCCACAGAGACTGGGAAATAAGGGTGCTGTTCTCTTTGATGATGACTTTCAGAGGATGGCCCTCAGTCCCTTGAGAGAGACAGTCCTGGCAGTAAAGCTGGCAAAAAAACTTAAAAAAAAATTTATATCTCCAAGTGGCAGAGAAAGAATTTGCAATTTCAAGTTTCCTAAAGTAAATGCTCTAGGAAATGGAGATCAGAGATCTGGAGGAAGGAGGAAGTCTGCCTAAAATTTGTTCAAGCTGAGGGAAACTTTAAGGCTATCTTGATCACTATCCCAAATTGGGATATTTGATTATCCTAGCCACAAATAATTTTCTATGTTCCTTCTAAGTATTTCTAATTAAACTTTATTACTACTAAATATTTTTCTATCACCTATTGGTAGCATCATTTGTCTAATAATTCCTTATTGTTGGACCATTTGTTTGTTTTCTTCCTTTGTTTAAAAACAATGAGTCAAGGATGTGCACTGAACTCCCTATGTTACCTGCATCCACTTCTTAAAGAATCCACCTCTATGAATAGTCTTGCTTAATGTACACCTCCATATATTGAGTTTAAACAAAATGGTTGCACATCTAAGTTTATGGGTGATTGGACAGAGTGGAACATGATTGAAAAGAATTTCATTTAAAGGCTATAAATAAACTATAATTTCTTAATGTAGAATAAGTGATGAACTGTTACAAATGGATTCTTCTCATGAATTGGGACAATGAAAGAATGTTGACACATAATTGTGTGGAATTGTCCTAGACTCAGAATTTAAGGAAGCCATTTTAAGCTATATGAGAAATGCTAATAGATTCGTAAAGAGGTGTAGGGGAGCAAAACTTGCCACCCCAAAATGCTCTTTGGCATGTGAATTATTTAGAGCTGAAAATAATCAAAGCCCAAAAGACTCAGGAAGAAACTTTTATCTTTCCCCTAACTGCCTAAAAAATAATAATAATAAAATTTTTTAAAAATTAAAAATAAAAATTATATAGAGGTCCTGTTCCCCAAAGATATCTTCAAAGAATATAAGCTATGTGTGGTGTGGAAAACTCAGAGATCAGAGACTACTCTGTACTGTCTCTGCAAGGATCAGCCAACATTTATTTACCAAACATTTGTTTTTCCATCTCCATGTTAATTACCTTGTTCCCCTTTGAATTCTCAAAACCCTACCCCCAACATCCTGTTTTGTCTTTAGCTGAAGACGGTATTTAAGGTGAGGGGTTTCAGCCATATTTGTGAGTTACTCACTTTACCTGGGCTTCTCTCATGTTATTAAATGTTGTTTTGTTTTCTCTTGTTAATTTGTCTCCTGCCAATTTCATTTTTAGATCAGTCAGAAGAACTTAGAAGTGTAGGGGAGAATGTCTTCCTCCCTGGCAAAGGAAAAGGATATGGAGGAAAACAAAATACCAGAAATAAGAAAAAAAAGTCATAAGGGAAAATTTCATTAATTTTGAATCCTTGAGCTTGTTGTGCTATTTTTGTATGATTTTATTTTATTTTATTGCTAGTGCAAGTTTACCTTTTCAAGAAAGCAACCTGTTCCCCAATACCCCACCATGTCATAAATTAAGTAGCATACTGTACTTTGCAAACTTAAAAGTCATAAATGGAACATCAGTTTAAAGCAGCTTGTTTCCCCTGTGTTGTGCATTATTTGAACATGAAAAAAATTCTTGAAATTGTGTTTCAAACAATAGTAGATATGTTACCAAACTCAGGTTCAGCTACTCACTCCTCAAAAGCCAATAATTTGAGAGGTGGGTGTCAGTAGAAAGAAAAGATGCTTTAATCAGAAAAGCCAGTAATCTGGGTAGAAGGTGGACTCATGTCCCTAAACCAACTCCAAAGGCTGCTCAGCCATGACAGTTTTTAAAGAACAAAAGGGGGAAGGGGGAAGAATCTCAGTGAATCATTAAGTCAGGAGGTTGGGTTCTGCATCATTCTCCATTGTGTGCAGGCTGGCTGACTCTCTTCAGATGTTATCTTGCCCACATAATCTGCCTGCAGTATTGCTAAGGGGGCTATTGGAGGTAGAGAGCTAGTCATTCTTCAACTACTTCATTCTTCATTCTTACTTCTTTTCATATAGGAAAAGAATCAACAGGTTAATTAGGTTCTTTCAAGGTTAGAGGGGAACAGAAATGGGCAAACAGCAAAGGGGCAAAAGAACTGCTTTCAGATATTTTCCCACAAAATATTTCCTAGTCTTTTTTTTGATGGGGAGTGGGCATGGGCGGGCAGAGAGATACCATTGAAGTTAATGGATGAACTCTATGTCTCACTAAAAATAATTCTTAGTTTATGTTTATTATTTTAATAATGAATAAATTCCCTGGTGTCTACAATTTACATTTAGTGAGAGAGGTGTTTAAAATCAAAGGCACTAGGTCCCATTTGTTTATTTTTGCTTTTATTTCCAGGAGGGAGATCAGCTCTGTGCTTTGCGACCACCTAGAGGGGTGAGATAGGAGGGTGGGAGGAAGACGTAAGAGGGAGGGGATATGGGGATATACGTATGCATATAGCTGATTCACTTTGTTATATAGCAGAAACTAACACAACACTGTAAAGCAATTATACTCCAATAAAGATGTTAAAAAAAATTATATGAACACCATCAAAAAAAAATTAAAGACACTTTAATAGCTTACTGTTTTTCAACAATAATAAAACTAATTTTCATAACGAATTCATTTGGCTGTATACACTTTTAATAATTACAGTTTTCATCTGGAGCAGAAAAGCATATTAAATTTAACACATCTTTATAGAGTACATCAAACGATGGTGAATATCTCAAGTAGATCCAATTCTGCTTGACTTGGGTAAATTTCATTTACAGAGGAGGTTGAAAGCAAATTTTAGACTCATTGAAAAAACAGAAACAACACATTTCCAGGTTTATGTAATGTAATGTAAAATATAGACTCCCAGGGATATATATATATCCCATATGTAGTTCTCAGATTTTTGATTGCAGTTAAAAAATAAAACATATTCATAAAGTTAAATGGTTCTCTACAACTCTTATCCTTGGAAATGAAGTTTCTTATGGTTTTTATTTTGGGGAATGGGAAGAGTCCCCTTAAAAGAATATTGTAAATTCACAGTGATGGGCTCTGGCAGCCTATCATGATTAGTTGTGCCTCACTACCCTACTTCCACTAGTTTAATGGTGTGTGAAGTGAAGTACACTTTAAAATTGGTAGGATGTCAGGCAGGTTTGAAAATAACTCTCATTAGCGCAGACAGTGTAAACTGGTCAGCAGGTGTTGTTATCAGTGTCCTGTGATTCTCCCATGTTTACTGGATTATTATTGGGAGATGGGGCTAAACATAACAACACTGAAAATTTCAGCATCTCATTTTTTAAAACTTAATTGAAAAGGGTCTGATGGTTCATAGCAACAAATATTCTCTTGCTAATAATCTCCTCACAATATACTCATTAGCGTTCCAGATACAAATTCTATCTGATGCATGTTTGCTCTCCCACTGAATGGTGTAAATGACAGTCAACAGTTGATTAGAAAATCACATTTGGATTACAAAAAGCAAATTGCCTGAAATTGCAGTTTCACTGCCTTTGCAAAGGGAAATATGTTCCAAAGTCAAGCTCAGAGCTGAAGTCAAGTACTTAAGGTACTAGATGTTGATTCTAAAGAGGTTTCTTATTTTCCTACTGACTTTTTGTATGACTTGATAACTCACACAAAAGCACCAAATGAACCAATTTGGCCTTTTTCCAGGTACCTCCATTTGTTCTTCTGTAAAACAACCCCTCCTTATTCAACAGTCTCTAGAGTATTGAATTGTTAGTGATAGGAACAAGGCAATTTTATTCAAGATGTGCATTCTAGAAGTCATAGCCATGTCTGAAAAAGGCTACTTTCTAAATTGTTTAATTTATTCCCCTCCTATTTAATAATATGTAGACATTTTTTTCCTAGCATTTTTCCAAACATGCTGAAACATTGTTAATGAAGAATTGGAGCCTATTTCGAGTATTCCAATTGAGGTAAAATTTTGTAAATTCAAAGCTGTAAATGATCATGATTGATGTCATTTATTGAGTCTTTGTTACATGGCAGAAACTAGACAAAAATCATATACATAATCTAATTATACTTTCACAATTATTTTAAGAGTTAAGATTTATTATCAACATTCTACAGAGAGAAAACTATCATTTAAAAAGGTTAAATAATTTCTCAAGGTCACAAAATTGATAAAATATATAACTTTGATTCTAATCTTAGTCTATCTGACTTGAAAATCCATGATCTTAATCACTCTGCTATACTATGTGTGTCCAGATATATTGGGAAAATGAAAGGGGGTATAGGATGATAGACAATACTGGTATTTGGTTTCAACAAAGCTAGAATGAGTGAATAATAGTATATTTTCTTATTTCAATTCTCTCTCAAATATCAGAAATGGATTTAAGGGATAAGAGCTTAGAATATTCAATTTTTAAATATGGAATTTTACATAGGGAATAATCTTTAATAACTGCTTTTTCACAGGTAAGGTAAGAGTTGTGACCAGATGAGCAATATTGAATTTCCAATAGTGTTACATAATTAATAATGAGATACATGGAAATAGTTTTCCAAGAATGAGAGGTGAGAAAGCTGATTTCTTCAATACTACATGGCTACATTTCCTTAAGGAGGTGTGATCATATCCTAACAGGAAACAAAGGGATCCAGGTCTGAAGGAAAAATTATTTTTCCATTAAAAAAATAATATCTTCCCTTGGACTAGCTATCCCACATTAACCAACTATAAATTTGTATAAAACATGCAAAACAACTGTTTTCAAATATTGGACACAGGATGTGCAAGATTATAGTCCCCAAGAGAAAGGAAAGAAGCAAGGCCATTCTCCCACCCTGATCACTCTGACATTCTACCTGGAAGCATTTTCTAGACCACAGCTTGAGGTGCTAGGGAGCCTAAGCAGATACTATTAGTGTTACCGAACTGTGGAGATAAGTTGGCATTCTCAAATTTATGAGACAAGATACCAAAAAAAGACAGAGCTGTACAGAAGTGTCTGAAATCCAACCAGGGAATCATTTGAATTATTAGTCAAACACTAATATGCACACGCACAGGGCAAGTCTGAAGGGTTAGACAAAGTATAATTACCAAGGTGATGGACTGAGATTCTACATATTGTAGAAGGTTGAGGTTGGATTTCTGAAAGCAAGTGTGGAGATGTCTCATTGAATACTATGGACATTCAGTAGGATTCAGTAATAGAATACTTTGACATTGGGACTACCACAATCTTAAATAAGATCTACTCAGAATATACTTTACAATGTTTAAAAACCAAGTCTTGAAAGGATCAAGTCAATCTCAAAATAAGTTATCTGAGAAAATAAAACTTAACACTCTTCAGAGAAAGATAACAAAACCTAGACACTAATAATACAGCACCTACAAGGTCATAAATATACTTAAAATTATGAGACATGTGGATAAGAAGGAAATTGTGACACATGAGCAGGAAAAAATTCAGCCACAAGAAGCAGACATAGAAAATAAAGAGATGGTATAATTATCATAAAAACTAAAATTTTTTATGGTTATGTCTAAGGATATAAAGAAAAAATAATGAGAAAGTAGATGGTGAATCTAAATACAGAAATAGAAATAATAACAAAAGAATAACTGAAAAATTCCAGAATAAAACACTATATCTAAAATGTTAATCTATAGTTACTGGATGCTTTTTACAGCATAACAACAAAATCAATAAACTTGAAGACAAAACAATGGAAATTATCCAAACTATATAACTTCCCTATGTACCAGCAATGAACAAGTGGAATTTAAGATTAAAATGTGCATCATTTACATTAACATCTGCCTAAATAAAATATTTAGATTTAAATCTAACAAAACATGTACAAGATCAATATGAGGAAAATAAAACTCTACTGAATGAAAGCAAAGAGCTACATAAATGGAGAGACATTCCACATAGGAAGGCTCAATACTGTAAACAATTTAGTTTTTCCCAATTTGATCTATAGAGTCAATGCACTTGCCATCAACTTCAGCAAGTTATTTTGTGGATATAAAAAACTGATTTTAAAGTTTATATGAAGAGGCAAATTACAGCCAATGCAATATTGAAGAACAAAGTTGGAAGACTGATACTGACTTCAAGACTTACTATAAAGCTACAGTAATCAAGACAGTGTGATATTCATGAAAGAAAAAGTAAATAGATCAATAGGACAAGAGAGTCCAGAAATAGACCCACATGAATATTGTCAACTGATATTTGACAAAGGAACAGAAGTAATACAGTGGAGAAAAGATAGTATTAAACAAATGGTGTTGGAACAAGTGAAAATCCACATACAAAAAAAAAGGTAATCTGGACACAGACTGTACATCTTTTATAAAATTAATTCAAAATGAATCATAGACCTAGATGTAAAATGCAAAACTATAAAGCTCCTAGAAGATAACATAGGAAAAACCTGGATGACCTTGGATATGGTGATGACTTTATAGATACAGCATCAAAGGCAAGATGCATGAAGGCAATCATTGAAAATTGGACTTTATTAACATTTAAAAATTCTGTTATATGAGAGACAGTCAAGAGAATGAAAGAAAATATTAGCAAAGGATACATCTAATAAAAGACTGTTATCCAAAAGATAAAAAGAAAGCTTAAAACTCAATAAGTAAACAAACAACCTAATTAAAAAATGTGGCAAAGATCTTAGATACCTCACCAAAGAAGATACACATTATGCGTCATCAGACTAATGCAAATTAAAACAATGATATACCACTATAGTTTTGCAGCTTCTTACGAAACTTAACACACTCCTAATATACTATTCAGCAATCACAGTACTTGTGACTTGGTATTTATCCAAAGGAATCGAAAACTTATGTCCACACAAAAATCTGCACAGTCATACTTATAACAGTTGTTAAGGTTAATTTTATGTGGCAAATTAACTCATCACAGGGTGCCTAGATTAAACATTATTTCTGGATTTGTCTGTGAGGGTATTTCAGGATGAGATTAGCATTTGAATTGGTGGATTCAGTAAAGGAGATTGTCCTTCCTGATGTGTTGGGCATTATCCAATCCCCTGAGGTCCTGAATAGAACAAATGGCAGAGGAAGGAGGGATTTGCCCCTTTTTTCCTGCCTCAATGCTGTGCTGATATGTGTCATCTCATCTTCTCCTGCCCTTAGACTGGAATTTAATCATTGGGTCTCCCGGTTCTCAAGCCTTCAGACTTGGGCTGAATTACTCCACCACCTCTTCTGGGGGTCTTCAACTTGTAGACAGCACATTGTAGACTTTCTCAGCCTTTCTCTTTCTTTCTTTATTCCTTTCTTTCTTCCTTCCTTCCTTTCTTCTTTTCTCCCTTCCTTCCTTCCTTCCTTTCTCTGTCTCTCCCTGTGTGTGTGTGTGTATATATATATATATATATATATATATATATATATATATATATCCCCAATTGCTTCTATTTCTCTGGAGAACCCTGACTCCCTGATTAATTAACACAACAGCTTTATTTATAATCACTCAAACTTGGAGGAACCAAGATGCCCTTCAGTATGTGACTGGATAAATAAACTGTGATACATTCTGACCATGGAACATTACTCAACATTAAAAAGAAATGAGTTATCAAACTATGAAAAGACATGGAGGAAACTTAAATGCATATTACTAAGTGAAAGAAGCCAATTTTAAAGTCCACATACTGTTTGATTTCAACTATATGATATTCTGGAAAAGGCAAAATTGTGGAAGCAATAAAAAGATTTGTGGTTACCAGGGATTAGGTTGAATAAAGGGATGAATAAGTGAGGCACGATTTTTAGGGCAATGTAACTACTTTGTATGATACTATAATGGTGGATACATTTGTCCAAACCAGTAGAATGTACAAAACCAAGAGTGAACTTTGATGCAAACTATGGACTGTGGGTGGACTCCATGTAAGTTCATCAATTGTAACAAATATACTGCTCTGGTGGAGGATGTTGATAATGGGAGAGACTTTGCACGTGTGAGAGCAGAGGATATATGGGACATTTTTATACCTTCTTCTCAATTTTGTTGTCAATCTAAACCTAAACAATAAAGCAAAATAGGTAGATAGGTAGATCAATCGATAGATAGATACACAGATACATAGATATTTAAATATGTATCTGAATCTCCAATTCTCTGTGAGCACCTTAGGGTCAGGAGAAGATTGCTCTCATGTCTGAAATTGTTGTCTGGCATAGTGTTTGACACATAGCTAAAGATTATGTGAGCTGATTCAATCATATATTCTGTGGTCCTGAAAATATAGGACAGAAGAATGGTGAACTAAAACAGTGTCGAATTAATTTCAGGGAAAGCTATGTACAGGGACTAAGCCTTGAGTTGACCATGAGTGTAATTAGGTCAATATATCCCCAAATCTTATTTTACCTGAGAAGAATTTCACAATATGAAAATACTTTCTTCCACTTGATTCATTAAAACCACACTCCCCTGATTTTTCTACTATAACTATGGCTACTTGTTAGTCATTTTATCTTCCTCAGACTTCTTTCTTTTGTCTTTAAATATTTAGCTTTTCAATACTCATTCCTAGGTCTTCTCTTCTTACTTTCTTTACTCTGACTTCTCTCTGTCATGGCCAAGATTTCATTCTTAACTAGTCGCCTGCCTCCTCTCTAGCTGCTAAACTATTCTTTGTACTTGATAAACAGAGCACTCTTCTCAAATTTCAACTCTGATTGTGTGACATTTCTACCCCCTCATTTAAAAATATTTAATAACTTCTGTTTTCCCTTTGTATCAAAATAAAGGTATTACAATTATCAGAATAATCTTGCATACTTTATTTCTTAAGCTTCATTTGATTCCACTCCCTACACCACCTCTCTCCCAAGACTTCCTGTTTTGTTGCCAAGGCCTCTCCTTTCACCTCGTAAGTCCCCATAAATTTCCTTTATAAAATGCATCACAGGTTCATATATATTTTTTAAAAAGTATGGGAATTTTGTTTAAAAAAGCAAACAAAACTTTGACTAAGACTTTACAGTTATAAATGTGATAATATACATGTAGTTTGGGTCTTCAAGAAACAATAAATTTTACTGTGTTTTCCAGGAAAACATTTTGGGATATTACAAAATGGATTAAAATGACCAGTAAACTCTAGGGTATAGGGCCTGTGATTGAAACTCTTAGTTTGTAGCTTTATAAAAACTCTAGTAGTTTTTATTTTCTTTCCAATCTGCTCAACACCATTTCATAATATGAACCAAATAATGAAATGCAAGAGATGAAATGAAGTCTCTTCTCTCCTTTACTCCAGAAAGCAATGACTCTTCCTCCCTGCTCAGTTCATGTCACTTTTAAGCTAGTTAGAAACTCACTGCTTCATTCTCATTAAATTATTTCTCAACCAGGAACTTTTTTGAGGTATGTAGGAGGTCTCTATGGGAGCCAACAGGGAAGCTTTTAATTGGCTTTCAAGAATTGCAATAAACAGCCTTTAAGATATTTCAAATACTAAGGGAAAATGCTAAAGACATTTAGAAAAAGCTTTGAATTTAGTTAGAGTCAAACCTGACTTTCTTGGCCAGATGAAATTATTGATATGTGTTGTGTTGCAAAGAAAGTACCCACAGAATCTATTATCAAGGCACATCCTTTTGTTTTGAGAGGTAATTAGGCAATTCTCAAGTAATGCTATGAACCAAAGATAGCATAGAGAAGGCATTCAATTTGCATTAGAGAAAATGAATGTTGCAGTAGGGACAGTATTGCTTTCTCCCAGGACGAATGTCTTTGAATATGATGGTGCTGTTGATCTCAACAGACTAGATAAAAACCTCTTCAGATTTTCAATGGCCCAATGTCCTTATAGTCCTGCCCCCCCATCCCAGTAGTAAAGCCTATCCTTGGATGCTTTGTTTACATAAACGTTATGTGTACATAAATACATGTTGTTATATATATATATATCATAGACATGTACATGCATACATTAAAAATAACAGTTTAGGGCTTCCCTGGTGGCGCAGTGGTTGAGAGTCCGCCTGCCGATGCAGGGGACGCGGGTTCGTGCCCTGGTCCGGGAAGATCCCACATGCCGTGGAGCGGCTAGGCCCGTGAGCCATGGCCGCTGAGCCTGCGCGTCCGGAGCCTGTGCTCCGCAATGGGAGAGGCCACAACAGTGAGAGGCCCGCGTACCGCAAAAAATAAATAAATAAATAACAGTTTATTATGTTATTATTACTCTTTATATGGTATTTCTACAAAATTAATATCTGGGTACGTCCCTCCAGCCATAAGAGCATATTGTTGCAGGCTCCCTGTACAGGACTTAAGCCAAGGCATCTGTTGCTTACTTACCAAGTATGAGCATCAGTTATAGGCCCCGTGTTTAGAGAACCCACAGACCATGTTTCCTACCTGGCCTTGGTGATTTTAACACATACTTCTCTGTGTTCTTGTCTGTACATGGTTTTCCTTCCTAAAAGTTTCTCTGACGTTCTTAAAATCCTCACTCTTTCTACTCTGGCTGTCTTTTTTAACCTCTAAGAACCTGGAAACGACTTGGTAAGGGGTTGGCATACTATGGCCTGTCAGCCAAATCAGACTTGCTTCCTGTTTTTGTACATCTTATGAGTTTAGAATATTGTTTCTATCTATTTATATGGTTGAAAAATCAAAGAATAATATTTTATGATATGTAAAATTATAGGAAATTCAAGTTTTAATTCTGTAAGTTCACTTTTGTGAACTTAGGAGGGAAGGGGCAATCTGTAAGGGCAGCCTATCCAAGTAGAATTGTGTTCTGCCTCCTATCTACTGCTGTGTGAGGGGATTACAGCCAGTCAGAGTATCCCTAAGACGATGGTGAAACAAACTGTAGCACAGGCTCAGACCTCGAGGGCCTTAAGAAGCTAGCTCAGGGTTACACACTCTCAAATTTCAGGAAGGACTTTTTCAGACATAGTGTTTCATTTCTGCTGAGTTAGGGAATGTGTTACTCTGCCGGAGTTTAACTTTTTTACAGATCATTAAAAAAAGGTGTATATGTCTCATTGTTAAAAAAAGCGTTACAGAGATTTACATTTTATGTTTAGGCCTATGATCCATTTTGTGTGAATTTTGGTGAAATGTGTAAGGTCTGTGTCTAGGACCTTTCATTTTCTGTTTTTGCATATCAATATCAAATTTTTCTCGAACCATTTGTTAAAATGCCTATTCTTTCTCTGTTTTTCCTTTTTTTTTTTTTTTGCGGTACGCGGCCCTCTCACTGTTGTGGCCACTCCCATTGCTGAGCAACAGGCTCCGGACGCGCAGGCTCAGCGGCCATGGCTCACGGGCGCAGCCGCTCCACGGCATGCGGAATCTTCCCGGACCAGGGCACGAACCCGTGTCCCCTGCATCCGCAGGCGGACTCTCAACCACAGCACCACCAGGGAAGCCCCTCTTTCTCTGTTTAATGGTCTTTATGCCTGTGTCAATAATCAGCTGATTTATATTTGTGCAAATCCATTCCTGGACTCTCTATCCTGTTCCACTGATCTATGCATCTTTTGCTAATACAATACTGCCTTAATTACTGTAGCTTTACAATAAGTCTTGAAATTGATAGTGTGAGTCCTCCAATGCTGATCTTTTTCACTCCTGTGTTGGCTATTTTAGTTTCTTTACCTTTCCATATAAAATTTGGAATTATCAATATCAACAAAAGAGCTTGCCAGTATTTTAATTTGGATTATATTGAATCTATAGATCAAGTTCAGAAGCATTGGCATTTTAACAATATTGAGTCTTCTAATCTATGAATACAGAATAGATATTCATTTATTTAGATCTTTTTTGATGACTTCAATACATGTTTTATAGTTTTCTGCCTACAGATCTTGTACATATTTTGTTAGATTTATACCCATGAAATTTAATTTTTTGTTGTTATTGTAAAATGTATTTTTGGACAATTAAACACATTTTTATACAAACCATCATGTCCCCTGTGAAGAAAGACATTTATCATTTCACATTCCCATCTGTATACATGTTCTTTTCTTTTCTTGTATTATTGAACTTAATAGGACTTCTAGTATAATATTGAATAAACATGGTAATAGAAGATATCCTTGGAGTTTAGAGGGTGGAAAACATCCTGTCTCTCACCATTAAGTATTATGTTAGCTGTTGGTCTCTCATAGATGTTTTTATAATGTTGAGAAAGTTCCTCTTTATTCCTAGTTTGTTTTATCATGAATTGGAGCTGTATTTTGTCAGATGAGTTTTTTGCATCAATTGATGTGATCATATGATTTTTCTATTTAGCCTGTTGATATACTGTATTACATTAATTGATTTTTTTTTTTTTTTTTTTTTTTTTTGCGGTACGCGGGCCTCTCACTGTTGTGGTCTCTGCCGTTGCGGAGCACAGGCTCCGGACGCGCAGGCTCAGCGGCCATGGCTCACAGGCCCAGCCGCTCTGTGGCATGTGGGACCCTCCCGGACCGGGGCACAAACCCATGTCCCCTGCATCGGCAGGCGGACTCTCAACCACTGCGCCACCAGGGAAGCCCTACATTAATTGATTTTCAGATATTGAACCAGCCTTGTATACCTGGAATAAAGTAATTTATTTTTAAGAGTTTGAAACTAACTGCACATTCTTACATTTATACCTATTAAAGTTAATTTTATTAAAAGTCTAAATCTCTAAAATGTCTTAGTTCTTTATACATTTTTTCTATTAAATGAATGTCACATCTCATATAGCTTCATGTACATGTATGTCCTCTATATCCTACTAAGTTATGATGAATAGGAGAGAAGCTAGGAAAAACTTGGATCCCATGTCCAAAAGTTCTTCAAGATGAGATCAGTTAGCAGGATTTTTTCTTCTTTTCTTGGTGTATATTTGTCACTTGTTAGGTGTGTGAAAATAGATAAGAATTTTATCCCATCTAAACTTCAATACATGTAAAAATATATTGGGGACATATTAAGGGTTGTATTAATAGTAATTGCTAATACTAATACTTATAAATCAGATTCTAATTTTTTAATAGTTCTTGAACATACCCGCCCCGCCTACACACACACTTTGTTTGCTTTATTCACAATGATACACGAATAGAACTTTACAATCTTTTAAAGTCACAATGCATTTTCTAGGTAATTCCTTTTATCTCTCAATAAAGGAAATAAGATTAACTTTGTAGGATGTATTCCTTAGAATGCTTATGAATCCTTATGAACTTTGCACCTCTGGCTTCCTATTTAATGTTTTCCAAACTATCTCTTTGATAATCTATACCTAGGACTGAAGTTAAACTCACCAGTCTAATGAGTTCAACATGTTCTTTTACGGGAGAAAGTTTTATATGTTCACATCTTTTGAGTTTTTGAACATTGGCTGCTAACAATTTGCTGAATCTGCTATAATGAATCAAGGAGAGAATTTTGTAAAGAAATTTTTCTTTTTTTTTTTTGGCGGTATGCGGGCCTCTCACTGTTGTGGCCTCTCCCGTTGCGGAGCACAGGCTCCGGACGCGCAGGCTTAGCGGCCATGGCTCACGGGCCCAGCCGCTCTGAGGTATGTGGGATCTTCCCGGACCGGGGCCCGAACCCGTGTCCCCTGCATCGGCAGGCGGACTCTCAACCACTGCGCCACCAGGGAAGCCCAGGAAATTTTTATTATTAATGGCATATGCATTATATGAGAGGAGCTATCTCAGATGCCAGGCAAGAAATTAGTAGAACATTTCTGTCTTTTAAATGTATCCATTATTCTTGCAGAAGGATCACTGTTATTTTTACTGATAGAACATTCAAGGGGTCATTAAAATTACTGGACAGAGTAGATAAAGATTCTAACATTTAACCTTTATTAACCTTTCCTCTTCTCCATCCCTTGAGAAATCAAACTATATAGTTAAACAAGTACTGTTTTACTATTGATTATTATCACTGCAATAAAATTGTCTTTTATTTCAGATTCATAGTCAAAAAATTAACTAGTTTTTTTCTTTTCTTATTCTGCATGTTCAAATCTCCTATGGGATGCTTTGTCTTTTGCCTGTCATTCTCAAAGCAGTCAGCCAATGGCCCAGGCCAGAACTTAACCACTATCTTCTATTTCAGATTGCATCAAGGACAATAAAAAATACTTTGATTTTTCAATCCAAAATAGTCATATTCGTAATATGGTACTCGTTTGCTAACTAATAAATTATTCTGCATCTCAAACCATGTGGCCTGGAAGACAAGAAATCTCCAAGAGCAATGAGGGCAAAGGGGTTCACACACATAGCAACAAAATTTGTATGTCATTCTGCTTGTATGGATTCCAGTCTGTATTGTTTTCAATTTGAAACTGAGTATTTTAAAAAATAAATTAAATCAAAAATTTGAAAAAACAATGATATAATTGCATATAATTGTTTGCATCAAAAATTTATCAAAATAACTGTGATGTGGAATATGCAAATGCCCCCATATGTTGTTATTTAAATTAATGTATTTTGAAGAAAAAAAATACAGACAACACACATACACACATTATATATGGAGGAATATAGAGAGATTTATTACCTTGTTATCCATTCCATGCTGAAATAGTATCCTTATTCTGTCATATTTTTTGAGGGTAAACACTTTAAGAATAGGAATAAAAAAAAGGTTGTGATTTTTCCTCCCCTCAGTACAAACTCCTTGTAACTAGGTTTGTTCGGGGATGTAATGTGTGAAACGTTTAAGATTTGAAGTTTAGAACAATCTTTTGTTTAATCTGCCACTGTTTTAAGCATAGACAAAGGATTTAAACCATTTGCACGAAATTGTGTCCAATATACTACATCTTTAGTACAAAAGTCCCATTTTTGTTCACTTAATATGCCCAGCCAGTCACCAAGCTGCACTTGGTATCTATAAAATGCTGTTTCTTGTCAATTTTAGCTTCTTTGTCAGAGGAAAAATCACTATTTTCTTATTCTAAGTCTAGAAGCCATTTTGGCATACTTGGAATCTAATGCCATTTATCTACTCCTATATATCTGAAAATAAGAAATTACAGAGGAAAGGCTCTCCAAGCATCCCACTCCATTGGACTCCTAGTCCTAAGCAACCCTTGTAGTCTCCACTCTGCCAAAACTTATCCTTTAAGGCTGAATTCCAATTTCCCAATTCATTTATGCAGTATTCTCTCATTGTATGTTTGTTTTGTTTATTTTTATAAGTTGGTGGAACCTGAAAGTTGTACCACAATTGCTTCACATTTCCTCAATTTATCTAAAATTTCCTTTTTCTTTACTTATCCTAGTCATCACCCTGGCAATAAACCTGAAACTCCGTCACTGTCAGGATTCTCTGATGAATGGCTACAATAATATGGATTGCAAAATAGATTCTCTACAACCTCTAGATTCCACCAATAACTATGTACTCATATGCTTAAAGTCGCATGCCTAGAAATTTAATCATCTCTCTTTCCAGTTTGTAGGGAAGGATACTGGGATACTTTGAGCACACCTAGATCCATCTCCATTGTCAGGAATATGGAGAAGCCAAACAATAAGTGGGAAACTGCTAATATGATCACATGTCCATATACATGTGGAAAAAGAAACTTTTATAAGTCCTATGTAATTTCCTGTGATATTATTCAACATTTAAATTTCCTTTAGGTGCTAAGAATTGGACTAATTGTAATCCTTGATTTTTGACAGCTTCTCATCTTTTTTCCCTTGAAATACCTTATTGTTGATTTTTTTTCTTTCCTTTATTACTTTCTTCACATTCATTGTGTTGGGAATTCCCAAGACCATCTTTACGTTTGATGGTTCACTAGGAAGACCCACAGGACTCAGCCTACAGTTATACTCTTCATTATGATTTATACCAGCAAAAGATGCAAAGCAAAATCAACAAAGGGAAAAATACATAAAGAGAACCCCAGAGAAAACCGAGTGTAAGTTTCCAAGGGTTTTCTCCTGTACAGTCACACCAGATGTGCTTAATTTCCCCAGCATCAGATTGTGACAGTACATGTGAAACATCATTAAACAGGGAAGGTCATTAGAGACTCAAAACCTAAAGTTCTTATGGGGGCTTGTCACATAGGCATTATCAGCCTAATATGTACCAAAATCCAAATTTTCAGAAAAAAAAGCAGGTGTTCCCCATAAAGCACATTGTTTGCCCGGTCTAGGCACAGTGAGCTGCTCTTACCATTTAGGGAATTATTTCTTTTAACAATGTAGGGAACTATTTACCATTCCTGTTGCTAGTTGTTAGTCAAGAGCTCACCTTGAAAGGAGGGCTTTCTAGGGATGGCAATCTCATCTTACTATGTTAATTCTTTTCTGCACTGATGTGTAGACAATTGTACCCGAATTTTACAAAAGAGAATGTTATACAATTTTTGTTACAGATGCAAGTTATCTAATCTATTTATAGTGAAAAGTGAGTATAATTTGTAATACCATTTTTATAACAGTCATGTGAATGTCAATATCAGGTTCTAGATCGAAAACATAGATGACAGTAAATCACTTTTTTTTTTCAGGCAGTGATAGAAGCACTTAAACATTTGTGTGGCGTGGCTTCTTTTTCTTACCTACTGACTTCTCTTTGACCATCAGTATTTCTAAGAATCTTCCGTGAAAACACCATCCTTCATTGGTTGCTCTCTCTTCTGGTTGCTTTTGCATTGTTGAATGTAAAAATGATTAAAAAGATGGCAATATCTTACTATGAAGACATCAGTTTTGTGATTGTACCTTCAGTTTAAAATCCATTGTGTGTTTCTTAGGTTTGTGTGTATTATACATGTATTATTTCTTAATTTTCCTCCCTAATCTGTAAAGATTTGATTAATTCAGTCATCCTCTATAATTCTGTCATCCTACCACTATGCTTGTATACCTAAGGATTCTTCAATTTTTTTCCTTAAAGAGTATGCCAGAGACGTATAAAGCCCAGCTGTTTGTATATTACAAATATGGCCAGAAATTTCCTAAACCAGCTTTTAGAACAATTTAAGAACAGCTAAACTTCTAATAAACAGCTTCTAACGGTAACTTCTGTTAACTGACCATCCACTTCAAACTATCTGAACCTTTATTCCTCATACTTTCAGCATTCAAGATACTAAGTATGGACATCCATTGCCCTTGCATTTTTAACTCAAAATGCAAATGATCACACAACTCTATCCGCAGTAACCCTATAAATTCTAAAATAAATAAACTTCTTGTCAAATTATTTCTAATATTCTTTCTTTCCATAGAGCACAATAAAATAAAGCAGGAATTTAATCTTGTTTGTCCCATCATCAAAGGGAAATGTAACATTTATTTCTCAAAAATGGAACAGAGGAAATTTTATTAGTTTTTTTGTTGGTTTTGCAGCAAGCAAACAAACATACATCTACCAGAGTTTGTCTCAAAAAATAAGACTATGGTGTCATGAACTGTGCACAGACTTTGCTATCAGACTAATTTGATCTTGACTCCAAAGTTTTCCACTTCCTACCTTTGTGAAAATGAACACGTTACTTCACCATCCTTACCCTGCTTTGAGTCCCAGTTTCAACATGTAAAAAATGAGAATAAAATTTATACATTATGAGCTATTGTGAGGATTAAGTGAAAATAAATGCAAGTGATTGTACTTCATACACAATAGGAAAGGGAATGGTAAGTTTCCCTTTCTTTTATCTTCAACTTTTACTTCATTGTAATAAGCTGGACATTTTTGTATGTAAATTTATTTTATAATCAGGGAGAAAATAGAAAACAAGAAAATCAAATAAAAATGTGAAATAGAATCAAATAACATTACTTCATAAAATGAATTATGGGAAAATATATTTTAAAGTCTTAGTATTTGATATTCAATTTTAAAAGATATTGAAATAATTAAAATATTTGCCACATGTCAAGAATGACATATAAGAGATAAAACATTTGCTATTTAGTATCTTTGTCGAAGGATTTCAAGACTCAACCAATTGCTACAAATTTCAAATTTGAAATTCCCAAATTTCTGAGAACATGAAAAGCTAACTATTTAGTAGAAAAACAATGTATTTAATATCTCACAAAAGATATTTTGAGATAAGGAATTGAAAAGTATGTTGTAGGAAAGTCCCAATATTTAATAATTTACTATTGGTCATTTTGGAGGCAACAAACAATGTGTTATTATAAAAGTACTTTGATATTTAAACCTAGAATTTTAATTTTATTTCATTTGTACATTGAATAAGCCAAATTCACTGTAGCTCTAATTTTCAGAGTCTGTTGATACCTAAACTAGAGAAGAAAAACAAAACAAAACATGTAAAGTCAGCATTGCCAAAAAGCAGTCCTTTGAGATTTCCATTAGTTATTTCAGTCTTGCCTAGTTGGTTCCAATCTGATGAATTCACAGCCTGAGACATTTGGCTGGAGTTTGCTTTAGAAGATATTTCCAAATTCTTCCACCCAAGTTCATTCTTTAACCTATTTAGCAACATGAAATCCAAAATTGTCTGTTGGGAAATAATTATGAATTTTGATCTCTGCAAGAGCTTCTTATTTTTATTTTATTTTGGATACATATCTGTATGTTTTCTTAACTTATGAAGTTCATTCAACTCCATCATCAAGGTCATCCACAGACTAATATATATAGTAAATTATTTATGTCAGCATAAACTCAAAGCAGTATTATATTTCTATCTTTTAATAGAGGTCTAGGAATTATTCAATCATTTTAAATAATTAAATATAATAAAATGTTTAAAAGGTTAATGTCAATAAATGTCAATGTTACGGGGAAGGCGGAAGATGGCGGAAGAGTAAGACGCGGAGATCACCTTCCTCCCCACAGATACACCAGAAATACATCTACACGTGGAACAACTCCTACAGAACACCTACTGAAGGCTGGCAGAAGACCTCAGACCTCCCAAAAGGCAAGAAACTCCCCACGTACCTGGGTAGGGCAAAAGAAAAAACAGAGACAAAAGAATAGGGACGGCACCTGCACCAGTGGGAGGGAGCGGTGAAGGAGGAAAAGTTTCCACACTCTAGGAAGCCCCTTCGCGGGCAGAGACTGCGGGAGGCGGAGGGGGGAGCTTCGAAGCTGCGGAGGAGAGTACAGCCACAGGGGTGCGGAGGGCAAAGCGGGGATATTCCCGCACAGAGGATCGGTGCCGACCGGCACTCACCAGCCCGAGAGGCTTGTCTGCTCACCCGCCGGGGCGGGCGGGGCTGCGAGCTGAGGCCGGAGCGCAGGGAGAGGACTGGGGTTGGCGGCTTGAACATAGCCTGAAGGGGTTAGTGCACCACAGCTAGCCGGGAGGGAGTCCGGGGAAAAGCCTGCACCTGCAGAAGAGGCAGGAGACTTTTCCTTCCCTCTTTGTTTCCTGGGGCGTGAGGAGAGGGGTTTAAGAACGCTGCCTAAAGGAACTCCAGAGACGGGCGCGAGCCGCGGCTGAAAGCGCGGACCCCAGAGGCGGGCGCAAGCCGCGGCTAAAAGCGCGGACCCCAGAGGCGGGCGGGAGACGTTAAGGCTGCTGCTGCCGCCACCGAGGGGCCTGTGTGCGAGCACAGGTCACTCTCCACACCCCTCTTCCGCGGAGCCTGTGCAGCCCGCCACTGCCGGGTTCCCGGGATCCAGGGACAACTTCCCCGGGAGAGCGCACAGCGCGCCTCAGGCTGGTGCAAAGTCACGCCGGCCTTTGCCACCGCAGGCCCGCCCCGCACTCTGTGCCCCTCCGTCCCCGCCGGCCTGAGTGCGCCAGAGCCCCCAATCAGCGGCTCTTTTAACCCCATCCTGTCTGAGCAAAAAACAGACGCCCTCCAGCGATCTACACGCAGTGGCAGGGCCAAATCCAAAGCTTAGCCCTGGGAGCTGTGAGAACAAAGAAGAGAAAGGGAAATCTCTCCCAGCAGCCTCAGAAGCAGTGGATTAAAGCTCCACAATCAACTTGATGTACCCTGCATCTGTGGAATACCTGAATAGACAACCAATCATCCCAAATTAAGGAAGTGGACTTTAGGAGCAAGATCTATGATTTTTTCCCCTTTCCTCTTTTTGTGAATGTGTATGTGTATGCTTCTGTGTGAGATCTTGTCTGTATAGTCTTGCTTCCACCATTTGTCCTAGGGTTCTATCCGTCCATGTTTTTTTTTAAATTTTTTTTCTTAATAATTAATTTTAATAATCTTATTATACTTTACCTTCGTTCTTTCTTTCTTTCTTTCCGTCCTTCCTTCCCTCCTTTAGACAACGAATCATCCCAAATTGAGGAGGTGGTCTCTGACAGCAAGATTTAGGATTTTTCCCCATTTACCTCTTTTAGTGAGGGTGTATGTGTATGCTTCTGTGTAAGATTTTGTCTGTATAGCTTTGCTTCCAACATTTGTCCTAAGGTTCTTTCCGTCCCTTTTTTTTTTTTTCTAAATAAGAAGTTTTTAATTCAATAACTTTATTATACTTTATTTTATTTTTACTGTATCTTCTTTCTTTCTGTCTTTTTTCCTTCTTTCCCTCCTTCCTTCCTTCCTCCCTTCCTCCCTCCCTCCTTTCTTTCCTTCTTGCCTTCTTGCCTTCTTTGCTTCTTTCTTTCTTTCTTCCTTCCTTCCTACCCTCCTTTCCTTCTTTCTTTCCTCATACTTCTACTAATTCCCTCTACTTTTTCTCCCTTTTATCCTGAGCCTGTGGATGAAAAGCTTTTGGTGCTCCAGCCAGGAGGCAGGGCTCTGCCTCTGAGGTAGGACAGCCAACTTCAGGACACTGATCAACAAGAGACCTCCCAGCTCCACATAATATCAAACGGCGAAAATCTCCCAGAGACCTTCATCTTAACACCAGCACCCAGCTTCACTCAACGACCAGCAAGCCACAGTGCTGGAAAACCTATGCCAAACAACTAGCAAAACAGGAACACAACCCCACCCATTAGCAGAGAGGCTGCCTAAAATCATAATAAGGCCACAGATGCCCCCAAACACACCACCAGACGTGAACCTGCCCACTAGAGAGACAAGATCCAGCCTCATCCACCACAACACGGGCACTAGCCCCCTCCACCAGGAAGCCTACACAACCCACTGAACCAACCTTAGCCACTGGAGACAGACATCAAAAACAGGAGGAACTACAAACCTGCAGCCTGCAAAAAGGAGACCCCAAACACAGTAAGATAAGCAAAATGAGAAGACAGAAAAACACACAGCAGATAAAGGAGCAAGATAAAAATGCACCAGACCTAACAAATGAAGAGGAAATAGGCAGTCTACCTGAAAGAGAATTCAGAATAATGATAGTAAGGTTGATCCGAAATCTTGGAGATAGAATGGACAATAGATTGGACAAAATGCAAGAATCAGTTAACAAGGACCTAGAAGAACTAAAGATGAAACAAGCAACGATGAACAACACAATAAATGAAATTAAAAGTACTCTAGATGGGATCAATAGCAGAATAACTGAGGCAGAAGAACGGATAAGTGACCTGGAAGATAAAATAGTGGAAATAACTACTGCAGAGCAGAATAAAGAAAAAAGAATGAAAAGAACTGAGGACAGTCTCAGAGACCTCTGGGACAACATTAAACGCACCAACATTCGAATTATAGGGGTTCCAGAAGAAGAAGAGAAAAAGAAAGGGACTGAGAAAATATTTGAAGAGATTATAGTTGAAAACTTCCCTAATATGGGAAAGGAAATAGTTAATCAAGTCCAGGAAGCACAGAGAGTCCCATACAAGATAAATACAAGGAGAAATACGCCAAGACACATATTAATCAAACTGTCAAAAATTAAATACAAAGAAAGCATATTAAAAGCAGCAAGGGAAAAACAACAAATAACACATAAGGGAATCCCCATAAGGTTAACAGCTGATCTCTCAGCAGAAACCCTACAAGCCAGAAGGGAGTGGCAGGACATACTGAAAGTGATGAAGGAGAAAAACATGCAGCCAAGACTACTCTACCCAGCAAGGATCTCATTCAGATTTGATGGAGAAATTAAAACCTTTACAGACAAGCAAAAGCTGAGAGAGTTCAGCACCACCAAACCAGCTTTACAACAAATGCTAAAGGATCTTCTCTAGGCAAGAAACACAAGAGAAGGAAAAGACCTATAATAACGAACCCAAAACAATTTAGAAAATGGGAATAGGAACATACATATCGATAATTACCTTAAATGTAAATGGACTAAATGCTCCCACCAAAAGACACAGATTAGCTGAATGGATACAAAAACAAGACCCTTATATATGCTGTCTACAAGAGACCCACTTCAGACCTAGAGACACATACAGACTGAAAGTAAGGGGATGGAAAAAGATATTCCATGCAAATGGAAGCCAAAAGAAAGCTGGAGTAGCAATTCTCATATCAGACAAAATAGACTTTAAAATAAGGACTATTAAAAGAGACAAAGAAGGACACTACATAATGATCAAGGGATCGATCCAAGAAGAAGATATAACAATTGTAAATATTTATGCACCCAACATAGGAGCACCTCAATACATTAGGCAAATACTAACAGCCATAAAAGGGGAAATCGACAGTAACACATTCATAGTAGGGGACTTAAACACCCCACTTTCACCCATGGACAGATCATCCAAAATGAAAATAAATAAGGAAACACAAGCTTTAAATGATACATTAAACAAGATGGACTTAATTGATATTTATAGGACACTCCATCCAAAAACAACAGAATACACATTTTTCTCAAGTGCTCATGGAACATTCTCCAGGATAGATCATATCTTAGGTCACAAATCAAGCCTTGGTAAATTTAAGAAAATTGAAATTGTATCAAGTATCTTTTCTGACCACAACGCCATGAGACTAGATATCAATTACAGGAAAAGATCTGTAAAAAATACAAACACATGGAGGCTAAACAATACACTACTTAATAATGAAGAGATCACTGAAGAAATCAAAGAGGAAATCAAAAAATACCTAGAAACAAATGACAATGGAGATACAACGACCCAAAACCTGTGGGATGCAGCAAAAGCAGTTCTAAGGGGGAAGTTTATAGCAATACAAGCCCACCTTAAGAAGCAGGAAACATCTCGAATAAACAACCTAACCTTGCACCTCAAGCAATTAGAGAAAGAAGAACAAAAAAACCCCAAAGCTAGCAGAAGGAAAGAAATCATAAAAATCAGATCAGAAATAAATGAAAAAGAAATGAAGGAAACAATAGCAAAGATCAATAAAACTAAAAGCTGGTTCTTTGAGAAGATAAACAAAATAGATAAACCACTAGCCAGACTCATCAAGAAAAAAAGGGAGAAGACTCAAATCAATAGAATTAGAAATGAAAAAGGAGAGGTAACAACTGACACTGCAGAGATAAAAGAGATCATGAGAGATTACTACAAGCAACTCTATGCCAATAAAATGGACAATCTGGAAGAAATGGACAAATTCTTAGAAATGCACAACCTGCCAAGACTGAATCAGGAAGAAATAGAAAATATGAACAGACCAATCACAAGCACTGAAATTGAAACTGTGATTAAAAATCTTGCAACAAAGAAAAGCCCAGGACCAGATGGCTTCACAGGCGAATTCTATCAAACATTTAGAGAAGAGCTAACACCTATCCTTCTCAAACTCTTCCAAAATATAGCAGAGGGAGGACCACTCCCTAACTCCTTCTACGAGGCCACCATCACCTTGATACCAAAACCAGACAAGGATGTCACAAAGAAAGAAAACTACAGGCTAATATCACTGATGAACATAGATGCAAAAATCCTCAACAAAATACTAGCAAACAGAATCCAACAGCACATTAAAAGGATCATACACCATGATCAAGTGGGGTTTATTCCAGGAATGCAAGGATTCTTCAATATACGCAAATCTATCAATGTGATAAACCATATTAACAAACTGAAGGAGAAAAACCATATGATCATCTCAATAGATGCAGAGAAAGCTTTTGACAAAATTCAACACCCATTTATGATAAAAACCCTGCAGAAAGTAGGCATAGAGGGAACTTTCCTCAACATAATAAAGGCCATATATGACAAGCCCACAGCAAACATCATCCTCAATGGTGAAAAACTGAAAGCATTTCCACTAAGATCAGGAACAAGACAAGGTTGCCCACTCTCACCACTATTATTCAACATTGTTTTGGAAGTTTTAGCCACAGCAATCAGAGAAGAAAAGGAAATAAAAGGAATCCAAATTGGAAAAGAAGAAGTAAAGCTGTCACTGTTTGCAGATGACATGATCCTATACATAGAGAACCCTAAAGATGCTACCAGAAAACTACTAGAGCTAATCAATGAATTTGGTAAAGTGGCAGGATACAAAATTAATGCACAGAAATCTCTGGCATTCCTATATACTAATGATGAAAAATCTGAAAGTGAAATCAAGAAAACACTCCCATTTACCATTGCAACAAAAAGAATAAAATATCTAGGAATAAACCTACCTAAGGAGACAAAAGACCTGTATGCAGAAAATTATAAGACACTGATGAAAGAAATTAAAGATGATATAAATAGATGGAGAGATATACCATGTTCTTGGATTGGAAGAATCAACATTGTGAAAATGACTCTACTACCCAAAGCAATCTATAGATTCAATGCAATCCCTACCAAACTACCACTGGCATTTTTCACAGAACTAGAACAAAAAATTTCACAATTTGTATGGAAACACAAAAGACCCCAAATAGCCAAAGCAATCTTGAGAACGAAAGAAGGAACTGGAGGAATCAGGCTCCCTGACTTCAGACTATACTACAAAGCTACAGTCATCAAGACGGTATGGTACTGGCACAAAAACAGAAAGATAGATCAATGGAACAGGATAGAAAGCCCAGAGATAAACCCATGCACATATGGACACCTTATCTTTGATAAAGGTGGCAGTAATGTACAATGGAGAAAGGACAGCCTCTTCAATAAGTGGTGCTGGGAAAACTGGACAGGTACATGTAAAAGTATGAGATTAGATCACTCCCTAACACCATACACAAAAATAAGCTCAAAATGGATTAAAGACCTAAATGTAAGGCCAGAAACTATCAAACTCTTAGAGGAAAACATAGGCAGAACACTCTATGACATAAATCAAAGCAAGATCCTTTCTGACCCACCTCCTAGAGTAATGGGAATAAAAACAAAAATAAACAAATGGGACCTAATGAAACTTCAAAGCTTTTGCACAGCAAAGGAAACCATAAACAAGACCAAAAGACAACCCTCAGAATGGGAGAAAATATTTGCAAATGAAGCAACCGACAAAGGATTAATCTCCAAAATTTACAAGCAGCTCATGCAGCTCAATAACAAGAAAACAAACAACCCAATCCAAAAATGGGCAGAAGACCTAAATAGACATTTCTCCAAAGAAGATATACAGACTGCCAACAAACACACGAAAGAATGCTCAACATCACTAATCATTAGAGAAATGCAAATCAAAACTACAATGAGATATCATCTCACACCAGTCAGAATGGCCATCATCAAAAAATCTAGAAACAATAAATGCTGGAGAGGGTGTGGAGAAAAGGGAACCCTCTTACACTGTTGGTGGGAATGTAAATTGATACAGCCACTGTGGAGAACAGTATGGAGGTTCCTTAAAAAGCTACAAATAGAACTACCATATGACCCAGCAATCCCACTACTGGGCATATACCCTGAGAAAACCATAATTCAAAAAGAGACATGTACCAAAATGTTCATTGCAGCTCTATTTACAATAGCCCGGAGATGGAAACAACCTAAATGCCCGTCATCGGATGAATGGATAAAGAAGATGTGGCACATATATACAATGGAATATTACTCAGCCATAAAAAGAGACGAAATTGAGCTATTTGTAATGAGGTGGATAGACCTAGAGTCTGTCATACAGAGTGAAGTAAGTCAGAAAGAGAGAGACAAATACCGTATGCTAACACATATATATGGAATTTAGGAAAAAAAAATGTCATGAAAAACCTAGGGGTAAAGCAGGAATAAAGACGCAGACCTCTTAGAGAACGGACTTGAGGTTATGGGGAGGGGGAAGGGTGAGCTGTGACAGGGCGAGAGAGAGTCATGGGCATATACACACTAACAAACGCAGTAAGGTAGATAGCTAGTGGGAAGCAGCTGCATGGCACAGGGATATTGGCTCGGTGCTTTGTGACAGACTGGAGGGGTGGGATGGGGAGGGTGGGAGGGAGGGAGACGCAACAGGGAAGACATATGGGAACATATGTTTATGTATGACTGATTCACTTTGTTATAAAGCAGAAACTAACACACCATTGTAAAGCAATTATACTCCAATAAAGATGTAAAAAAAAAAAAATGTCAATGTTACAACAATTAAGAAAAAAGTTTAAAAATGTTACTCTTATGAATACAGAGCAATGCTTTGATCTTATTGATGATAATATAAGAGGGCAGTTAAGGAAATGACAGCTGAAGATTTTCTTAAGACTTTATCTGTCCTGCTTAGAATTACTTAACAAACTTCCTCATAGCACAAAGAAAGACTTACCAGGCCTCAGAAATGGCAATTGGGGTTTCATAAGGCCTTTAGAATTCTAATACCAGAGTTAGAATAAATGAATTGAGAAAGCTGTACGAAGTCCCTCAGTCACTATTAAATAGCAGGCAACATTGATTGCAGATGCCTTGAGGGAAATAGACAGGAATTTAAGGACTGATAACAGAAAACACACTAAATAAAACAGCTTTTGAATATTTGCTTGTGAGTCAAAAAGGACTATGGGCTTTAATCAATCAAACTTGCTCTGTCTTCATAGTTCAAGACAAGTGCATTAATACCAATATAAATACAATCCAGGCTGCAGTAATATCCTTGAGGGTTACCCTCATATTTACTGAGGTGACTAACACGCCCAGCACAGACCCAGCAAAAACCGCCAAGACCTTAAAAGACTACTAAGTGATAGCCTGTTAGTTTTACGGCAGGCTTTCCTCTTTCTGAGAATAAAATGCCTATATAACTGGTATTGGAGTGGGGACTTCCCCTCTCAACAAGGGCCAGGGAATTACAACATTTTCCAAAGCACTGGTCAGCCTGATGGTTTACTCTTTTCTTAAGCTGATACAGATCTATATTACAAAAATAGTTTTAATATACTTTTAGCATTAACCACTTCATGAAGCACATAAATTATTTCTCTGACTGACTAAAATCATGCGTTACACAATCCAAACATTAAACCAATGACTGGCACTGTTCTGTCCCATTGTAAAATAGACATAAGCCTTTGCTTATAAAATAGTTTTCAGTATGGGCTGCACATTTCCTTTCCATTACATTTTCAGTGTTTTGCTAATTGGTTTCTTTACCATGTCTTCTAATCTCTCAGTTCCCTCTCCTGCATGTGTTTCTTTCTGCTTGTAAACATTCTAGTAACTGTTTCAAAGAGAATCATTTGGTTGATAACTTTCTTGGGCCCTGCATGGCTGAAACCTCATTTTTATTAGTTTCTCACACATGAGTGTACGTAAATCTTTTTCTGAAGCCATATGGCAAATGCACACTTCATAAAAATACAACTGTATGAATTTTCAGATAGAACCACTATACATATTAAGAAAAAGAATGTTTTGAGTGTCCCATAACCCACCTCATGCTTCCTTCTGGTTTATAACACTAACTAGGGCAATCACTTTTCTCTCATGTAAGACCATATTCTAGTTTCTGAAATGTATATAAATATAATGATAAATAAAATGTTCTATTTTGTGCCTGAAGTTTCTTACTCACTGTGTTTCTATTGTTTCATCTTGTGTGTTTAAACACATGTATGAACAAGATATTTCCCATGTGATTATAATCTTTTCTTTCTATTATTTTGATTCTCATATTTGTGAGATATATATACGTGTGTGTCTGTACGTGTGAGGTGTGAGTGTGGTTAACCTTAATATTGTAAACATCTTAAACGCTTTCACTTTTTCTCCATTCCTACCTGAGAATATGCTATAATACTATCCTAGAGCTTTGGTCTGAGGAGGAAATAAAATGTTGTCACTGGCTTGGTAAGAAAGGAAACATACAAAGAAGATTCAGTTTGAGTATAATAATTAATATGACAATATAATTATCATTGTAATAATTATTGTTATAACAAAAATGATAGCAGCAGCAATGTTTTTATTGTTTGTTTTGGACAGAGCCGCCAATAAATAAATGATATACATTATTTTCAGGTTCACAAATATCCATAAAGTGTGTTACTTTTCCAATTTATACATAATTAAACTGAGATTTAGAATCCAACATAAGCTAACAGAAGTGTGAAATGTCAGATCTGAAACCTAGGCTTATTCTTTTTTCTTTTTTTTTTTTTGCGGTACGCAGGCCTCTCACTGTCGTGGCCTCTCCCGTTGCGGAGCACAGGCTCCGGACGCGCAGGCTCAGCGGCCATGGCTCACGGGCCCAGCTGCTCCGCGGCATGCGGGATCTTCCCGGACCGGGGCACGAACCGGTGTCCCCTGCATTGGCAGGCGGACCCTCAACCGCTGCGCCACCAAGGAAGCCCTAGGCTTATTCTTTACATGCTATTTCTTCTCTTTAGCATTTATTGAGAACCAAGAAGAACACACCCATCAAGCCACAGGAAGACTTTCCAGTTTCCTCCCCTCCTTATAATGGGTGGGTTTAATCTCTTAGGTCCCTTTTTAGTTCTGGCACCTTCTCTGTTTTTAGAGACAAATCACTTTACACTACTAACATGCTTTTATTCCACTTTAAGTATGAATTGTCAAAATGCAACTTTATTGTTTCTTTATATTTTCCTTGATTTTTTGATCTAATAACTGGAGTTTCTTTGGGTCTAATAACTGTGGTCTCCATCAGGATCTAGCATTGTTCAAAGTTATTACGATATCCCATTTCTTAAAGAGAACTGGATAAACTTTTCTCTGCATTTCCTCTTCTTGCCTAATAAAATGCATCAAGACAAAGATTTTAATTAAAATCCTGTCTCTAACATCTGTTAGCTTCTGGACTTTATAAGCCAAATGTATCTTTTTAGGAAAACAAGGCATAGCTGAAATATAGACTAACAGCAGGAAATTTAAAGTCAAGTGTGAAACAGCTTTATTCATAGCTTAGACAGACAGTCACTCGGAAGTTAAATAGCGTTTCATCATAAATAGCGTTTCATCAGTCTTTTTCTGCCCTGACCATTCTATTTACTTTCAATGGTCCTAGACAATGAGAAGCTTCAAGCCTGAAGCATATATGTGCCCCTATTTAATGAGACTAAGAATGAAAGTAAGATTTTTTTCCCCATGCACTCTGTTTCACTGTTTACCAAATGAATGCATATCTACACAGAAAATTTATTTTTTCCTCTTCTCTACTGTCTGAAGTTCTACCACGTATGATCAATTATAGATGATTGACAGGGAAGAGGAGATCTACAAAAAAGTTCCTAGAACATAGCATCCAGCTCAGCCCTATGTTCACTGAGAATTGGAACAAATCTACCGTAACCATTTCATTGTGCAGCATCAATATTCCTTACCCTACAAGAAACAACTGTAATTTGAAATGGAAAGCAAAACATATGTGTGTGTCAGTGTTTGTGTGTCAAATTAAGTATCAGTGGGCAACTTGAGACACATCTTATTTATAGAATATTCTGTACAGATAAAAAATTATAAAAGGAGTTGTATAATCTAAAACCAAGTCCTATTTAATAATAAATAGCATATAGGTTTTGTACTTGTTACCATAGAACCTCTGATGTCAATGGAGAATTCCTCTCCAAACCCACAATTTCTGCTTTAGTGTCCAGGGTCATATGTGGTTAAGAGAGTGTGTAAATGGAGGGAAAATATCTTAGGATATAATAAATAATATTAATAAAATATTAATAATAATTTTGACAATGGATATAATGGTGGTGATGATGAAATGACAATTTAAACTTACACAATCAGGAACTTTACCAAGTGTTTTACATGGTTTAATTTCATGATTAGCTAATCATCTGTAAAAAGGGAATAATAATAGCACTATAGTTATAGAGTTGTTAGGACATTCCTACGTGTGAAATATATTACAACTTAATTATTATTGTTGTTGCTGTTACTTTTATTGTAGTTATGTGCCATATCCTAAGAAATAGGAATTGATGTTCTAATTTATTGTTGTGACAGAGACCTTCAGTTACTTACCCAATGCCTCACAGTGAATAAATTGGAGAATAGTGACATAAATCTTTCTAACTCTGATTACCAAAGTCTTTGCTCCTTTGCTATCAGGAAAGGGGTAGACATAAGCTGTTTGCATGTATCTACAAAGTACTTACACGCATTACTCTCTACATATTGGGCTAGCTATAGATCATATTTCTTCTTTGTAAAATGATGAGTTGGACAAAAAAGTGATTTTTTCCCCCTGAGGCATAGAATACTACTTTTCATTTAGCCAAATAACTCTAGTTAGTCTGTCAAAATTCATTCCATGTGTATACTTGTAGGCAATATAGATCCACCTCTATAAACTCTCAGCACTACAGGTGCTTTTGTCAAAGATCTTCATTTGATCCCTCTATACTGCTTTGAAATATTCTGCAGCTGTATAGGAAAAGAGGAATACAGCTTACTTCTCTGGGAATCACTAAAGCAACTTGTAATAGATGTACAAATTGGGTAATTTTCACCCATTCACTGTAAAGAAAGGAAAAAATTAAGGAGAATTGTTGCTACTTGACATTTATTTTTTTCGAGCTGAGAGCAATGAGAAAAGATTCTCAATTTTTTTTTATATAGAACCCAAATTAGACTTAAAAAGAAAAGTGCTTCTTTTCTCTGTAAGTAGCTCCTTGATTTTGTTAAGTTAGCACTCGTTCTCCCTTTTTCTGTTAAGTCACTCATCAGTTGGTAAACTGAGGCTTATTACACATACAGCAAGTGAGAGCAGAAACCCAAAGCTATTAGCTATGAACTTGAACATACCAATGTATCAAGTGACTTTGCTGAACTGTGTTCCCATGAGGCACAGTGAGGCTGGCTAAAGAACACACGGACGGCATTATAATCCTAAATTTGTTTTTCCTCTTTGCCTATTCTGAGTAATTTTAAGGTACCTCAAAACACCCTGGGGGTGAGAGCATACTATTATCCCATTTCCAATTTGAAAGAAAGCAAAAGGTAAGCGGTTAAACTCTCAGGAACTCTGACAAAGAGCCACAGTCAGGTACCAACTTATGAGATAAATAAAGATGTTCCTCATTAAACAGGATGTTCCTGAAACTGGATTACACCTCCTAACTTTTCTGTAAAGTGAACTTCTATTCACATAATCAATTTCCAAGCTGTTAAATAGAAAAGTCAAATTATGGTTTTGATAAACCAAGGGCAAGGGCTGCCACACAGAAAGCATGAGTAGGAATGAATGCAGAAATGAATATAACTTTCAAAAGAAAAGACATGCTCTTCTGAAAGTGGTGAGTGCCAAAACCATCCCTTCATCCTAGCCTAAACCAATATGAAAACTATGCCACTCTCTTTTTTTTTCAATATGCGGGCCTCTCACGGTCGCGGCCTCTCCCATTGCAGAGCACAGGCTCTGGTCGCGCAGGCTCAGCGGCCATGGCTCATGGGCCCAGCCGCTCCGCGGCACGCAGGATCCTCCCGGACCGGGGCACAAACCCATGTCCCC